>NC_052149.1:51487026-51810799 GCF_902713615.1 Scyliorhinus canicula | reverse complement strand
TGATGCAGCATATTTATTCTTCATTCTCCTCTGTATCTTCCAAAAGGAATCAAGTTTGACAGCTCATTAGCAATACTAACATAATTCTTCTACCAACAGTGCTACATTAAGGAACACATTTCTGGTTATGAATCCTACTGAGCACTATATTTTACAAAAATCCAAAAATCAATATTATTCATTCTTGGTTTTAAGTCAACTATAATACCATTTTAAGTTTAATTGGGGTTTTCTAAGGGGCTGGTTTAGGTCACCAGGCTAAATTGCTGGCTTTTAAAGCAGGCCAGCAGCACGGTTCGATTCCCGTACCAGCCTCCCCGGACAGGCGCCGGAATGTGGCGACTAGGGGCTTTTCACAGTAACTTCATTGAAGCCTACTCGTGACAATAAGCGATTTTCATTTCATTTCATTTTCATAATTGTACTTTTAAGTAAATAATGTCCTACTTTTACCAGACGAGAAATATAATCCCTCTCCAGTCTTTCCTCTGCTTGTTTAAGTCCAAGCTGTTGTTCTGCTGTCATTTTAGACTCATCAATCACCGGTGCACTTTCTGGGTTGTCTTTCTCTAAAGGATGTGCTTTGTTTGCATTTGTAGCAGTTGCTTTACCTGTAAATATTACAAATGCACAATACTAATTTTGATACACCTCTGTATTTTTGCCCCAAATAAAAGTCATGACAGATTAGGCCATTATACAGTGAATTAGACATAAATCCCCTATTTGTAAAACCGAAAGACAAGTTCAGCCCAGAGGTTTTTATGCCTGGTAGCTGCAAGCATTCTTTGTGGAATTAGTTTGGGTAGTTTGAATTCATGAGACTACAGTACAAAGCAACTCACTAATTCAGCACTAAATTGTACATGCATAGGTCACAGGATGCTGGTTGTGGAAATGTGATATATTATTCTGACGTAGTAAGTACACGCTTTGAGGTTTCGGCTGAGGCACATTATCGAGGAAGAGTAAGAGCTCCTTCTGCATCAAGTTACAGCATATCTCACACAGAAATGCCTGATGCACACAGTAAGGGATCAAAGCTGGGACAATTCTATTCCTCAGCTGTAACATTACTCACAAAATGGCAAATAAACACATTGTTGAATAACTCGTTGGTGTAGTGGGTTATGTATTACCTTTCTCCGAAGATCTGTGATCAAATCCAAACGGACCTGAAATGACTTTATCCAGATCCTATTGGGAATGGGGTTATGGGAGATTCCTTATTTTAAAATTGTGCCCCTAGTTCCAGATTCTCCTGCGAGGTAAACATTCTCTCAGCATCTACCCGGTCAAGTCCCTTTAGAATCTTACATGCTTCAATATGATCACTCCCGCTCTTCTAAATTCCAGCGAGTACAGGCCCCATAAGATATCTCCTTCATCCTGGAGCCAGCCTAGTGAACCTTCTCAGAACTGCTTCCAATGCAGGTACATATTAAATAATACAGTAAACCTATCCTCAATTTGGTTCTAATTAGCCATCTCACTCAGGCGAAATTCTAGATTCCCAGCCTCTGACCTGCTCTTGTAGCCACAGTATTTATGTGGCTAGTTCAGTTCCATTTCTGGTAAATGGTAACCCCCAGGATGTTGATAGTCAGGGTTTAAGTGATAGTTATGCCATTGAACATCAAGGATAGATGGTTTGATTCTCTCTTATTGGAGATGATCATTCCCTGGCACTTGTGTGGCATGAATGTTACGTGACACAAGTCAGCACAGACCTGGACATTGTCCAGGTCTTCCTGCATTTGCATATGAATTACTTACTTCATTGTCTGAGGAGTTGAGAATGATGCTGAACATTGTGCAATCCTTCAAACAACATCCCCACATCTGATCTTATGTTGGAAGGTCATTGATGAAGCAACTGAAGATGGTTGGGTCTAGGACACAACCCTGAGGACCTCCTGCAGTGATGTTGCAAGACTGAGATGACTGACCCCCCCCAACAACCACAATCATCTTCCTTTGTGCTAGGTATGACACCAACCAGTGGAAAGTTTGCCCCATGACTCCCACTGACTCCAGTTTTGCCAGGGCTTCATGATGCCGTACTCAGTCAAATGCTGCCTTGGTGTAAAGGGCAGTCACTCTCATCTCACCTCTGGAGTTTAGCTCTTTTGTCTATGTTTGAACCAAGGCTGTAATGAAGTCAGAAGCTGAGTGGCCTTGGCGGATCCAAACTGAGTGTTAGTGAGCAGGTTATTGCTCAGGTGCTGCTTGATACAGTAGTCCCCCTTTATAACGCGGGTGTTGGGGTCCAAGACAGCCACCCGCGTTGCAACCGAGCCGCGGATATCCACGATGGGGGTTTTAAATTTATTTAAAAATCTATGCTAGCGCTTCCCATTGAGAGTCTACGGGGGGCGGGGGGAGAGGTCAGACCCCCGTAGACTCACAATGGGAAGCGCTAGCATAGATTTTTAAATAAATTTTAAACTCCCATCGTGGATCCAATTAAAATTTCAGCGGCCAGCTCACTTTGATCCGGAGAGGGAAGCTGCTCTCACTGAAATCAGCCGGCCGCTGAAACTGACACTGCCCGCTGCTCTCTCCCTCCAATCCAACTTTTAAGTTTTAATGTTTCTGATTGGAGGGAGAGAGCAGCCGGCAGTGTCAATTTCTTTTTTTTTCCTCCGGCTTGCCCCCTCTCCCCCCACATCCTCCAACTAGACCCCTCTCCCCCCACACCCTCCGACTCGCCCCCTCTCCCCCCCAACACCCTCCGGCTTGCCCCCTCTCCCCCCACACCCTCCGGCTCGCCCCCTCCCCACACCCTCCGGCTCGCCCCCTCCCCCCCCGTCCCCCAACACCCGCAGGGCCCCCCTCTCTCCCCCAACACCCGCAGGGCCCTCCTCTCTCCCCCAACACCCGCAAGGCCCTCCTCTCTCCCCCAACACCCGCAGGTCCACCCTCTCTCCCCCACACCCCCAGGGGGGTCTCCCCCACACCCACAGGGGGGTCTCCCCCCACACCCGCCCACACCCGCTCCCCCCCAACACCCGCCCCCCACCTCTCCCCCCCCCCCCCAACACCCGCAGGTCCCCGCTCTCTCCCGCAACACCCGCAGGGCCCCCCTCTCTCCCCCACACCCCCAGGGGGGTCTCCCCCACACCCCCAGGGGGGTCTCCCCCACACCCGCCCCCCTCCTCTCCCCCCCAACACCCGCCCCCCTCCTCTCCCCCCCAACACCCGTCAATTTCAGCGGCCGGCTCACTTTGATCCAGAGAGGGAAGCTGCTCTCACTGAAATAATCAGCCGGCCGCTGAAATTGACACAACTGACAGTTGGGGTCCATAATCCCCCTCGCGGTATATCGCGAACCGCGGTATTGCGGAGCGCGGTATAACGGGGGACTACTGTAGCACTGTTTTTTTAATATAAATTTAGAGTACCCAATTCATTTTTTCTAATTAAGAGGCAATTTAGCATGGCCAATCCACCTACCCTGCACATCTTTGGGTTGTGGGGGCGAAACATGGTAAACACGGGGAGAATGTGCAAACTCCACACAGACAGTGACCCAGAGCCGGGATCGAATTTGGGACCTCGGCGCCGTGAGACTACAGTGCTACCACTGTGCTGCCCTTTGATAGCACTGTTGACCTATTCCATCATTGTGGATGAGCATAATTCTACTGCTGATCGCCCACAGGGCCTCATGGATGTCCAGTCTTGAACTGCTAGATTGTTCTGAATCTATCCCAATTAGCACAATGGCAGTGCCACACATGATGGAGGATATCCTGAATGTGAAGACGGGTCTTTGTCTCTTTGGGGTGGTCACTCCTCCGATACTGTCATGGACATATGCATCTGTGGCAGGCAGATTGATGAGGATTAGGTCTAGTATGTTTTTCCCTCGTTGGTCCCCTCACCGCCTATCGCAGACCCAGTCGAGCAGTTATGTCCTTTAGGACTTGGCCAGCTTGGTCTGTAGTGGTGTACTGAGCCATTCTTGGTGATGGACAACAGAGTACATTCTGCATCTTTCGCTACCCTCGGTGCTTCCTCCAAGTGGTGTTCAGCATGGAGTACTGATTCATCAGCTAATGGTGGACGGTACTTGGTAATCAGCAGAGGTTTCATTGCCCATGTTTGACCCGAAGAGACTTTATAGAGTTGATGTTAAGAACTCCCAGGGCAACTCCCTCCCAGCTGCATACCACTGTGCCACCACCACTGCTGGGTATGTCCTGTTCCACTAGCATACCCAGGGATGGTGATAGTGGCATATGGGATATAGTTTGTAAGGTATGATTCCGTGAGCTTGACTATGTCAGGCTGTTGCTTGACTAGTCTGTGAGACAGCTCTCCCAATTTTGGCACAACCTCCCAGATGTTAGTAAGGAGGATTTGCAAGGTCAACAGGGCTGGATGTGCCACAGTTGGTGTCGGACAGTCTGTCTGGTTTCTTCTCTTTTAGACTTTATAGCAGTTTTTGATTCAACTGAGCGTCTTGCTAGGCTACTTCAGAGAACATTTAAGAGTCAATGACATTGCAGTGGACCTGGAGTCACATGTAGGCCAGACCAACTAAGGACTACAACTTCCTTCCCTCAAGGGCATTAGTGAGCCAGCTGTTTTTTTTTCCCACGAGAATCGACAATGGTTTCATGGTCATCATTAGACTATTAATTCCAGATATTTATTGGATTCCATCTGCCGTAGCAGGATTCAAACCCGAGTCCTCAGGGTATTACCCTGGGTCCCTGGATCACCAGTCCAATGACAACACCACTACATTAATAGGTGTAGTCTACAGACCACCAAGCAGTGGAAGGGAGGCGGAGGAAGAAACATGCAGACAGATTCATGAATTGTGCAAAAAGCATAGCATAATAATCATAGGATATTTCAAAACTTGAGAATCGTTGGGCTGCCAGAGGGTCTGGAAGGTCCAAACCCAACAAAATATATGTCACAGCTGTCTGTGAAGATGGTGGGTTGGAGGAATGGCATCCCGCCTGAGTTGGATTGGGCCCATAGGCAGAAGCCCCCGTTTTGGTGAACCACCCCATGTAATCATTGTGCGTTTTCACAGTTACCAAGAAAAGGAAAGGGTCCTACGGTAGGAAATGGGTATTGTTTTATTTTAAACTATTAAAGTTGGATATGGGTGAAAAAAGTTAATTGAATTTAAATTCCACTAGCTGTCGTGGTAGGATTTAAACTTCTGTCCCTGGAGCATTAGCCTGCAATACTAGGCCAGTGACATTACCATTATGCTACCATCTCACCCGCATGTTAAGGACAACAAAAATACATTGTACATTTTACAGACTGAATAAGTAAAAGCTGTGGTGGAAATAAGACCATTACGGGATAGACAGGATCATATTCCCATAGGTAATGGAAAAAAAATTGAATAGTTATTTTGCTCCTGTATTTACCAGGAGTATAGAATGGGTAGACATAGCATTGAAAGATGTAAGGAGATAAATGCATTTAAAATTAAAAAGAGGACTTCCGGTGGCAACCATGGAGTGAGTGCACGCACATTGTGGATCTCGCTCGAGATGGATTTTTTCAGAACTTCCCCACCCGAATTGTATGGTGTTTGATGGCGAAGGGTGCATGAGCACCACGGAAATGTTATGATCCTCTGATGGGACTGGTTTATGGCTCATCGGACAGGAATCGGACGAGGAAGAGATAGCAACTTGAGCAAGAAAGTTTTTGTGGTGCAACACAGGAGAAGATGGTGCAGAACAGGTGGCAGCACTGCCCATCCAGTTGTCCATGGAGCAGCTGGTGGAATTCCTCATTGGCAAGTTCCAACAGCAGAGGAAGGAGGTCTCAGAGATCTTGGCTACTGAGGAGCCACTTAGGACAGCACTTGAGCAGGTGGAGCAGAGACAGGAGGCACAGGGGAGGAGTCGCTAAGGGAGCATGAAGATCGGTTGACCTCGTTGGATGTATAATAATAATCTTTATTGTCATAGTATGCTTACATTAACACTACAATGAAATTACTGTGAAAAGCCCCTAGTCACCACATTCTGGCACCTGTTTGGGTGCACGGAGGGAAAATTCAGAATGTCCAAATGACCTAACTAGTATGTCTTTCGGGACTTGTGGGAGGAACTTTATTAATTTAAACTAATTTGGCAGGGGGTTGGGAATCAGGACAGTAAGCCAGCAAGTATAGAGACTGGGGATGAGCATGGTACCAGGGTCAGGTTGGCTAAGAGGCAAGGTAGTCTGTGGGAGGTCAAACTCAGTGGGACTGGAGGTCTGGAGTGTATCTGCTTCAATGCACAAAGTATAACAGGTAAGACAGATGAACTTAAAGCCTTGATTCACACATGGAACTTGGATGTGGTTGCTGTAACGGAGACTTGATTAAAAAAGGGACAGGACTAGCAGCTAAATATTCCAGGATATAAGTGTTTTAGGCGAGACAGGGAGGGAGGCAAAAGAGGTGGGGGAGTTGCAATACTGTTTAGGGAACATATTACAGCTGTACAGAGTGAGGATAACATGGAAGAATCAAGTAACGAGGTACTGTGGGTAGAGCTCAGAAACAGTAAGTGGGCAGTCACTATGATGGGGGTGTGCTACAGGCCTCCCAACAACCCACGGAAAGTTGAGGAACAGATATGTAAGCAGATTCTGGATAGATCTAGAAATACTAGGGTTGTTGTAGTAGGAGACTAATTTTCCTCATAGCGACTGGAAATCCCTTAGGGTTAGGGGTCTGGATGGTGAGGAATTTGTTAAGTGTGTCCAAGAAGGTTTTTTTTAACAATATGTGGATAGTCCAACTAGAGAGGGGGCTATATTGGACCTAGTACTAGGGAACGAGCCCAGCCAGGTCATCAATGTTGTAGTGAGAGAACATGTGGCAAACAGTGACCACAATTCCGTAAGCTTTCGAATACGCATGGAAAAGGACGAGTGTTGTCCTCGGGTTAAGGTGCTAAATTGGGGGAAGGCTATCTACAACCAGATTAGGCAGAATTTGGAAGCTGTTGTTTGGGAGAGGCTGTTTGAGGGTAAATCTACATTTGGCATGTGGGAGTCTTTTCAGGGGCAATTGATGGGAGTGCAGGGCAGGCATGTGCCGGTAAAAAGGAAGGACAGGAAAGGCAGGATTCGGGAACCATGGATGACCAGGGAAATTGAGAATATTGTCAAAAAGAAAAAAGATGCATATGTGAGGTACAGGCAACTCAAAACAGAGAAAGCACTTGATGAATACAAGATAAGTAGGAAATAGCTCAAGGAGGGAGTTAGGAGGGCAAAAAGGGGTCACAAATGACCTTATTGAGCATTTTGCATTGGTATTCACAAAGGAGAGAGACATGTTGATGGTGGTGTCTCAGAGGAATGTGTAAACAGTTTGGAACAGGTCATTATTACGAGGGAGGAAGTATTAGGTGTGTTAAAAAGCATTAAGGTAGACAAATCCCCAGGGTCAGATGGCATCTATCCCAGATTATTGAGGGAGGCAAGAGATGAAATCGCTGGGCCTCTGACAGAAATATTTGTCATCATTGGCCACAGGTGAGATCCCAGAGGATTGGAGGATAGCCAATATTGTACCGTTATTTAAGAAGGATTGCAAGGATAACCTGGGTAATTATAGGCCCGAGAGCTTGACATCAGTGATAGTGAAATTGTTGGAAAAGATTCTTGGAGATAGGATCTATGCTAATTTGGAAGAGAATGGTCTTATTAGCGACATATAGCATGGTTTTATACAAGGGAGGTCATGTCTCACTAATTTGATTGAATTTTTTGAGGAGGTGACAAAAATGATTGACGAGGGAACGCTGTGGATGTTGTCTACATGTATTTTAGTAAAGCGCAACGGGCAGCACGGAAGCACAGTGGTTAGCACAGTTGCTTCAGAACTCCAGGGTCCCAGGTTCGATTCCCGGCTTGGGTCACTGTCTGTGCGGAGTCTGCATTCTCCACGTGTCTGCGTGGGTTTCCTCCGGGTGCTCAAGTTTCCTCCCACTGTCCAAAAATGTGCACATTAGGTGTATTGGCCATGATAAAATTGCCCTTAGTGTCCAAAAAGGTGAGGTGGGATTACTGGGTTACGAGTATAGGGTTGAGGCATGGGCTTAAGTAGGGTGCTCTTTCCAAGTGCCGGTGCAGACGCGAGCGGCGAATGGCCTCCTTCTGCACTGTAAATTCTATGATTCTGTAAATTCTATGATAAGGTCCCTCATGGCAGGCTGGTGCAAAAGATTAGACCACATGGGGTCAGGGGTGAACGAACTGGATGGATGCAGAACTGGCTTAGCCATAGAAGACAGACGGTAGCAATGGAATGGTGTTTTTCTGAATGAAGGTCTGTAA
The DNA here is from genome assembly GCF_902713615.1 of Scyliorhinus canicula. NCBI lineage: Eukaryota > Metazoa > Chordata > Chondrichthyes > Carcharhiniformes > Scyliorhinidae > Scyliorhinus > Scyliorhinus canicula. The sequence continues at coordinate 51,802,477 of NC_052149.1, read as the reverse complement.
CTAGTGGTGTTCCACAGGGGTCAGTTCTGGGACCTCTGCTCTTTGTGATATATACAAATGACAGCTGGGGTCCCAGCACTGAACCCTGCAGTATCCCACTAGTCAGTGCCTGCCACTCTGAAAAATACCTGTTTATTCCCAGTCTCTGTTTCTGCCAACCAGTTCTCTATCCACATCACTACATTAACCCCAATACAATGTGCTTCAATTTTTCTCATTACTCTCTTATGTGGGACCTTGTCAAAGGCCTTTTGAAAGTCCAGATACACAACATCCACTGATTCACCTTTGTCCATTCCACTGGTCACATCCTCAAAGATTTCCAGAAGATTTGTCAAGCATAATTTCCCTTTAGTGAATCCATGCTGACTTGTACCAATCCTGTCCCCACTTTCCAAATGCTCAGTTATTTCATCTTTAATAACTGACTCTAGCATTTTCCCTCAAGATCCAGGACTGCAGCTGGGGAGAGAGGCCGATGTGGCATTTGCCTCCCTCATAGCCCGGAGACGGATCTTGTCGGGATGGCGGGACTCTGAGCCGCTGAGGGCGGTGGCGTGGGTGAGTGACCTAGCAGAATTCCTGCACTTGGAGGTCAAGTTCGCCCTATCAGGGGCAGAGGAGGGGTTTACCCAGAGTGGAACTTCAAGGTGAATTAAAATAAACTCAGAAATAGCCAGCTGAGATAACACTACTATTCATGTTTAACAATTTGTTCAAAAAAGGCAAATAACAAATAGTAATTATTTAAAATATATATATTTTTATTTTAAAATATTTCATTTATAGCAAACCTTATACTAATACAGTATCAACACAGTATCAACACAGAAAGCGGATATTACATAGCAGTATAATAAAAACACAAACAACCATATAAATCCCACAAAAGAGAGAAGCACCCTTTGCCTAACAATAGGAACTAACCTCACCCTTTCCCAAGAGTTGATGGTGACCATTTCTTTGAAGTAGGAAATGAATGGCTGCCACCTCAGATAGAACTCCTCAACCGGCCCCCTGACAGTGTACTTGACCTTTTCCAGATGTAGAAATTCCATCAGGTCACCCAACTAGACTGAGGCACTGGGTGGAGAAGAAGGTCTCCCTCCTAACAGAACTCACCTTCGGGCTATTAACTAGGGAAAGGCGAGATCATCCGCCTTCAGCCCCGTCTGCAGCTCCGGTGAGTCCGATATGGCCACCAAAGGACAACGTTAAGAATCGTTGACATGGTGTTAAAAGAGACCCAAAAGCTTACCATCTTGGGACATGATCAAAACATGTGGGTGTCATTAGCTGTCCACAGAGAATACCGCTCACACCTGCCTTCCATTCCCGAAAAGAAACTACTCATCCTAACTTTAGTTAGTTGAGCCCTACGTTTCACCTCGAGTTGAATTAGGTTGAGTTGTGGAGGGTGGCGGCTACCCTCAAGATTTGGGGGCAGTGGAGGCGACATAGGGGAGAAGTGGGGGGCTCGATGGAGGCTCCGTTAAGGGGGAACCATAGGTTCCTCCCGGGGAACATTGATGGGGGATTTCAGGGTTGGTACAGAGCGGGCATCAGACAGCTGAGGGACCTGTTTACTGATGGGAGGTTTGCGAGCCTGGGGGAGTTGGAGGAGAAATTTGGGCTCCCCCGGGAAACATGTTCAGGTATCTGCAGGTAAAGGCATTTGCTAGACGGCAGGTGGAGGGATTCCCTTCGCTTCCCGCGAAGGGGGTGAGTGACAGGGTGCTTTCGGGGGTCTGGGTCGGAGAGGGGAAGATATCTGATATCTACAAGGTTATGCAGGAGGTGGAGGAGGCGTCAGTAGAGGAGCTGAAAACTAAGTGGGAGGGGGAACTGGGGGAACAGATCGAAGACGGGACATGGGCTGATGCCCTGGAGAGGGTTAATTCTTCCTCCTCGTGTGCGCGGCTTAGCCTCATCCAATTCAAGGTGCTGCACCGGGCCCACATGACTGGGACGAGGATGAGTAGGTTCTTTGGGGGTGAAGACAGGTGTGTTAGGTGATCGGGGAGTCCAGCGAACCATGCCCATATGTTCTGGGCATGCCCGGCACTGGAGGAGTTCTGGAAGGGGGTGGCGAGGACGGTGTCAAGGGTGGTGGGATCCAGGGTCAAGCCAGGCTGGGGACTCGCAAAATTTGGGGTTGGGGTGGAGCCGGGAGTGCAGGAGTCGAAAGTGTGCTGGCCTTTGCGTCCCTAGTAGCCTGGCAAAGGATTTTGCTACAATGGAAGGATGCAAGGCCCCCAAGCGTGGAGACCTGGATCAATGACATGGCGGGGTTTATTAAGCTAGAGAAGGTCAAATTTGCCCTGAGAGGATCAATACAAGGGTTCTATAAACGATGGCAGCCTTTTCTGGACTTCCTGGCTCAGAGATAGGTAACTGGGTCAATAGCAGCAGCAACCCGGGGGGGGGGGGGGGGGGGGGGGGGGGCATTATTGTAGTGTTTATTCTGTAACTTTATAGTGTGTTAATTTGCGTTGTTGTTAAAATGCTGGGTTGTTCATGGGGATGGGGCGAATGTATATGATTGTTAATATTATTGTTATTTTCGGTATTTTACTAAGGTGCGTCAATGTTGTATAAAATCAAAATTTCTCAATAAAAATTATTAAAAAAAAAAAAAAAAAAAAACAATAGGGTACTGGGAAAGTAGCAGCAGCAACCCGGGGGAGAGGGGGGGGGGGGGGACGATGACTATGTTTGTTTAATTTATTTTAATTTATTTTAAAGTTCCCTTGTTGGGGGGGGGGGGGGGATGTGATACATGCCTCACGGTAGCATGGTGGTTAGCATCAATGCTTCACAGCTCCAGGGTCCCAGGTTCAATTCCCAGCTGGGTCACTGTCTGTGTGGAGTCTGCACATCCTCCCCGTGTGCGCGTGGGTTTCCTCCGGGTGCTCCGGTTTCCTCCCACAGTCCAAAGATGTGCGGGTTAGGTGGATTGGCCATGCTAAATTGCCCATAGTGTAAGGTTAATGGGGGGTTTGTTGGGGTACGGGTATACGGTTTAAGTGGGGTGATCATTGTTCGGCACAACATCGAGGGCTGAAGGGCCTGTTCTGTGCTGTACTGTTCTATCTATGCGTTGTTACGATTTGGGGGGTGTTACAGTTGTTATAGGTTATTTTGTTGCATTTCATTGTTTGTTATATTTTATATTTTCTGTAAAAAATTCCAATAAAAATTATTTTTTTAAAAAAAGGTTGAGTTGTGGACAGGATGACATGGAGTTTACCCTGCAAAAGGCCTCACACTGCACGTCCTCATCTAAGGTAGGTCCCAGTTACACCTCCCATTTTGTTTGAACCTCATCCAGTGGGGCTACCTCTGTTGACAGTATTTGTCCATAAATACATGAAATGCTCCCCCATCAGGTCCTGCTAGAGTTGTGAAGCCAAGAGAAATGTAGGAAAAATATTTTGGACAAAATCACGTCTTTGGCGGCAAAGGAACAAGTCCGGCCCTGAAATTTGAAACTTGGCCAATAGCTTCTCCAAACTTGCAAACCACCCCTCCAGAAACAAATCCCCCAAACTCTTTCCACAACCTGAGCGGCAGGCCTAAATTAGACAGTACATAGGTGGTTGCCACTGATGGGGCCCAACAATGACATGGAGCCCAATTTATAATGCTGCCTAAATTACCTCCATATCCGTAAGAGTGGACACCACTACCGGGTTCAAAGAGTACTTCAGCGGAGAGAAGGGGAATGAGGCTGTTGCCAAAGCCCTTAAACTAGAGCCCCGAAGAGAGCTCGCTTCCATCTGTCCCCAGATGGTGCTCGGCTTCCCAATCCACTCCAATCCCTTTTTAATGTTGGCTGCCCAGTAGTAAAAGAGAAAGTTGGGAAACGATAGACGTCCGACTTCTGGTCCCTCAGAAGGAATGGCCTACGGATTCTTGGGGCCTTCCCTGCTCAAATGAAGAAGGCTTAATAATCCTAGCAAAAAAAGATTTATGGAGAAAAACAGGGTGATACTGAAAAAGAAAAAAAAACCTTGGGAGGATATTCATTTTTATAGTCTGGATCCTGCCACCAAGGACAGAAGGAGCTTGTCTCACTTCAGCAAGTCGGATCATTCCCAGACTAGCGTAATTTGATCTCTGGAGCGATGGCCAATCATGGGCCACCTGGATATCCAGATAACAAAAGCTACCTCTGGCAAGACAAAAAGGTAATATACCCCCAGATTGGTTTTAACCTGAACATATTCACTCTTCTCTAGGTTGTTTGTACCCCAAGAAGGACCCAAAGTTCCTGAATAGCTTCATTATTTCACCCATAGAGGAGACTGGGTCCGTAATCTACTGAAGCAGGTCATCGGCATACAAGAAGACCCTATGTTCCCTCACCCCACCTTATTTCCCCTCCATTTACCTGAAGATCGCAACACTATGGCCAAACACTCAATCGTCAGCGCAAACAGGAGTGGAGACAAAGAACACCCCTGCCATGCACCAGACTCAATAAAAAATACCCTGAGCTCAAAGCATTGGCCGTAGGAGCCCTCTGCAGCAGCCAAACCCACAAAATGAACTTCTACCCAAGATCATTTCCCAAGGACCTCAAAAAGGTACTCCCACTCTACCTTAGTGGATGCCTTCTCAGCATCCATGGACACAATCACTTTGGTTTGGAAACTGGAGGGGGAAAGGACAATACGTATGAGCTGCCGTATATTTGCAGATATTTCTGACCCTTAATGAAACTTGTCTGGTCATCCGCGATCACCTCCGGGACATAGTGCTCCAATCGCAATGCCAACACCGGAGCTAGTATTTTGGCGACAAGGTTCAAAAGAGATATGGGTCTATATGATCCACATTCTGTGGGGTCCTTGTCCTTTTTAAAAATGAGAGATATCTGACACGGGCAAAAGGGGACAACGCTGGGGGCGGCGGGGTTGTAACTACAAAAAAAAAAATGGCTGAAGCCGACAACGGGAGGAGTGGGGGAGGGGGAGCAGGGAGAAGAGAGGGGGAGGGGGAGCAAGGAAAAGGGGAGCCCCCCCCCCCCAGATCGACCAGGGAGGATACCAAGGGGGAGATTTTGGGGGGGGGGGGGGGAAAGAGAAGCTGTGAGGGGGGAGGGTAAGGGGAGGACATGCCGAACTAGGCGGCAGCAATCTGAAAAGTAAGATAAAAGCATTTTTGCGTTACACTGTACAGCAAATAAACATGGATGTCAATGTAAATAATGTTGAAAATGCCAATAAAAAGATTTTTTTAAAAAGGAGATATAAAGGCCTGTGAAAGTGTGGCGGGCTAGGAACCCCGTGACAAGGAATCATTAAACATGTCCACTATTAATAGCATTAACTGGCTCTCAAACGTCTTATAAAATTCGATAGGAAATCCATCAGAGCCTCTTTGCATCAATCCAATGCCCCTCAGTACTTCCTTGGGACTCAAAGGGGCCTCCCATCTTTCCCTCTCTGGAAAAGACAACCCATCTAGGCAGACCAACATGAACAAACCATTCTCCAATGGCTCTGACCTATAGATTCCTGTAAATTGCCTCAAAAGCCACTGTAACTTCACTCAGGATGGAAACCAAGCTGCCACACGTGTTTGTGATCTGTTTGATCTCCCAGAAAGCTGTCTGCTACGCTAAAAGACGGTTGACCTGCTCCCCATACTCATAAAATTCTCCCCTTTCCTGAGCAAAGCTGGTTCATCGCGTTCCCTCTGGACACCATTTGCAGCTACTTCCTATTCACCAGTCACTCCCGTGTAGGATCACATGAATACTGGCGATCCATCTCAAGAATCAGTTGCTGCTACTACACCTTCACAGTCCTATCCAAGTGCACCTTATAGATTACCTTCCCTCTAACAGCTGGTTTATGGGTTTCCGACAGTATGGAGGGACAGACAGAGTCGTCCCTACTGAACCTAACATATAGTCCTCGATGGTCGTGGACATGCGCTCACAAAACCCTTTATCCGCTAACAGCGCCACATTTAACCTCCATGGCAGGTGCTTGACTGGGATCAGTCTCCAAGATCAAGTCCATAAAATGTGGAGCATGGTCCGAGATTACGATTGCTAAGTACTCCACCCTCCTTATCCAAGGTAAAATGGACCTATCCAACAGGAAGAAGTCAATCCTGGAATAAACTTTGGGCACATGAGAGAAAAATGAAAATTCCTTATCCTTTGGGTGCAAAAAGTGCCATTGGTCTGCAGAGTGAAACAAAGACAATCCCACAGTCACCATCAGTGAACTAACCCCTTACCCCTCCCCCAAATAACATAACACCCAAATATTCTTATTGAAACCATACAAATGACCAAAATCCCCATCCCAAGCCCCAACTCCCAACCACACACAGATACCAAGTGAAACTGGTTCACAGCTGCAGCTTCTGCCCCCACTTCACTCCCATTAGCCCGCTGAATTTAATGCTCGAGGGGCAATCTCCCCAGGATAGAGAAAAAGATAACATTATCACTTGCCCCGGGGATAAAACATACCTCATAAAACAGTACACCTACAAAACTGAATTCACAACAGGGGCTACGCAATTTCAACTATAATACATAAGACAGCACTTCTCATAATAGTTACACCTACATCAAGAAATACACCACAAGTGAATAAAAAATCCCCCATCATCTTCAAAAACAGAAAAACAAACATTTACCAACTATATACAGGATACCCCAATGCTCTTCCCAACCCACAGTCGTCACAGCATACAAAGCACAGAACTAAATCCATGTTTTTTAATGGAGGCTTCTGCCTCCTCCAGTGCATCAAAGCAAAAGTCCTTTGATTCATAGGTAACACGCAGCTTCACCGGATATACCATCCCGACCGAAACTCCCTTCTTGTACAAGGTGGCCTGAACCTTGTTAAATGCCGCCAGATTCCTTGCCAGATCAGCCCCAACGTCCTGGTAGATCCAAATGCGATTGCCCTCCCACTTTCTTTTTAAAAAAAAAATAATTTGTATTCAAATTTTCGAACAACAAATTTTATCCCCACAAAGAAAAAAGAAAAAACAGAAACCCCTCCCCCCAATACAAAGCAATAACAAGAAAAAGTAATAAACATAGAATCGTAAGAACAAATCCCCATAACCAACCCATAGATCCTCCATAACCAACCCATAGATTCCCCCCACCCCCCCCACCCCCCCGGGTTGCTGCTGAGATTGACCACCCTCTAACACTCCGCCAGGAAATCAAGAAAGGGCTGCCACCACCGCAAGAACCCTTGCACCGACCCCCTCAGGGAAAACCTGACCCTCTCCAGTTTAATGAACCCAGCCATGTCACTGATGCAGGACTCCGGGCTCGGGGGCCTCGCATCCCTCCACTGTAGAAGGATTCTGCGCCGGGCTACTAGGGACGCAAAGGCCAGGATACCGGCCTCTCTCGCCTCCTGCACTCCCGGCTCCGATGCCACCCCAAAAATAGCGAGCCCCCAGCCTGGTTCCACCCTGGACAAGGTCCCCGCCATCACCTTCCAGAAACCCTCCAGCGCCGGACAAGACCAAAACATGTGGGTGCGATTCGCTGGGCTTCCCGAACACCTCCCACACCTACTGGACTCGTAGAGTACCTTGCCGGGGGGAGTGGCAGCAGGGCCGTCACCAGTGCCTCCAAACTCGTGCCCACACAGGACGCTGCCTCCATCCTCTTCCATGCGGCTCCCTCCCCCTCTATCACCCACCTACGGATCATTGCCACATTCGCGGCCCAGTAATACCCACACAGGTTGGCAACGCCAGTCCACCCACCTCCCTGCCTCGCTCCAAGAATACCCTCCTCACTCTCGGGGCCTTCCGTGCCCACACGAACCCCAAAATGCTCCTATTAATCCTTCTAAGGAAAGCCTTCGGAATCATGATGGGTAAACACTGGAAGAGAAACAAAAACCTTGGGAGCACCGTCATCTTAACCGACTGGACCCTGCCCGCTAGGGAGAGTGGCAACACAACTCCTCCTCCATCTGCTCCACCAGCCTCGTAAAGTTTAACCTATGCAGGGCCCCCCAGCTCCTGGCTATCTGGACTCCCAAATATCTGAAGCTCCTCTCTGCCCTCCTCAACGGAAGCTCCCCCATCTCTTTCTCCTGGTCCCCCATATGCACCACAAACAATTCACTCTTCCCCACTTTGAGCTTATAGCCAGATAAGTCACCGAGCTCCCCCAGGATCCTCATCAACTCTGGCATACCCCTCGCCGGATCCGCAATGTACAGCAGTAAATCGTCCACGTACAACGACAGCCGGTGCTCCTCTCTCTCCCCCCACCGCACCATCCCCCTCCAGTTCCTCGATTCCCTCAGTGCCATGGCCAGGGGTTCAATTGCTAATGCGAAGAGCAGGGGAGACAAGGGGCACCCCTGCCTCGTCCCCCTGGACAGCCGAAAGTCCTCCGACCTCCTCCCATTCGTCGCCACGCTCGCCACCGGAGCACTATACAACAGCCTCACCCAACTAATGAATCCCTCACCAAACCCAAATCTCCTCAACACCTCCCACAGGTAACTCCACTCCACCCTATCAAAAGTTTTCTCCACATCCATCGATGCCATTATTTCCGCCTCCCCGTCCTCCGCCAACCCGTTTGGTCCTCGTGAATGACCTGCGGGACCACATCCTCCACCCTCCTGGCCAGTATCTTGGCCAGCAGCTTCGCGTCCACGTTGAGGAGCGAGATTGGCCTGTAGGACCCACACTGGAGGGGGTCCTTATCCCGCTTCAAGATCAGAGAAATTAGTGTTCTGGACATCGTCGGGGAAAAGCCCCCCCCTCCCTTGCCTCGTTCAGGGTTCTCATTAACAGCGGGCCTAGCAGGTCTGAGAACTTCTTGTAAAACTCCACCGGGAACCCGTCAGGCCTCGGCGCCTTCCCTGACTGCATACTCCCCAACGCCCCGCTCAGCTCCTCCAACTCAATTGGGGCCCTCAGACCCTCCACCCGCTCCTCCCCCACTCTCGGGAACTCCAACTTATCCAAAAAAGCGATCCAGCCCACCCTCCTCTCCAGGGGGTACCGACCGGTACAGCTCCTCATAAAAGGACCTGAACACCCCATTGATGCCCCTTGCACTCCGCACCAGATTCCCTCCTACATCTCTAACTCCCCCTATCTCTCTCGCTGCCTCCCGCTTCCGGAGCTGGTGGGCCAGCATCCGACTTGCCTTCTCCCCGTACTCATATACTAACCCCTGCGCCCTCCTCCACTGCGCCTCCGCCTTCCGGGTGGTCAATATGTCAAACTCCGCTTGGAGACTACGCCGCTTCCTCAAAAGCCCCTCTTCCGGGACATCCGCATACCTCCTGTCCACCCTTACCATTTCTTCCACCAACCTCTCCCTCTTGAATTTCTCCCCCCTCTCCCTGTGTGCCCTAACAGACAGCTCCCCTCTAACCACCGCCTTCAACGCCTCCCAGACGACCCCCACTTGCACCTCCCCATTATCGTTAACTTCCAAGTACCCCTACGGACCCGCCCACATACTTCCTCCTCGGACAGAAGCCCCACATCTAACCTCCACAGCAGGCGTTGATCCTTCCCCTCCCCCAGCTCCAGGTCCACCGAATGCGGAGCGTGGTCTGATATGGCTATCGCCGAGTACTCCGCCCCTACCACCCTCGAAATAAGCGCCCTGCTGAGGACAGAAAAGTCGATCCGGGAATAAGCCTTGTGGACGTGGGAGAAAAACGAGAAATCCCTACCTCCCGGCCTCAAAAACCTCCCAAGGGTCCACTCCTCCCATCTGGTCCATGAATCCCCTCAGCACTGTGGCCGCCGCTTACCCGTTTTGGACCTTGAACGATCCAGAGCCGGGTCCAGCACTGTGTTAAAATCTCCGCCCAAAATCAAACTCCCCGACTCCAGGTCTGGGATCCAGCTCAGCATGCGCCGCATGAAGCCTGCATCGTCCCAATTAGGGGCGTACACATTGACCAGTACCACCCGCTCCCCTTGAAGCCTACCGCTCACCATTACATATCTGCCACTGCTATCCGCCACCACACTCGACGCCACAAACGACAAGCTCTTTCCAACCAAAATCGCCACCCCCCGGTTCCTCACATCTAACCCAGAGTGGAACACTTGTCCAACCCACCCTCTTCTCAGCCTCACCTGATCCGCCACCTTAAGGTGCATCTCCTGGAGCATAGCTACGTCCGCCCCCAGCCCCTTCAAGCGCGTCATCACCCGGGCCCACTTCATCGGTCCATTCAGCCCCCTTACATTCCATGTGACCAGCCGAATCGGGGGGCGGTTTCCCCCTCCCTCTGCGCCAGTCAGCCATAGCTCTCCCTCGACCCACCACATGCCCGCAGTACCCCCCAGGCCTGGTCCCCATGGTGGCAGATCCCCTTCCCAACCCCCACCTCTCCAACAGTTCCCCTTCAGCCCTTCCAGCAGCAACCCGGTGCCTCCCTCCTAATCCTCCCCCCCCCCCCCCCCCCCCCCCCCCCCCCAGCTAGGGCCCCCCCTAGCTGCGTTATCCCTTCCATCGCACTTCCGTAAGTCAGCCGACTCCTGCTGACCCCGGCTGCTCCCGCAACCCCGACGACCCACCCGGTGCAATACAACTGCCACTCCCCCGGCCCGGTGCCAGCTCCTCCCACTCCACCTCCACCACGGGAAAAAAGCCCGCGCTTCCATCTAAAACCCCGCCCCCCCGACCCAAAGCGCGGGAAAGAGAAGGGCGCGCTACCCAACGGGCCCGCGACACAGCTCCCCAACCCTCCACCAGCAAAAAAAGAAAAACCCCCAAGGCACCAAAACAAATAATCAAAAAGCGAAAAAACAAAAAGGAACCAACAAAAAAGGAAAATAAAAGAAATGTACCAGGGAGGACAATGCCTCCGGACAATATATATCAGTCCTCAGCCCCCCTCCAGTCCTCAGTTCGAGTCCAGTTTCTCTGCCTGGATAAAGGCCCAAGCATCTTCCGGGGAGTCAAAGTAGAGCTGGTGGTCTTTATAAGTGACCCAGAGGCGTGCCGACTGTAGCAGGCCAAACTTCACCCCTCTCTGGTGGAGCACTGCCTTTGTCCGATTAAAACCAGCCCTTCTCTTCGCCACCTCCGCACTCCAGTCCTGATAAATCTGGAACTCTACATTCTCCCAACTGCTGCTCCTCTCCTTCTTCGCCCATCTCAGCACACACTCACGGTCGACGAAGCGGTGAAAACGGACCAGCAGCGCCCTTGGCGGCTCATTCGGCCTGGGCTTCCTCAGCAACCAGCTTCCTCCAGCTCCAAGGGCCCTTGGAAGGACCCCGCACCCATTAGCGAGTTCAGCACCAAGGCTACATAGGCCCCCAAGTCTGAACCTTCCAGCCCCTCCGGGAGGCCCAGGATCCGCAAGTTCTTCCGCCGGGAGCGGTTCTCCATTTCCTCCATCCTCGCTAGCCATTTCTTGTGAAGCGCCTCGTGCGACTCCACCTTCACTGCCAGGCCTAGGATTTCATCCTCGTTCTCCGAGGCCTTCTGCCGTAACTCGCGGATCTCTGCGCCCTGAGCCGTCTGAGACGCCATGAGCTTGTCCAATGAGGCCTTAAGCGGTTCCAGGAGCTCAGCTTTCAGCTCTGAAGCAGCACTGAAGCAGCTCCTGCTGCTTCTGCACCCACTGCTGCCACACTGCCGGTTCCCCGCCCGCCGCCATCTTGTTATTCCTGCCTCGCACCTTCCTCTGCTCCAAAGCCGATTTTTTGACCGCCCCGCTCCTGGTCCAGTCCATCCACCGGCAGATGATCGCAGCAGATGTGTTCCCCCACCGGGAAAAGTCCAGCCAGCGCCGCAACGGGCCCTTAAAAGAGCCCAAAAGACCGAACGAAGCGGGAGCCACCAAACGTGCGGCTTAGCTCCGCATCGCCGCAACCGGAAGTCCGCCCTCCCACTTTCAATCCCAATGTTCCTTTGTCAACTTCAGCACCCGCTCCTTCGCCTGGAAATTATGAAAGTGAACGATGACTGCACATGGCAGTTTGTTCGGCCGAGGCTTTTAATGAAGTGTCCAATGGGCCCTATCCAACTCCGGAGGGGACATGGGACCACTCATCCCCATCATTTTCCCAAACATCTGCGAAAGATACACAGTGGGATTCGGGCCCTCCATCCCCTCCGGCAACCCCACGACTCTGAGGTTCTGCCTCCCCGAACGATTCTCGAGATCATCGACGTTGCCCTTCATCTCTTGTTCTCGTCGGCCATGATAGAAGCAGCTCACTGTGTATCCACAGTGCTTTCTCCACACCCTTTTGCATCTCGCCATGCTTCATCACCAATCTTTTCCAGTCTCAACCGGATGGGGCCCAAGGTCCCCTTGATTGACCTTTGTTTCTCCTCCGACATCAATTTCCACTGTTTATCAAAATACGCGTTGAATTCTTTTGCCAACACACTCGAAAGCTATCTGTTGTTATTGGAGAGGCCACCGTTGCGGACGCAGCCTTTGCCATTTTCTCCAGGGAGGAGTTGTGCAATGCCTTACGAGTCGGTTGAAGAATTACCTCCTACAGACTGCTTACCACTCTTTTCCAGCATTCGTTTGGCACAGATACCCGAAAACCTGGGCAAAAGGACTTTAAAACAAGGATCCAGGTGGGAGCTGGCTAGTGAGCGACCTCTCCTCACATGCTGCCACCACTAGTTCAGCAAATGTAGTTCCCATATGTAACAAGGGAACACTGAACATGTCTGGGGAATTATGGACCAGTTTAACTTCAGGAGGAAAAATAATGGAATCCTTACCAAAGGAGAGACTAGAAGTACGTTACAAATATAACAATGAATAGTCACGGCAAATGTGTTGCGTGACTGACCTTATTGAATCTTTGGAGGAGGTAACAGAGAGAGTGGTAATGTGGTAGATATGGTTCATCTGGATTTTCCATAGACCTTTGATGGGCTAATGACTGTCAGAGAATATGGAGTTTAGGGACACAAAACAAAATGTATTGCGAGCTGGCTTCAAGACAGAAAACACAATGTGGGAGTAATTATTCAGAGTTGCAGAAGATACAAATGATGGTCCACAAGGATAAGTGCTGGAACCACTGATGTTGATGATTTATATTAATGATTTGGATTTTGTAATCAAAAACTCTAAATTTGTGGATCACACCAAATTTGGGGACGGGAATATTGTGAATATTGAGGAGGACTGCAACAAATTCACTGGAAGATATTAATAGACTTTAAGAAAGGGCAAATAATTGCCAAATGAAGTTCAACACCGAAGAATATGAGATGATACATTTTTGTAGGGAGGCTAAATATTACTTGGAAGATGCAAGTCTAGTTAGGATAGAGGAACAAAGGGATCTTGGCAGTACAAACGTATCAATCATTAAAAGTTCCATCACAGATTAGCAAGGCCACCAAAAAGCAAACCAAGCACTAAGTTTTATTACTGGTTAGACAAAATTGAAAAGAAAGCAAGTTATACTCCACCTCCATTGAACTTTGGTTAGAGCACATTGACTACTACATTCAGTTCTGGTTGCCATATTATAAAAAGGAAATTGAGGCATAGGATAAGGTACAGAGAAGATTTACAATCATGAAACGTACCAGTATAAATTTCAGATAAGGGTTTGACTTTTTACATATTGCATTGGAATGGGGTCCCATACTTTGTAGAAATTCCATTCTCCAATACTCTTTACCTATCTTTTCTGTCCATTTATCAGTTGAGTCGTTGAAATCCACCATGATTATTATTCTGATGTTGTGCATCTTCTATTTTAATTGCTTCACCATTGGATGCTAAGCTTACCCCTGCATAGACAATAAACTTGGAAATTCCCTCCCTAAATTTCCGTCCCTCTTTTAAAACCGGGGTTGGATTCTCCGCCAGTGGGATTCTCCATTTTGCCGGTGCCCAGGGGTTTCCCGACGGCGTTGAGCTGCCCCACAATAGGAAACCCCATTGACCAGCCGGCGTAACGGAGAATCCCGCCTGCGGGTCGGGGCAGAAATGTGGCGCGGCGGAGCGGAGAATCCAGCCCTAGGACTCTGACCACGCTTTTGGTCATATGTGCTGTGTTTGGTTTTAAATTGTGTTTGATAATACACTTCTTCAATGCCTTTATTATTGCAAATGAGTACAGTCAGCTCCCTTGTATTCCTGCAAAATCTCACAAAAGGTAAAATCGTGAATGGTGAATTTGCATATGTGCAGAATGGTGCATGGACAGAGTGCATTCTATAATAACAATAATCTTTATTCTCACAAGTAGGTTTACATTAACACTGCAATGAAGTTACTGTGAAAAGCCCCTAGTCGCCACAGTCTGACGCTTGTTCAGGTACAGAAAGGGAGAATTCAGAATGTCCAAATTACCTAACAGCATGTCTTTCGGGATTTGTGGGAGGAAACTGGAGCACCTAGAAGAAACTCACGCAGACACAGGGAAAATGTGCAGACGTCACACAGACAGTGACCCAAGCCATGAATCAAACCTGGGACCCTGGAGTTGTGAAGCAACAGTGCTAATCACTGTGCTATTGTGCCGCCCACTACTTCAGAAAGGTGTTGGAAAGGTGAGAGTTCAATCTTCCTTCTGCTAATCAGGGTCAAAATCCTGGAACTCCCTTCATAATAACACTCTGGGTGTATCTACAGCTCAGGGACTGCCACAGTTTAAGAAGGCTGCTCACCACCACCTTCTCAAGGGCAACAAAGGATGGTCAATAAATGTTGGTCTAGCCAGTGATGCCCATATCCTGTAAATTATTATTTTTTTCACAGTAACTTCATTGCAGTGTTAATGTAAGCCTACTTCTGCCAATAATGATTTTAAAAAATACAAAATAGGGCTTTGGTATTTTAAAACAAGACATTATGAATACAATATTAAATGCTTTAACTTCACATCCGAAAAGAACAGCCAAATATCCCTTAACACTACTCCACAATTTCCTATTAAATAAGAAAATAAATATACAGTTCTCAATACATCTGAAAAGCAGGAGGACATAGAGAAATACTTGCATTGCAGAACACATTTGGACTCCAGTTAGAGTCCCAGTAAACTCTAGCCTCAACTGAGTTGTTTCAGCTTCTTCCTTGTCTTCAGACAAGACTGCTCTATCTTAAAATATTATTACTCTTTTTTAAGCTATCCTACCGGTAAAATAAGGGTTGCTAGATTCCCCAATATGGCCGAGGCACATGTTTATAGGCAATTATTTACAGTTTGGTTTTGGGCCTTAGCTAGCCATCAAACCCCCATAACGAACCCGTAGCCCCCTCCCCCCACCCCGGCTACCTTCCCCCGATTCCCGTCCATTTTCCCCTGATTCTTGGCCACCCGACTATTCTTCCTCTTGTTCGTTGGCCACAAACAGGTCCCGGAACAATTGCATGAATGGCTCCCACTTTCTGTGGAAGCCGTCGTCTGACCCTCGGATGGTGAATTTGATTTTCTCCATTTGGAGAGATTCCGAGAGGCCGGACAGCCAGTCTGCAGCTCTGGGCGGTGCTGCTGACCGCCAGCCAAACAGGATTCTACGGCCCTCCTCCCCAGGAATAGATCTGGCTGGTCTGAAACCCCGAAGACCGCCACTATCGGGCATGGCTCCACCCTCACCCCCACCACTTTGGACATAGCCTCGAAGAAGGCTGTCCAGTACTCCACAAGTCTGGGGCAAGATCAGAACATGTGGGCGTGGTTGGCCAGGCCTCTTTGGCACCGTTCACATCTGTCCTCCACCTCGGGGAAGAACCTACTCATACGGTTTCTTGTTAAGTGGGCTCTATGTACCACTTTTAGTTGCGTCAGGCTGAGCCTTGCGCACGTGGAGGTGGAGTTGACCCTATGCAGTGCTTCGCTCCAGAGTCCCCACCCTATCTCAATCCCCAGGTCGTCCTCCCATTTCATTCTTGTTGCGTCCAGTACGGTGTCGTCCCTTTCTACCAGTCGGTCATACATGTTGCTACAGTTCCCTTTATCTAGGATACTTGCGTCCAGTAGGTCTTCCACTAGTGTCTGTCGTGGCGGTTGTGGGTACGTCCTTGTCTCCTTTCGTAGGAAGTTTTTGAGCTGCAGGTACCGTAGCTCGTTCCCCCCGGCTAGCCGAAATTTCTCTGTCAGTTCGTCCAGTGTTGCGATCCTGTCGTCCATGTATAGGTCCCTGACTGTCAGTGTCCCCCCGTCCTGCCTCCAGCTTTTGAAGGTGGCGTCAGTCAGTGCTGGTGTGAACCTATGGTTGTTGCAGATGGGAGCCTTGTCCAACATTTTGGTCAGGCCAAATTGCTGCCGCAGTTGGTTCCAGGATTGGAGGATGGCTGTCACCACTGGACTGCTGGAGTGTTTTTTGGGTGGGGATGGGAGTGCTGCCGTGGCGAGGGCCTGGAGGGAGGTCCCCATGCAGGAGGCCTCCTCCGCACGCACCCACTCGGCTTCTGGCTCCTGGATCCATCCCCTTACTCGCTCGGCTGTTGCCGCCCAGTGGTAGAGTTGTAGATTCGGGAGGGCTAGCCCCCCCCTGGATTTTGTTTTTTGTAGGACCTTCTTTGGGATCCTAGCATTTTTACCCCCCCATACGAACGCCATGATAAGTTTGTCCAGCACTTTGAAAAAGGCCTTGGGAGTGTAGGTCGGAATGGATCTAAACAGGAAGAGGAACCTGGGCAGTACGTTCATTTTGATCGTCTGGACTCTCCCCGCGAGGGAGAGTGGGAGTGTGTTCCATCTTTGCTGGTCCTTTTTTACTTCCTCCGTCAGGCTGGTGAGGTTTCATTTGTGGATCCCTTTCCAGTCATGGGCTATTTGGATCCCCAGGTAGCGGAATTTGTGTCGGGCTTGTTTGAACGACAGCCCCTTTAGTGCTGCCCCCCCCCCCCCCCCCCCCCCCCCGCGCTTGCGGGTGTACTGGAAAGATCTCGCTTTTGCTCATGTTGAGTTTGTAGCCCGAGAAGGCTCCAAACTCTTTCAGGAGCGCGATGATTCCGTCCATGCTGCTTTGTGGGTCCGAGATGTAGAGGAGCAGATCATCTGCATAGAGTGAGACTCTGTGCTCTCTGCCTCCCCTTCGGATCCCCCTCCAATTTTTTGCTGCCCTGAGCGCGATTGCTAGCGGTTCGATTGCTAGTGCGAACAGCAGCGGGGACAGTGGGCATCCTTGTCTGGTGCCCCTGTGCAGCTGGAAGTATTGGGAGTTGGTATTGTTGGTCCGTACACTCGCCATGGGAGCGTTGTATATGAGATTTAACCAAGCGGTGAACCCTGTTCCAAGCCCGAACCGCTCCAGTACCTCTATGAGGTATTTTCATTCGACTCTGTCGAAAGCCTTTTCTGCGTCCAGGGAGATGATCACCTCTTGTGTTCTCTCCCCGGAGGGGGTCATTATCACGTTCAGCAGGCGCCTGATGTTCGGGGTAAGCTGTCTACCTTTGACGAAGCCCGTCTGGTCCTCTGTGACCACCTCAGGTACACAGTCTTCTAGCCTTTTGGCTAGGATTTTGGCCAGTATTTTGGCATCTGCGCTCAGCAGAGATATGGGTCTGTATGACCCACATTCCGTTGGGTCTTTGTCTTTCTTAGGTATCAGCGAGATTGAGGCCTGTGCTAAAGTCGGTAGCAGTGTGCCCCTAGCTAGCGAGTCTGTGAACATCTCCCGCAGGTGTGGGGCCAGCGCTGTCGCGAATATTTTGTAGAAGTCCGCCGGGAATCCGTCCGGTCCCGGCGCCTTCCCCGTCTGCATGGAGCTAATGCTGTCCATGATCTCTCCCAGTGCTAGTGGTGCTTCCAGGTCCCGTTTTCTGCCGTCTCCCACGACTGGTATGTCTAGTCCATCAAGGAACTGGTTTATCCCAGCCTTCCCCGTTGGGGGCTCTGAGGTGTACAGCTCTTGGTTGAAGGCCTTGAAGGTTTTGTTAATCCTCTCTGGTTCTGTTTCCAACGTGCCTCTGGTACCCCTGATTTGCGCAATTTCCCTGCTGGCTGCCTGCTTTCTCAGCTGGTGTGCCAACAGGCGGCTGGCTTTGTCTCCATGATCGTACAGGGTCACGCGCGCCTGGCGGAGTTGGTGCACTGCTTTCCTGGTGGAGAGCAGGTCAAAGTTCCTTTGTAGTTCTTTTCTCTCCGCCAGGAGCTCTACGGTCGGGGTCTCGGAGTATTTACGGTCTACCTCCAGTATGGAGTCGACCAGCTTCTGCCTCGCCACCCTTTCCTCCCCATCTCTTTGCGCTTTAAAGGCAATGATTTCCCCTCTTAGTACGGCCTTAAGGGCTTCCCAGAACGTGGAGGATGAGACCTCCCCGTTTTGGTTGTTCTCCGTGTACTCTGCTATGGTCCGCGCTATCCTTTCGCTGAAGGCCTTGTCAGCTAGTAAGGCACCGTCCAACCTCCATGTGGGGCGCTGGGCCCTTCCCGTCTCTAGCCGCACATCCATGTAGTGTGGAGCGTGGTCTGATGTTACAATTGCGGAGTATTCCACTTTGTCTATCCCTGGAAGCACCGTTTTCCCCACCACAAAGAAGTCAATTCTGGTGTACACGTTGTGTACTGGGGAGAAGGAGGAGAATTCTTTCTCCCCCAGGTGGGCGAACCTCCAGGGGTCCACTGCTCCCATCTGCTCTAAAAAGCGACTGAGTTCCCTTGCCATGCTTGAGGTTTTCCCCGTTTTGGGGTTTGATCTGTCCGTCTTTGGATCCTGTACACAGTTGAAGTCCCCCCCCATGATTAGTCGATGCGTCGCTATGTCCGGGATTTCTGCCATGGTCTTTTTGATGAAACTCGTGTCATAGAACATAGAACAGTACAGCACAGAACAGGCCCTTCGACCCTCGATGTTGTGCCGAGCCATGGTCACCCTACGCAGACCCACGTATCCACCCTATACCCGTAACCCAACAACCCCCCCCTTAACCTTACTTTTTAGAACACTACGGGCAATTTAGCATGGCCAATCCACCTAACCCGCACATCTTTGGACTGTGGGAGGAAACCGGAGCACCCGGAGGAAACCCACGCACACACGGGGAGGACGTGCAGACTCCGCACAGACAGTGACCCAGCCGGGAACCGAACCTGGGACCCTGGAGCGGTGAAGCATTTATGCTAACCACCATGCTACTGTGCTGCCCACATTTGGGCGCGTACACGTTGACTAGAACTACCGGCGCCCCATCCAGGGCCCCGCTGACCATGACATACCGCCCCCCTGGGTCTGTAACCGTCTTTGTCGCCCTAAACATTGTCCTCTTGCCGATCAGGATCGCCACCCCCCTGGCCCTTGTCCCATAGCAGGAATGGTAGGTTTGTCCCACCCAGCCCTTTCTTATCCGCAGTTGGTCCTGCTCCCTCAGGTGCGTCTCTTGGAGGAAGACTATGTCGGCCCTCATGTTTCTGAGCTGGGTGAGGACTCTAGATCTCTTCACTGGGCCGTTAAGTCCCCTTACATTCCAGGTGATTATCCTGGTGGGGGGCTTCTGCCCCCTCGTTCCTGTGGGATTAACCATATTTATCTGATGGACGCGCCCCTGCCCTCCGGGGGTTTCCCTTTGTTAGGGGGCCGTCCAGGATGGCCGCTATCACTGCTCTCCCCATGCGGTCGGGTCTCTGCGCTCCGGGGTTTCCCCTTGTCCCGGGGGCACCCGCCATGGCAGTCCACTTTGTGTCCGCCACGCGGGTAGTCCCCTGCACTCTGGGGGCCCCCTTCGCCCACAGACCGTACTGGGTGGGTGCTTGCAGCGGTTCCTTGTTTTGAGCCCTTGGTTGTGGCACTTTGTAGCCCTGTTCCTTTTCTGGCCTCTTTTGTCCCTTTATTTCCCCTCCCTGGTCTCTCGCTCCCTGTGTACCCCCCCCGGTCTCTCCTTGTTTCGGTATGTGACCCAGAGTTTCGCTGGGTACAGCATACCAAAACGCACTCTGCTCCTGTAGAGAGCTGCTTTCGCTCTGTTGTATTCAGCCCGTCTCTTAGTTATGTCTGCTCCAAGATCCTCATAGATTCGGATGGCGTGCCCTTCCCATTTGCAGGCTCTATTTTCCTTGCCCCAGCGCAGGATTGTCTCCCTATCCCGGTACTGGTGCAGTTTGGCTATGACTGCTCTTGGTTGTTCCCCTGCCTTGGGCTTCGGGCACAGCGACCGATGTGCTCTGTCCATTTCCGGTGGGGTGGGGAAAGTGTTCCTCCCCACTAAGTTGCCCAGCATCGCAGCCACGTATGCTGTGGGGTTTCTACCCTCGGTCCCCTCTGGCAAGCCCACTATCCTAACATTTTGCCTTCTTGAGCTGTTTTCCTGGTCAAGTACCCTGCCCTTCAGGCTCCCCTGTGTTGCGCCCAGTCTCGCCACTTCCCTCTCCAGGGCCGTGACCCGGTCGCTCATGTCGGTCGCTGCTTTCTCCAGCTCTTTAATGGTTGCCTCATGGGCTTCCAGTTTCTCCCCTTGGGCATCCATTCTCCTCCAATCTGGTCAGAGCCTGCTGCACCCCTGACATGGCCCTGGCCACTGCTGCCTGTGCTGCGGCCTCTGCATCTGCTTTCCCCTCTGCCTTGATTGCCTGCAGCTGCTCCCTCAGCACCTCGGTAAAGGCTGCCTTCCAATTCCAGCTCCCCTCTAGCCCCAGGGGAGGGGGCACCTGTCTGTCCAGCTCTTTTTGATGCGGCGATACATCCGTCCCGCCGCTTCGTGTGCTGATTCGCTCGCCTGAGCTGGCTTGCTCTTTGTCCCATCTGCTTCTGGTGCCCCCTCTCCCTTGGCTCCCTTCTGGCGTTTTTTTCTCCCCCTTCCCTTTCATCTTTTCTTCTCCCCTTGTTTTTCTTTCCCCCTCTTTTCCGCACCCTATTTTTATTTTATTTATTTATTTATTTATTTTTTAATACTTTTTTTTGTCTCTTCCTTCCCCCCCCCCCCCCCCCCTCCCCTCTCTTCCCTTCTTTCCTTTACCACTTTATTTTATTTATTTATTATTTTCTTCCCCCCCTCTTTTATGCAACTCCTCTCAGGTGGGCTTACTTTTGATGGGAGTGAGTGTAAAAAGAGAGAAAATAGTACATATACCTCTCCCCCCTCTCTCTTTATCAGTTTTCTTTTGTTTTTTTTTTAAATAAAAGTCCTTTTTTCTTTCCCCCTTCCTTTCTCCTCACTCACCCAGGAGAGAGAGGCTTTTGCCTAGTCCCTTTGTCCTTGCCTCGTGGTGGTCGCCGCCGGTTTTGGGGGGGGGGGGGGGGGGGGGGGGGGGGTGGACCTGCCGCTACCGCACCGCTCCTGGCCTGCGTTGGGGGTGGGGGTAGGGGGGGAGGGACCTTCCGCCGCCGCACCGCTCCTGCTGCCGCCGAACCGCTGCGCCGCTCCTGCTGCCGCCACCGAGGATCCTCCGCCGACAGGTTTGTTTGGGGGGGGGGGGGGGCGTACCTTTCCTTCCCTTCCCTGCTCTTTGCCGCTACGGAGAGAAAGGCCCCGACTTCGTTACCTTGTGGGAACCCCTCTCCGTGCGACCGCTCCGCTTGCCGACCGGAAGTCACCTATTTTTTAAAAACATGACCACTGCAGTCAAACACTTTAACGTCAGGTTGTTAACTCTTAAATTGCTCAATACCTAGAATCCAATATTTGTAAAATCTCTGTTCGGCGCAGCAGTCACTCTCAACTCATCTCTCGAGTTCAGTTCTTTTGTCCATGTTTGGATGAAGGTTACAATGAGGCAAGAAGCTGAGTGACCTTGGCGGAACCCAAACTTAAGTGTTGATAAACAAGTTCTTGCTGAGTAAGTCCTTTTATCGCACTGTCAAACAAGTTCTTCCATAATTTTGCTGATTGAGAGCAGACTGATGGAGCGGTAGTTGGCCAGATTGGATTTGTCCTGCTTTTTGTGCACTTTTCCACAGTGCTAGATAAATGAAAGTGTTGTAGTTGAACTGGAACAGCTAATTCTGTTTTCATTACATTTTCAGTACTATTGCTGGAATGTTGTCAGGGCTCGTAGCCTTTGCAGTATCCAGTGCCTTTAGTCTTTCTTGGTATCACATGGAGAGAATTGAATTGGCTGAAGACTAGCATCTGTGATGTAGGGGTCCTAAGGAGGAGGCCGAGATGGATCTGGTACTCAACACTTCAGCTGAATTTGGTTGCAAATTCTTCAGCTTTGTCTTTTGCACTGATCTTGAAGATGGAGATATTTGTGGAACTGCCTCCCCCTGTTAGTTGTTTAATTGTCCACACCATTTAAGACTGGATGTGGTAGGACCGCGGAGCTTAGAGTTGATCCATTGGTTGTGGGATTATTTAGCTGTCTATTGCATGCTGCTTATAATAATAATAATCATCATCTTTATTGACACAAGTAGGCTTACATTAAACACTGCAATGAAGTTACTGTGAGTAGCCCCTAGTCGCCACGTTCCGGCGCCTGTTCGGGTACACAGAGGGAGAATTCAGAATGTCCAAATTACCTAACAGCACTTGCAAGCAGCCCTGTCTTGTACCTTCACCAAGTTCACACCTCATTTTTAGGTCTGTCTGGTGCTGCTCCTGGCATGTTCTCCTGCACTCTCCATTGAGTGAGGGTTGATCCCCAGCTTGTTGGTAATGGTAGAGCGGGAAATATGCCAGGCCATGATGTTACAGATTATGATTGAGTACAATTCTGCTGCTGGATGACTCACGGATGCCCAGTTTTGAGTTGTTCGATCAGTTTGAAATCTATCTCATTTAGCACAATGATAGTGTCACATAACATGATGGAGGATGTCCTCAATGTGTAGATGAGACTTTGTCTCTACAAAGACTATGCCAGTGCTTTTCAAACTTTTTTCCCCGGGGAACCTATTTTTACCAACCGGCTGACCTTTGGGACCTACCATTTTCTCTTACCTTGTTTGCTGCTAATGGAGGATTCGCAATCACGCTCAAAGCACGTGACGTTGATGTTTGGGTGGTGACTTGCTCTCTGCCTCCCTTCAAGCAGGAAGATTACATTGCTTCTCCTGCTTCTCCGATTGCGCAAACCTACCTTGGCTAATAAATGGAAGGGTTCCAGACGCCTTCTTAACCACCTTAGCAACCTGTCCTGCTACCTTCGGGAATCTGTGGACATTCATTCCAAGGTCCCTCCCTTCCTCTGCACCTCTCAGTAGCCTCCCATTTATTGTGTAATTCTTTGCCTTGTTTGACCTCCCAAAATGCATCACCTCACACTTCCCTGGTTTGTATTCCATTTGCTGCTTTTCTGTCCACCTGGTCAGACCAGTAGCTGCTTCATATTTTGTAAGACATGAGGGATCAAGTATTTGCTCCTGTATCAATTTGCATTTTATTCAATTCCGAGGTGTGGGCTGGTTGGCTGGCCAGATTGTTCTTTTGTTTCTCCACTTGTTTTCTCTCCTATATGAATAGTGCCTTATGCTCAATTGTGCTCCGAATGAAGCAAAAACGTGAACGTGGGCTGGTTTTCCTGAATGTGTTGGTATAGTCAATGTAATTCAGTGTAACTCAGGATTTGGCTACTTAGGCTCAGTCGGTTTTGGGATCAGAAACAGAAAAGAAATTCATAACAGAATTAGAAAAAAAGTACCTTCACATTTTGAATGAAATCTTGCCTGTAAATGCTAGCTGATCAGTTTTCCTTATTGGAGCTCATCAAACCACACGGTTCTGCGCATGCGCACCGATGAGCGAGCACGCATGCGCAGTGTGCCCACATTTTGTTATATGGTTGCGGCCGTCATTTTGAAGGCCGTTCGGAAGGCTGTTCTGCAGCCTTCTGCAGCTGTTGCCTGCGAATTTGGGCGATTGGGTGCGCCGCCAAATTGCTCCCGACACCCGCCCGCGACCCACCTGCGGGTCGCGACCCCGACTTTGAAAATGCCTGGACTATGCGGTGGTCACTCCTACTAATACTTTCATGGACAGGTGCATCAACGACAGGTAGACTGGGAAGGATGAAGTAATGTAGGTTTTTTTTTGTTGGTTTCCTCATCAGACCCAGTACAGCAACTATGTCCTTTTGGCTCAGCCATCTTGGTCAATCGTGGTGCTGCGTCTTCAGGAAAGATAGGGAAGGAGAGAGGATGAGGGATTGCAGTATTGAGTAATGAGAACGTCATAGTTTTGGAATGACAAGGACAGAATCTAGATTTAGATTTATTGTCATGTGTACCAAGGAACAGTGAAAAGTATTTTTCTGCATGCAGTCCAGGCAGATTGCTCCATACATGAAAAACATAGGACATAGGATAAATACACAGACATAGACATCGGGCAAAGCATACGGAATATAGTGCTACAACTGTACAGAAGATGCAGAGAGAGATCAGTTCGGTCTATTAGGGGGTCATTCAGGACTCTGGTAAGAGCGGGGAAGAAGCTGTTTTTGAATCTGCTGGTGTGTGTTCTCAGACTTTTGTATCTTCTGCCCGATGATAGAGGTTGGAAGAGGGAATACTGGGGTGGGAGGGATCTTTGATTATGCTTTCCACTTTCCCAAGGTAACGGGAGGTGAAGACAGAGTCAATGCATGGAAGGGGGGAGTTGCAAGATTGACAGGGCTGTGTTCACGACTCTCTGTAGTTTCTTACGGTTTTGGGCCGAGCAGTTGGCATGCCAAGCTGTTATGCAGCGAGTTAGGTTGCTTTCTATGGTGCATCTATAAAAACTGGTAAGAGTCAATGCGGGCACACTGAATTTCCTGAGGAAGTGTAGGTGCTGTTGTGCTTTCTTGGTCGTAGCATCGACGTGGGTGGACCAGGACAAATTGGTTGTGACGTTTACACCTAGGAATTTGAAGCTGTCAACCATCTCCACCATGGCACCATTGGTGCTGGTTTATCAATCGGGCTGATTTAGCACAGTAGGCTAAACAGCCGGCTTGTAGTGCAGAACAAGGCCAGCAGCGCGGGTTCAATTCCCGTACCTTCCTCCCCGAACAGGCGCTTGAATGTGGCGACTAGGGGCTTTTCACAGTAACTTCATTGAAGCCTACTTGTGACAATAAGTGATTATTATTATTATGCAGACGGGGGGGGGGGGGTGTAGGACACTTCGATTCCTGCAGTCGATGACCAGCTCCTTAGTTTTGCTGACATTGAGGGAGAGATTGTTGTCATTGCACCATGCCATTAGGTTCTCTATCTTCTTCCTGTACTCGGACTCATCATTGCTTGAGATCCGACCCACCACGGTCGTATCATTAGCAAACTTGTAGATGGAATTGGAGCCGCATTTTGCCACACAGTCGTGTGTGTATAAGGAGTATAGTAGGGGGTTAAGCATGCAGCCTTGCGGGGCGCCAGTATTGAGGACTATCGTGGAGGAAGTGTCATTGATTATCCTTACTGATTGTGGTCTGTGGGTCAGAAAGTTGAGAATCTAGTTGCAGGGAGAGGAGCCAAGTCTTAGATTTTGCAGTTTTGATATGAACTTCGCTGGGATTATGGTGTTGAAGGCGGAGCGTAGATGCTCCAGGGTTGAGTGTAGGGCCAGGGAGAAAATGCCTGCTGCGAACTGGTTGTGTGTGGTGCAGTGGATCAAGGCCATCTGGAAGTCTGGAGCTGATGTATCTCATAATTAACATCTCGAAGCATTTCATAATTCATCTCACTATTTGGTTAGAGCCAAGAAACAATTGAGGTAACATTACAGTGGCCGTGTTCTATAGTTCACCAACTAATGGGAAAGATATAAAGGAAAGTATTTGCAAGGAAATTACAGATTAGACAGGTGACAGAGTTATGACGTAGTTATACTGGGGAACTTTAATTATTCTAATATAGACTAAAACTATCTCTTCTCTTAGGCAGTGCATCAGGATGGAATATGCCTTGCTTCCAATTCCGGTTTGATGGGTATTGAAATGGTCCAATGCTCAACCTGCAGACTCTGCCACTTCCTGGGCAGGTGGTGTTTGAAGGGTTGGGCAGACAAGGTGTTTGCTGATTTGTGTGCTCCCTCTGCCGCCTCAAATTCACCTCTGCACCTTCCTGAAGTTTCTTAATGCATTTGGTTCTTTCCTGAGTGAGCTTTCTCTATTTTGGTGGATCACAAGGTTGGAGACACAAGGACAGCCAAGACAAGCATGCGGGTATGTTTGACCCCTTCAAGGATATTTTGAGGACGTAACACTTTAGTGTTTCTGCTTCCCTCTCAATAGCCTTCACATGAACAAGTTCAGAATAGTATAAAATGCAGAGAGAGGGGCAAGAGTTTCTAATGTGCTTACAGAAGAGTTTTACTACGTCAGCATGTTTCCAAGCCTATGAGGCATTGTTGGGTCACATTCTGGGAAAAGAGGTAGGACAAGTGATCAAGTGTCAGTAAGGCAACAATGATCATATTGTCATGAGGTTTAGGTTAGCTATGGAAGATTACAATGAGCAATTAAGAGTTAAGAAAATTGGGGGAGGACCAATTTCAATCGAGTACAAAATCTGCCCAGGAAAATTGGAATCAAAGATTAGCATGCAAAACTGTAACAGAAAATGGGCTGCCTTCAAAGTACCTTTTAAATCAATGTCTGGAGGTTAGAAACACCAGTTCCCAGTGGGCCTCAGGATTTCTGCGCACGCGCAGGCCATGAAATGACACATGCGCAGTTTGTGGATTTTCTTGTCGTCAGACAGAAACCGGCCCTGCGGATATGCAATTTTTTTTCAGATGGGAAGCAAGCCCTGCACCTGCGCAGAAGGAAAACGAGGGGAAGAACGTGAATCAGTGTAAAAAGGTCAGGTGATCAGGGAGGTTGGCCATTCTGATGGTTTCCCAGTAAGCAGGACATGGGAAGGGAACAGGGACAAGATCTCCAAGCAAAGAAGAAGACACCAAACCAGGGAATGGGACAGAAAGAGGTCCCAAGAAGACAGTCAAGTTAAGGGACAAGGACAGGAATCTGAAACTGTCTCTTCGGTTACCCAACTGAATCCTGTTGGGTAACCTTGAAAATAAGAAGCAAAGGAAAAGATTCTGAATTAAGGAGAGAGAGCTGGGGGGAGCAGACTTAAAACAAAGTGGGCTTGAGAGAAGCCAAAAGTTTCAAAGACACAGCCAAAGGTTGATGACTCCTTACTGTTGGCCTTTGAAGCAATGGTGTTCTGCTTGGCTCGGCCGAATATCAGAGCGCGTGTGGAAGGTGAAGCTTGAGTGTGCGTGGCAATCCGGGAGAAAAGAAACATCGGAGGTAAAGTTTGAAAGCCGAGAAGTGGACCCTTGTTGAAGACATCTGAGTGAAAGCATTGTTTGGGAGAGAATCCTGGGAGAGAATCCTAGGCGAATCCTTTGAACCTGGAGATCAGAAGCCCTTGCGAGAAGGAGAAAGTTTCAGTGAGACCGGTTGGCTCATGATGTAACAAGCGCAGTGGTGAGATTAATGAGAAATCCATAGGCTCTGCTTAGGTGGCATCTGATTTTGGAGTGTGTTGTGTCTGACCACAGTTCACCTATCAGTTTACATGTAGAATCATGGAATTGTAGAATTTACAGTGCAGAAAGAGGCTATTCGGCCCATCGAGTCTGCTTCGGTCCTTGGAAAGAGCACCTTACTTACACCCACGCCTCCACCCTATCCCCATAAACCTACCTAACCTCTTGGACACTAAGGGACAATCCACCTAATCTGCACATCTTTGGACTGTGGGAGGAAACCACAGCAGCCGGAGGAAACCCACGCAGACACGGGGAGAAAGTGCAAATTCCACAGTCACCCGAGGCAGGAATTGAATTTAGGACCTGGAGCTGTTAGGCAACAGTGCTAACCACTGTACCACCGTGCCGCCCCTTTCCGCACACTTACGGTGAATATCAGAATACAAGATAGATATTTTAGGTTGTGTTACCTTTTCGAATTTGTATCCATCTGTAAAGGTTGGGGTGAAGAAATAGTGTGATTTGACTTATTTACTAGCGTTTGTATTGAAATATTTCCAACATTTTTGTCTAGTGTAATATAGTTCATTTTTGTTGTTTAATAAATGTTTTAGTCTTTGTTCATCAGCAGACCCTGTGAATTTTCTCAGTTTCTACCCTCCATGATTTCTAAGACAAATACAAGTTAGGATTTATCAAGCCAGGTTCTACTCTGGGATCAGACTCGTCCAGTCACAACATCAGCTGGGTTCATACAGGAAAAGTGAAAAACCAATAAGAAGCACGCTGAGATATTAAATCAGTATTTTGCATTTGTCTTTAGCAATACATAATGAAAGAGAAGGTAGTTGGGATACTTGATGGGTTAAAAATTAATAAAGAGGTATTTAATAGACTTTCTGTACTTAAAGTTGATAAGTGACCAGGAGCAAATGAGATGCAACCAAGGGAAGGAAGGATGGAAACTGCATAGGCACTAGCCAAAAACTTCCAAACCTCCTTCAACAGAGGAGTGATGTTAAAGGATTGGAGAGTTGCACCCCTGTTCAAAAAGGATGTAAAAATAAGCCTAGCAACTACTGCCCAATAATCTGGAACAAAACCTCTTTGGGAGAAATCATGTCTAACTAACATGCCAGAGTGCTTAATGAGGTAAAAGAGATGATTGATAAGGGTTATGGTTGATCTGCGGTACATGGATTTCCAAAAGGTGTCTTACAAGTGCCACATAATAGGCTTGGCAGCAAAGTTAGAATTCATAGAATAAAATAGACAGTAACTGCATGGATACAAAATTGGCTGGAAACAGAGCAGTGCTGAATGGGTGTTTTATGGACTGGAGGAAGGTATATAGTGGGGGTCTCAGTGGTCAGTGTTACAACCCCCTGTTTTTCTTAATATATCTAAATGACCTAGACATTGGTGTACAGGGCATAATTTCAGATTTGAGGATGACACAAATCTTGGAAATGTTGTGAACTGCAAATAGACTTCAAAAGGACATACAAACAGGATTCTGAAAATTGGTGGAGAAGTGGACATGGAATTTAATGCAGAATAGTGTGAAGTGATTTGTTTTGGTCGAAGAATGAGGCATAGAAATACATGATAAAGGGTACAATTTGAAAGGAGGGTGCAGGAGCAGAGGGACCTGGCACCAAAAGTGACAGGGTAGATTGAAAAAGTGGATAGCTTGGCATATAGGAACCTAAGATTTATAAAGAGACAAAAGAAAATGCAAACCTTTATTGAACACTGATTCCGTCTCAACTTGAGATGTGTATCCAATTCTGGGGCTTAAGTAGGATGCTCTTTTCAAGGGACGGTGCAGACTCGATAGGCCAAGTGACCTCCTTCTGCACTGTAAATTCTATAATTCTATGAAAACATTAAACGAGTACACTGGTAGGGATATATGAATAGCTGGTAAATCTGGAAATGGGTATGCACTAAGTAGAGTCTGGAAATTTCCACTCTGGTCTAGTCAATGCACAATTACTAAAGTTCGGCAATGATGTATTAATTTCAAATAAAAATAGCACAGACGAAGGGAAGGAAATGTAGCTAGATGAATATAGGGACTCCAGAAGGAATGGAAAATGGGCTGCAACAGTGCTTTGAACTTTATGAAGAAGCTTCAAGATAGCATTAGTTTTAGTTTAAAAAGAAAATGATGAGTATACAAGCTGCAGTTCTTAATCTTGATTATTTTTCTCTCCCATTTTACTGAAAGTTCTGAAACAAACCCACAGTTGAAGATTACAAGGATAATAGATGGCTTGTGATTATTGCCAGGAAACATCTTGTTTTCCCTTCAGAAAGTAAGAGTGAAGGGTGTGGGTAGGGGACTTCAATGTCTATTACCAAGAATGCCAGACACCACTAATATTGACTGAGCTGGCTGAGATCTGAAGGCCATATCTAGTTGAGGCGTTTAAAATGATTGTATGGACATGCAAATTAGGAGCAGGAGTAGGTCACTCAGCACTTGGGCCTGCTCTGCCATTCAATAAGATCACGGCTGATCTGACTGCAACTGCAACTCCAAATTCCCACCTACCCCTCAATAGCCTTTCACCCCTTGCTCATCAAGAATCTATCCACCTCTGCCTTTAAAATATTCAAAGACTCTTCTTTCACCAGCTTTGAGAAAGAGAGTTCCAATGACTAGATTCTCCTGCAAGAGGAAACAACCTCTCCACAACTACCCTGTCAAGCCCCTCAGGATCTTGTATGTTTTAATCAAGTTGCCTTTTACTCTTCTAAACTCCAGTGGATCCAAGCCTAGCCTGTCCAACCTTGCCTCATTAGACCATCTGCCCAGTATTTGTCCAGCAAGCCTTCTCTGAATTGCCGCCAATGTATTTACATTGTTCCTTAAATAAGGAGACCAACACTGTACACAGTACTCCAGACATGGTCTCACCAATGTCCTGTATAACATAAGCACAACCCCACCCTTATTTTTGTAATCAATTCCCTCACAATAAACAATAACATTAGCTTTCCTCATGACTTGTTGTAAACTGCGTACTCACCTTTTGTGATTCATGCGCGAAGATACCCAGATCCCTCT
This sequence comes from Scyliorhinus canicula, assembly GCF_902713615.1. Lineage (NCBI taxonomy): Eukaryota > Metazoa > Chordata > Chondrichthyes > Carcharhiniformes > Scyliorhinidae > Scyliorhinus > Scyliorhinus canicula. The sequence continues at coordinate 51,772,102 of NC_052149.1, read as the reverse complement.
GCATTTCAGAGCTTTGTCATCTCTCACCATTTAAAAAATATGCCTTTTTTATTCTTTCTCCCAAAAAAGAACATTTCCCACTTGCCCACGTTATATTCCATTTGCCAGATCTTTGCCCATTCACTTAAACTGTCTATATTCCTTCAAAGCGTCTTTATGTCCTCTTCAAAACTTACTTTCCTACCTATCTTTGTGTCAAATATAGCAACTGCTAAAGGATTATAAAGGATTTGCTAGCGTAATGGATAAATCTTTCCTCTGGTGCAAAGGATATGGAGCAAAGGGGATAAATGGAGCAGAGGTACAGGGACGGCACAGTGGCAGTGGTTAGCACTGCTGCCTCACAGCGCCAGGGACCTGGGTTCAATTCCGGCATCAGGTGACTGTGTGGAGTTTGCACTTTCTCCCAGTGTCTGTGTGGGTTTCCTCCGGGTGCTCTGGTTTCCTCCCACAGTCCAAAAGATATGCAGGTTGGGTGGATTGGCTACGATAAATTGCCCCTTTGTGACAAAAGGTTAGATGGGGTTATTGGATTATGGGGATAGGATGAGGGTTCTTTCAGAGGGTTGGGGCAGATTTGATGGGCTGAATGGCCTCCTTCTACACTGTAGGTATTCTTTTTTTTAAATACATTTAGAGTACCCAATTCATTTTTCCAATTAAGGGGCAAACCGACACCTACCCTGCACATCTTTTGGGTTGTGGGGGCGAAACCCACACAACGGGGAGAATGTGCAAACTCCACACAGACAGTGACCCAGAGCCGGGATCGAACTGGGACATCGGCACCTTGAGGCTGCAGTGCTAAACACTGCCCCACTGTGCTGGCCATCACTGTAGTTATTCGAACCATCAGGATGTAGAGATTTACCAGAATGGATTTTATATATAAGGCGAGGTTGGAGAAGCTGGAGTTATTCTCCATCTAGCAAAAAAGATTTGAGAAGAGATTTGATAAAGGCATATAAGATAACGACATGTTTCAACGAGGTAGACAGAGGAAAGCTGTTCCCATTAACTGATAGTGCAAGTACCGGAGACACAATTTGAAGGTTTTGAAAAGAGATGCAGAGAGGATGAGAGGGAAATGGTAAGAACTGAAAACAGGCAGTGATTTCAAAAGGAAATTGGAAGGGCACTTGAGAGAAATAAACATCTAGGATTACAGGAATAATGTGTAGGAATGGGAGTGGCTGGATTGCTTTAGAGAGAGAGCTGCCATGGACTCGATGGGTTGAATCATCCCCAGCTGTGCTGACTCTATGATCTAATTTTTGTCTTTAAGACAGAGATAGATGGGTTCTTGATTAATAAGGGGATCACGGGTTACGGGGAGAAGGAGGATGAGAAAATAGCCATGATTGAATGGCAGAGCAGACTCGATGGGCCGAGTGGCCTAATTCTGTTCCTATTTGTTATGGTAAGTAACAGCTCAAGGGTTGTATAATTTCCTCCTGCTAGTATATTCATTTACTATAAATCTAAATTTCCTGACTTCAAAATTCCCATGTCCCAGAAGAAAGTGAATAATATTTTAAAACCTTGAAAATAAAATTGAGCAGAAAACAAGATAGATTTCTTTTTGATACATTTGGACGTAATATTTAGTGTGAAAACATAATAGCTGTGACTATTGTTCATTTCTGTAAGTGACCACTTTTAAAATCAAAGCCACTAACTGACATTCATGACTCGTGAGTTACTGTAGTTGCATCAGTGCAGTAAGTTTCATGTAGAAATTGGGAACTTTGAACTGGGTAATGAATGTGGAGCATCCATCTTAATGCTTTAATGAATTCACAGCTGCCTATTTCACCACAAAGTGCATTGAAATGTTATGTAATGACCATTTCTAGATGGCTACAGTAAGTGGCTGGCTGTTTTTTTCTCTTTTTGCTGAAATTTGGGCTCAATAGTTGATGCCAATGCCATTATTTCAGACACCCAGCTTCAAGCATTCCCGAGTCAGGTACAGAACATTTGATACTCAGTAAAGCTCCTTCTCTTTTGCCTCAGCGGTGTATCTTCTTCTGAACCTCGAAAGCACACAATTTCCATTTCCGATACCAGCCAATCTTATGGTTTCTTTTTCTAAATTTGCCACTATAGTGCTAAATTAAGGGCTTGCAGACACTAGAAATTAGATTCATATAGTTCACACAGGATTCTTAGAGTCAGAGGCAAGACCTCTTTGCACCTCTCAATCTGTTTTGAAATCAAACCCATGTATAAGTGAAACGACAGGTTATTGCACATTAACAGCCAATATACTGCTATTGTTCCAAAGCAATGATGTGAATGAGCAATTAGATCATCTCCAGTGAAATACAAATAGGTATTTCACACTTACCTATTTAAATCACACATGTATTTCTTAAAATGTCATGAAAAACTATTGTGACCTCAGAATAATCATGATTGGAATATTTTCACAATGGACAGTGAAATATCACTCAGTTTCATTTACAAGCTGCCAATTATGGTATAAATTAATAAATAACTACCTGATTTAATTGAAATATAATCCTAGAATAATCCGCCTTACCAGAAACATCTAGCTTCTTTTCCACTTCTTTGACATCCTGCGTGGCCTTCCCAGGCAAAGTGCGGTCATCACTATTTGTACACACAGGAGACTTGTTTGACTGTGCTGCACACTCCAATTTAATCTCTTCCTTTGGTTTCACAGGTAAACAATCCTTTTCATTTGCAGCCTTTAAACTACTGCAGGTGTTAGAATTTGCAAATTTCCCAAGGGCTTGATGTGTTTTAACTTGCTTGTGTTTTATTTTCTCAGCTGACGTCATTCCACTTGCTGCTCGGCCACCTTGGCTGTGACCTTGATCATGTATATTCCGTGTTCCTGAAATCCTTGAGCTAGCTACACAGTTTGGCATGTCTTGTTTGCTACTCCTGCTTAATTTCATATCTGCAGTTTTTTCATTGTTCTTTCTTTCCGTTAGTTCTTCATTCCATTTTGACTTTTTGTTGCTCCAGCTTGAAACAGTTTTGCCATTGTCTCGAGAAGTGCCCTCAATTAGATTTTTGGAAGGTTTTTGTTCAATGACATTCTGCACAGTAACTTTCAAGTCCTTACCTTCTCCACGGACAAGGCGAGGTGATTTCCCAGACTTGTGCACTTCATCCTTAATTTTAGTTTCTTCCATTGTAACAGCACTTGGTATTCTTTCTTTTTGCCAACAGCCAACCTTCTTTCCGCTTTTTAAAGTTAAACTATCTTAGTCAGTCACTTAATTATTGATTGATGCAGATCTATAACCCAGGGGGAACAAACAGCTTTTGTCGAATTCCTGTTAAAATCACAAGCATAAGTATTTAGTGATTACAGATGCTGGTACAGATGCTGGTATAGATGCACTCTTGAGCTAACCAGACCACCAGAACATTTTGAATTGCATAACCAATAAGAACTGACTGGTCGATAGTACTTAAATAGCATAGTTACAAACTGGCATTGCATTAACACCCAATGTAGCTACTGGCAGTCGATCAGTCATTTCAAAATTGCCAAAAGGTTTTTTAAAAAGTGCTTGGCAAAAATAAAACTGGTTCAGAATCTACCATTCATTTCATAGAGGGGATGATTGAGTGTGGTCTGAAAAGCTTAAGGCACTTCACTTAACCAAGATTAAAAATTAAAATATTATTCAGAAATAAAAGCAAAAAAAATCTTTAAAAAGAACCTAAATCTTCTAAGAATATTCCAGGATAAAGTATTGTTGTCAAGTTTTCACCTGAAGGACTTCCGGTTGCGGCTATGCGGAGCTAAGCCGCACGTTTGGCAGCTCCCGCTTTAATAGGACTTGTGGGCTCTTTTAAGGGCCCCAAACGGCGCTGATTCGACGATTCCCGGTGGATAAAGGGGTCTGGAGCAAAACCCCCCCGGGATTTATGGTGCGGACTCGGAGTGGGGCGAGGAGAAAAACGGCAGCAGCTCCCCTGGAAAAGCGGGGGAAGGTGGACAAAATGGCAGCCGGTGGAGCCCCTGAGGAGTGGAGGCAGTGGGTGGATGAGCAGCAGGCAGCCCTTCTGCGCTATTTTACGGAGCCGAAAGGGGAGTTGTTGGAATCCCTGAAGGTAACGACTAGTAAGCTGCTGGAGACCCAGACAACCCAGGGTGCAGCGATACTTGAGTTGCAGCAGCAGGCCTCCGCGCGCGAGGATGAGGTTTTGGCCCTCGTGGGGAAGGTGGAGATACACGAGGCGCTTCATAAAAAGGAGCAAAATAAGTTCGAGGAGATGGAGTTTTGGTCACGGAGGAAGAACCTGCGGATCCTGGGCCTCGAGGAGGGCCTGGAGGGGTCAGACCTGCCGGCCTATGTGGCCGTGATGCTGGACTCGCTGGTGGGGGCAGGATCATTCCATCTGCCCCTGGAGCTGGAGGGGGCCCACAGAGTACTGGCCAGGCGGCCTAAGGCGAATGAATCCCCGCGGGCGGTGCTGGTGCGGTTCCATCGGTTCAGTGACCAGAAGTGTGTTCTGCGATGGGCCAAGAAGGTGAGGAGTAGCAAGTGGGAGAATTCGGTAGTGCGTATCTACCAGGACTGGAGTGCGGAGGTGGCCAAGCGGAGAGCCGGGTTTAACCGGACGAAGGCGGTGCTCCACGGAAAGCAGGTGAAGTTCGGTATGTTGCCGCCTGCGCGCCTATGGGTCACCTACAAGGACCGGCATTACTACTTTTAGTCCCCGGAGGAGGCGTGGGCCTTTGTGCAGGCTGAAAAGTTGGACTCGAACTAGAGATTGGGGGCTGTCGGAGTTTTTCTATTTCTGTATCACTGTTTATGCTGTTGCTGGTTATTCTGTTTGCTTCTGTTTTTTCTCTCGCTTTCGGATGATATTGGTTATGGTTTTGTGTTTTAAGGGGGGTATTGGGGTTTGTGGTTGATCTGTGTCTTTGTTTGTATGGAGTTGGTGGATGGATTGGGACTGTTGTTTGGGAGCTGCGTTGGTGGGGTGGGGCAGTGTGAAAGCGCGGGCTTTTCTCTGGTTTCCCGCGCTGCGGGACGAGGGGGGTGGAGCTGGTGGCGAGGGGCGTGGTTATCAGATCCGTTTTCCCGCGCTGAAGCGGTGCCAAGGAGCTGATGCAGGGGAGGAGGGGTGACCTCATGTTGGGAGGGGTCGGAGTTAGGGCGGGAGCTGCCGGGGTCAGCAGAAGAAGGCGGACGTGGCCATGCTCCAGGAAACCCACCTGAAGGTGGCGGACCAGGTCCGTCTGAGGAAGGGGTGGGTGGGGCAGGGTTTCCATTCAGGGCTCGACTCGAAGAACCGGGGGGTGGCGATCCTGGTGGGGAAGAGGGTGGCGTTTGAGGCGTCTGAGGTTGTGGCTGATAGTGGCGTCAGATATGTGATGGTGAGCGGTAAGCTGCAGGGGGAGAGGGTGGTGTTGGTAAATGTGTACGCCCCAAATTGGGATGATGCTGGTTTCATGAGGCGTATGTTGGGCCGCATTCCTGGCCTGGAGGTGGGGGGCTTGATCATGGGGGGGATCTATGGGTTGGTTATGGGGGATCTATGGGTTGGTTATGGGGGTTTGTTCTTACGATTCTATGTTTATTACTTTTTCTTGTTATTATTATTTCATGAGGCGTATGTTGGGCCGCATTCCTGGCCTGGAGGTGGGGGGCTTGATCATGGTGGGGGGGGGGGGGGCGACTTCAATACGGTGCTGGATCCCCTACTGGATCGTTCTAGTTCAAGGACAGGCAGGAGGCCAGCGGCGGCCATGGTGTTGAGGGGGTTTATGGACCAGATGGGAGGAGTGGATCCCTGGAGGTTCGGGAGGCCGAGGGCTCGGGAGTACTCTTTTTTCTCCCATGTGCACCGGGTTTATTCCCGCATTGATTTCTTTGTTCTGAGTAGGGGACTGGTCCCAAGGGTGGAGGAGGCCGAGTATTCGGCTATTGCGATTTCGGACCATGCTCCGCATTGGGTGGATCTGGAGATGGGGGAGGTGCGGGACCAGCGCCCGCTTTGGCGTCTGGACGTGGGGTTGTTGGCTGATGAGGAGGTGTGTAGGAGGGTTCGGGGATGTATCGAGAGGTACCTCGAGGTCAATGATACTGGGGAGGTCCAGGTGGGGATGGTGTGGGAGGCTCTGAAGGCAGTGATTAGGGGGGAGCTGATCTCCATCCGAGCCCATAGGGAGAGGGGGGAAGAGGAGGGAGAGGGAGAGACTGGTGGGGGAGCTGTTGAGTGTAGATAGGAGGTACGCGGAGGCCCCGGAGGAGGGATTGCTGGGGGAGCGGCGTAGCTTGCAGGCCAAGTTTGATTTATTGACCACCAGAAAGGCGGAGACACAGTGGAGGAAGGCACAGGGAGCGGTCTATGAGTATGGAGAGAAGGCGAGCAGGACGCTGGCGCATCAGCTTCATAAGCGGGACGCGGCGAGGGAGATTGGTGGAGTGAAGGATAGGGGTGGGAATGTGGTGCGGCAGGGGGCAGAGGTCAATGAGGTCTTTAGGGACTTTTACAGGGAACTGTACCGGTCGGAGCTGCCGGCGGTGGAGGGGGAATGGAGAGCTTTTTGGACAGGCTGCGATTTCCAAGGGTGCAGGAGGAACAGGTGGAGGGACTGGGGGCGCCGATCGAGTTGGAGGAGCTGGTCAGTGGAATTGGCCACATGCAGTCGGGGAAGGCGCCGGGACCGGATGGGTTCCCGGTTGGATTTTATAAGAAATACGCGGACCTGCTGGGCCCCCTGTTGGTTAGGACCTTTAACGAGGCATGGGAGGGGGGTGTTTTGCCCCCGACGATGTCTCGGGCACTGATTTCCCTGATCCTGAAGCGTGATAAGGACCCCTTGCAGTGCGGATCATACAGGCCAATTTCACTGCTGAATGTGGACGACAAGTTGCTGGCGAAGATCTTGGCCACTAGAATAGAGGACTGGGTGCCGGGGGTGGTACATGAAGATCAGACGGGTTTTGTGAAGGGGAGGCAGCTGAACACTAACGTGCGAAGGCTGCTAAATGTGATAATGATGCCGGCAGCAGAAGAGAGGCGGAGATTGTGGTGGCATTGGATGCGGAGAAGGCCTTTGACAGGGTTGAGTGGGGGTACTTGTGGGAGGTGTTGGAGAGGTTTGGGTTTGGGGTGGGGTTTATTAAATGGGTGAGGTTGCTGTACGAGGCCCCGATGGAGAGTGTAGCGACAAATGGGAGGATGTTCGAGTACTTCAGGCTCCACCGTGGGACGAGGCAGGGGTGCCCCCTGTCCCCCTTGCTTTTTACGTTGGCAATTGAGCCTCTTGCCATGGCTCTCGGGGAGTCGGGGAGGTGGAGGGGTTTGGTGCAAGGTGGGGAGGAGCACCGAGTGTCGCTGTATGGGGACGACTTGCTGCTGTATGTAGCAGACCCGGTGGGGGGAATGCCGGAGGTGATGGAGATTCTTGCTGAGTTTGGGAGTTTCTCGGGCTATAAGTTGAGCCTGGGCAAGAGTGAGCTGTTTGTTGTACACCCGGGAGATCAGGAGGAGGGGATTGGTAGGCTCCCGCTAAAGAGGGCAGTGAGGAGTTTTAGGTACCTGGGGGTTCAGGTGGCTAGGAGCTGGGGGACTCTGCACAAGCTCAATTTTACTAGGTTGGTGGAGCAGATGGATGAGGAATTTAAACGGCGGGACATGCTGCCGTTGTCGTTGGCGGGTAGAGTACAGTCCGTTAAAATGACGGTGCTCCCGAGGTTTTTGTTTTTGTTTCAGTGCCTCCCCATTTTCATTCCGAGGGCCTTTTTTAGGAGGGTGAATAGCAGTATTCTGGGATTTGTTTGGGCGCACGGGACTCCGAGGGTAAGGAGGGTCTTTTTGGAGCGGGGCAGGGATAGAGGGGGGCTGGCGCTGCCCAACCTCTCTGGGTACTATTGGGCGGCTAACGTCTCGATGGTACGCAAGTGGGTAATGGATGGGGAGGGGGCAGCATGGAAACGGATGGAGATGGCGTCCTGTGGAGGCACGTGCCTGAAAGCACTGGTAACGGCACCGCTGCCGCTCCCTCCAACGAGGTACACTACGAGCCCGGTGGTGGCGGCTACCCTCAAAATTTGGGGGCAGTGGAGGCGACACAGGGGGGAAGTGGGGGGCTCGGTGGAGGCCCCGCTGCGGGGGAACCACCGGTTTTTCCCAGGGAACATGGATGGCGGGTTCCTGGGGTGGCGCAGGGCGGGCGTTAGGAAGTTGGGAGACCTGTTCATTGATGGGAGGTTTGCGAGCCTTGGTGAATTGGAGAAGTTTGAGCTCCCCCCCGGGGAATATGTTCAGGTACCTTCAGGTCAAGGCGTTTGCTAGGCGGCAGGTGGAGGGGTTCCCTTCGCTGCCCCCACGGGGGGTAAGGGATAGGATACTTTTGGGGGTGTGGGTCGGGGATGGGAGGGTGTCTGACATCTACCAGGTGATGCAGGAGGTGGAGGAGGCATCGGTAGAGGAGCTGAAGGCTAAGTGGGAGGTGGAGCTGTGGGAGCAGATTGAGGAGGGGACATGGGCGGACGCCCTGGAGAGGGTGAACTCCTCCTCTTCTTGTGCGAGGCTTAGCCTCATCCAGTTTAAGGTGCTGCACCGGGCCCACATGTCCGGGTCTAGGATGAGTAGGTTCTTTGGGGGCGAAGACAGGTGTGTCAGGTGTTCGGGGAGTAGTTTAGGGGGATAGTGTTTAAGTTAATTTGCTTATTGTTAATTTATTTTGTTGTTTATTGGGTTTGGGAGGGGGTGGGGGGGTTTGTTATATGCGTTGTTACGGGTGCCGGGGGGTGTTTATTATTGTTATTGTTATTATTGTTCTGTTGATATTTATTTTTCACAAATTCCAATAAAAATTTACAACAAAAAAAAGTTTTCACCTGAAGGCATGCCCTTGTTGAACAGATTGTTGTAAGGAGTACAAAAAAACCTTTCCATTTTGTTGCATCTGTTCTGAATTGGCAGCTATTTAAGCAACTTGCACTGCAAATTTACTGGAAGTAAAGCACAAAAGGTGTTTTTGTTGTCAGCAGTAGTTCTAACAAGACGACTGCTGAGCAACATTATTGCCAGGTTATTACAGTGCATTTGGGGAAACAAAAATACAACACAATATTTAAGCATCAACATGTGATACACCAAGGAAAGATAGAATATGCATCTGTGCTAATAACTTCCAAACCACAATTTCTCAGCCTGGACTAAGATATTGTGTGAAGTTTCCTCAGAGGGAGAAGGGCAAAAAAAAAGAGAAAGAGTTAGTTGGTTTCTGTTCTTATGCACCAGCCAGCGATCAATCATTGTGGCTTTGACCAAGGCCTACGGGAGGGTCACCTATGCCTATCCTGTGAACATGCTCTGGAGAGTAAAATGGGAAAGAGGAGGTACCTAAACAAACACTGGAAAGAGAATTGAGTAATCAGTCAACCAGATTATACAATTCATTGCAGCAAGAGTTATCAAAATTCAGTGCATCTCAGCCTTCTAACCAAATTTGCCCCCAAGCCAGGAATGATACAACATTGAGGTTGCTGAACAATAGTTGATCTCATTATGTTTTGTTTTGAATTGGTTTGTGTAACAGTAGCAGGATATGACTTGCTATTGCAGAACATTTAAAATAAAACTAGATTCAAAGGGCATACTGGTGTGACTGTTGAACATATGGGAGCCAAAACCAGATGTTTTATCTTATGAAATGAAAAACAATTGTAAATGTTTGCTAATGTATCCAACATGTCTGAAACAGACAGATTAACTAAAAGTGGAATTTTTAAAGTATTTAAAGTTTGACTGTGATAGAATAAAACTTACCAGTTGTACTAAACCTGACTCCAATACATTTGAAGCAGCCAACTTATTGTACTGTAGCTCCTCCCAGCAACTTTTCTGGGCTCAAGGTCAGCATAATAATTCATTGTGATTACAGAACCAGAAGGCCACACAGACCTTTACGCGCCACCACTAGAACAAAATGGAGAGAAATGCGAAAATGTGTATGAACATCAATGACCGAATAAGTTTCATATTTAAAAGTGAGTACTCTTTTTAGCATATATTTAGTGTTAAGTTATTCTTCATAAAGATCTAGTTTAAATTCAATTCTGATCCAGCTATCAATGTCACTGCCAGTTTCTTCATTCACAGTTTGAGGAAATTCAACACTGACATTTCAATCTCTAGTACTGAAGCATTTTTGATCCTAAATATTTCCTCATGTCTGATATCTGCAACATCCTATAGCAAACTCATTTTGAAGAAAACAAGTTGCAGGTTTTTGATACCACCTGCCATTGTAAAAACAAACACAGGCCGATAAATTCGGTCAGACTATAATTATTTGTAGTGTACAGCTACAGTCGGCTTAAACTGCACAAATACAAAATCAGAGCACACTGCAGTATCCCTGACCGTATGCTTAACATTAGGAGTTCACCCTGTAGCCAGAAAACTGCAACTTGCCACTCTGTGCTGGAACACTGGTGAAATGATCCTTTTGCTTAGATTATTAAAAATTAAATTGCAAACAAATTCCTCACTCAAGGTCATGGCTAATTGTGTCTTCAGGGATTGGTGCATAGCTTAGACACAGTCCAATTTCTTAATGTTACATGACATTGATGAATTAAGACAAGTGGATTCAAGAAGGATGCTGGTCAACATTTCAAAAGAAAACAAAAAAAAGACATTTAAAAGAATGGTGGACATACAGGGCAAATACATGCCCCAGACAAACAAGCTCAGACTTAACAAGTATCACCCAAATTCAAGTCATGTGAAACAAAGGGTTAAAAGATATCTAACAAAAAGCATCACTGCAGATGTAAAATGTAAGAAATGCTTTCAATGGTACAATAGCAAGAGGTCAATCAAAAAGGCGGCAAATAGGCTTGAAACCGACGATGAGCACTAAAAAATAAATATCTTTAATGATAATGTCCCCACAGCATTCACAGGAAAAAGGGGTGTAGAACATGCCCTCTACCAAACTTCAGAACAAATAAAAATAAAAATTAATTCCTGGAGATTTCCGGAGGCGGCATGTAGGAGGAAGTCGCACGTTGGATGGCTACTGCTCGAGGCTTGATTTTTTAGAATTTAATGCTTGGTCCCAGGGGGACTTTTTTGTTAAATAAGTGCAGGAACTCATAAGGAAAAGATGTCTAAAACCCAATGGAAAGCTGCGGTGAAGGAGGGGTGAATGAAGGTTCGGCGTTGAGTGGAAGGGTCAGCTTGGCAACTGGAAAGATGGCGGAGGCTGGGTCACTGGGTGGGGCTACACTGCTCACGGCATAAAAGATGACCGAGGTGATGGTTGTGGAACTTGTAAAACAGTCGCAACACAGTGATCAACTCACCTCGATGGGTGAGAAGCCGCAGAGGGTGGTGGAGGCCAACAAGGTCTGCGAGCCAATGTGGAGGACATGGAAAACAGATCTAGGCGGCAAAATCTAAGGATCGTGGGCCTGCTGAAGGGGTGGAGGGCATGAGACCGACGGAGTATTTTGCCAAGATGTTGACGGAACTGTTGGGGGAAGGGGAAAGATCCTTCTCGGTACGAACTGGATCGGGCTCATAGGGAGTGGAGGCCTACACAAAAGGCGAATGAGCCGCCAAGAGCAGGGGTTATTTGTTTCCGTAGGTACCTCGTGAAGGAGAAGGTTCTGTGTTGGGCAAAGCAGAAGTGGGAGGTGCAGTGGGCTGGAGCTAGTATACATATATACCAAGACTTTATTGTGGAGTTGGTGAGGAGGCAGGTGGCCTTCGGCCGAGTGAAGACGGCCCTGTATAACAGCAGGGTGCGGTTTGGCATAGTGTACCCAGCTAAGTTGAGGGTGACCTACAACTCCAAAGACTTTTGTTTCGAGACAGTAGAAGTGGCAGAGGAATTTGTGAAGGCAGAAGGACTGGGGCAGAAGTGATAAATGGGACTGAGGACTGGACTTGGACTGAGGGTAGGGGAGGTGCATGAGTGTATGTAGCTCTATTTTCCACTGCATGTTGTTATATGTGCTAAATGAGTTGAAGTTGCCTGTTTGGACAAGGGAAGAGTTGGGATTTTCTTTTGCAATGATTGGAGTTTGTGGTTTACACTGGGGTTGTGTGTTGAAGGGGATTTCTTTGTTTTCCTGGGACCGCGGGGGGGGGCTGGGCAAGGGCCTCCACACGGGCTAGCTCAAGCTGGCCAGTGAACAGGAGTGTGGTGGGGGGAGGGGCTGCAGCCATCAGAGCCTGGTAGAGCAGGTTTCGATGGGGCTCGGTCGTGTGAAAAGTTGGGAGAGGGGACCAATACTGGTTGAAGTGTTTGAGGGGAAGTGGATGGGAAGATTCTGGCAGGGCCTGGATTTATGAGGATGATTGGATAGGAAATGGGGGGGGCTACTTGAATTTCTTTGACTCTCGGGAAGGTGAAGTCTCAGCTGAAGGGGAGGAAGGAAGGGTTCCACAATTCATGGGGACTGTGTATTATGCACTTCCGAGAATTAGTCGCCATTGATGGGGGGAGGAAGAAGGTTTGGCGGTATTGTTGTCTTTGGTTACACTGTTTATAGACTGATTGTTAATGTGGGGTTTTTTTAACCTGGAATGTACGGGTGGATGTTTTGGTCTGTATATTGAGCAGGGTGTTTTATGCGTGGAGAATTGTTGTATTTGATTTTGTTTGAATTTTCTTTGGTTGTTTATTGATGAAAATGTTGAAAATTAGGAGAATAAAAAGATTTTTTTTTAAATGAATTCCTGGACAAGCTGAGATGGTTTTAAGTAAATAAATCCCTTGTTTAGATGGTATAAATTTCAGTGTTGGCAGAGATAACCCAAGGAGATTTTGCCACTTATTCATTTAAATTTATTCTCAGACTTTTCCATGCTCTTCCCGACTGTTTTTCTCCAGGCACTCCAGTCAACAGGAAGGACATCCCATGCATCAACTCTGATCCTGGTCAACTATGGGTCTCTTTTGCAAACATCCTTACATCGCAGGTGTGGATAGCCTGTTGATCTCATGCCAATAGCAAGCTCGCCATAGAGCATGTCTTCAGGGATGTGGCTATCATCCTTTTCGCTCACATGACCAAGTCAATACAGTCACCACTGCCTCAAGAGGGCAAACATGCTGGGGATTTCTCAACACGGACACTCCGTCCTGCCAGCAAATGCCCAATATTTATCTCAGGCAGCAGAGGTGGAAGCTGTTCAGCCAGCTTTCCTTGTTGCTCATGCTTCCCTACTGTAAAAGAGGGTGGTGAGAAGACAAGTCTGGTACACACAGAGCTTTGTATTTTCACACATTTCAAATTTGACCATTGCAGCCTTGGAAATCCTGGTGCTGATTTCAGCACTAAGGAGCAGGTTACTGGTAATTACTGATCCAAGGCGAAGCTGTCGACAACCTCAAGAGTTTCAGCCATATTAGGACATCAGATAATTAAATAAGTGGGTATGATTCACCATGAGAAATATTTTATACCCGATGTTGCCACATAAGTGGAAGATTGGCCACTAGCATTTCCGTCTTTGAATGAAGATGGCTATGAATTTAATCTCCATTCTCAGACTTGGGCAAATAATTTATTCTGAAAACTTGATTGCAGTACTGAGGAAGGGCTGAATTATCAGAGAGCGTTTGTAATATATACTGCTCTGTAGCACTGTCATGTGAGAGTCCCTTTAAGAAACGTGTGTTTTTTCAAATGTCTGCAGTGATATCATTGTGTGGGTGGAGCTGGAATGTTATTCTGCTTTTGACTTTTGTTTTGAGCTGGAAGCTCTTTTTGGCTCTGTGTTTTAGTTTGCTTTCAGTTGGAGAGCTGCTTTCAAACCAAGCAGATATATACTGATCTCTCTCGTACAAGGTGTTTAGACTACTTGATAATTTAAAAGTGATAACTGTTCTTTGTAGAGAATTCAAACCTACTGTCTTTGTTAAAAAGTGTTTTGGCTTATGGATGTTGTTGGGAAAGTTACTAACTGTTACCTATAGAGTACTGTATCTTTTTGGGGGGTTATCAGTGTTGGTAGTTGGTAAGATGTTTACTGCCGGTTTATAAAATGTTAACTGGATTCATAGAATAAACACTGTTTTGTTTTTAAAATACTTTAGATCTCTGTTGCATCACACCTGTAAAGTGGGCCCTTGTGCTCCCCATAACCAAAATCTATTAAAAGTTGTAGGTCAGGTGAACTCCATGATATACTTTGGTGTCCTCTAAACCCTGGCCCATAACAATCACACCAGACACTACAACTCCCTCCTCAGTAATCCTCAGTAACAGTGGTCAGCACTGTTGCTTCATAGTGCCAGGGTCCCAGGTTCGATTATCGCTTGGGTCACTGTCTGCGCGGAGTCTGCATGTTCTCCCCGTGTTTGCATGGGTTTCCTCCAGGTGCTCCGGTTTCCTCCTACAAGTCCCGAAAGACATGCTTGTTAGGTGAACTGGACATTCTGAATTCGCCCTTGTGTACCTGAACAGGTGCCGGAATGTGCCGACTAGGGTATTTTGACAGTAAGTTCATTGTAGTGTTAATGTAAGCCGACTTGTGACAATAATAAAGACTATTATTATAATTGATTTGGGTGGAAAAGTGGAATTGATGTTGGAGATCAGCCATGATCATTTTGAATGGTAGAGCAGGCTGAAGGGGCTAAATGACCTACTCTTATATAATTATATGTGAAGATTTGAGATAGCCTGTCTCTCTGATTCAAGAGTGGTTGAGAAGCACCCAAACAGGACATGACCAGTTAATCCTAGGTGATGGTCTATTGGTTCAGAGATGATATGGTTCACTGATGTCCACTCTCTATTAAGGAAAAGTCAAAAGCAATCAGGAAAAGTTGACCGATAATGGGTATATCAGAAAGCCAAACTCTTTGATAGCGGTTAGAACAAATCAGAATAAATTCCACATGATTTGGTCAGAATCACAGAACTGTTATGGTGCAGGAGGCCATCCAGCCCATCATGTGTGCATCGGCTCATTATGATTTAGTGCCATTCTCCTACCCTTTTCCCTGTACCCTTGCACAGCAATCATCCAATGCCCTTTTGAATGTCTCAATTGAGCTGCCTCTACCACACTTCCAGGCAGTGCATTCCAGACTCATTGTTTGAGTCATCCAGACTTGAAATGTTAGCTCCCTTCTATCTCCACAGATGCTGTCAGGCCTGTTGTGATTGTCCAGTATTTTCTGTTTTTTGTTTTATTCCAGCAGCCGCAGTAATTTGCTTTTATATACATATGCTACTAATTTGTTATTCATCCTTTGATTGACTCTGGTTTTAGAAGGAGCAAAGCTCAGTAGTATATGTAAACAAACAGACTGAATTGATTTTTGCAGAGAAAAGTTGGATTCTCTAAGCGACGGTGCCAGAAATGAAATAGCCTTACTCTGCCAATGACAGAGAAAGTGAGTGGGATAACAACTTTCCAATGTAAATTACTAAAACAAATATCCAAGTTAAATGCAATTAACATTGTGGACCCTTTGTGGCAGCAACCACATCATAGTGAATTTTGAGAATGCGCAAAATATAGATGCCCGTCATTTACAAATTGCAATGCCTATTATAATCGGAGACTTCGGCATCACCCATCTGTCTACCCACAGTAGATTTGAGACATTGGTGATTCCGCACCTTTAATTATGCTCCTTTCAACACGTCCATTTATCAGATTTAAATAAGTACCATGGATTTTCCCTATTTTGAAATGCCTAATTTAAAAACAATAACTTTAGGGTTCATCTGGCCAGCAACGGGCGCGACGATAAAAACAATCAAAATATTTAATGGGGATTTATGAAGGAAATAAGTTGTGCACAAGAATAAACACAAAGCAGCTTCGCTCCACGTAAACACACACCCATACATAGGAGTTGGATTAATAATATCACTCAGGCAGGAAAAGATCACGTCAATTGGCCAAAGTACAACCTCTAGGCCGGTAACACTTGTGGCTCACTGGATTGGTTGCGACATCCTTGGATTGGCTGTCACAAATGCTCGGGTTAAACGCCTTCACTTTCTCCAGAGAGGGCGAACAGAACAAATAAACAGGCGCCCCCACCCCAAGTCCCTCCGGGGCTTTAAACCTGTCATTGGCCTAAAAGACAGAGCAAAACGAAAGCGCCGAAAGCCCTCCCCGCCCGCCAGCCAGCAGTACGCCCGGACCGACTTGGCGATTTATATAATTAACCATCATATATTGTCCCTAACCCACGCTCAGGCCTCAGACTCTTACCGGCAGGGTCGGCCAGCGCTCCCCGACGTATCCCACCATTTATTTATTTGTGCTAAAACCTCCCCGATCACCAGCAGGCCATCCACTAAACTAACAGCGCGCAAGCGCACCGATGCCTTCCGGTGGCGTCACAGACAGAGACTCCAACGTCCGCCAGAAGGAAACTACAAATCCCGATAGGCTCCGCGGAGCCGATCCGTCCCGCCCCGAGGGATTCGCGCCTGCGCATTATGGCCAATGAGTTCAATGCTGTCGTGTGACACTAATTAAGATCATTATTATGTTCATCACCTTCTCCTTGCAGCCCTGCGTCTAGGAAACCCCCATAATAATAACAATAATCTTTATTATTGTCACTAAGTAGGCTTACATTAACGCTGCAATTAATTTACTGTGAAAATCCCCTCGTTGCCACACTCCGGCGCCTGTTCGGGTACACAGTGAAAATTCAGAATGTCCAATTCACCCAACAGCATGTATTTCAGGACTTGTGGGAGGAAACCGGAGCACCTGGAGGAAATCCACACAGGGAGAATATGCAGACTCTGCACAGACAGTGACACAATTGGAACAATGCAACAGTAGGGGGAATACTAGGATTTTTTATTTTTTTGAAATTATAAATTTAGAGTAACCAATTCTTTTTTTTCCCAATTAAGGGGCAATTTAGAGTGGCAAATTCACCTATCCTGCACATCGTTTTGGGTCGTGTGGGTGAGACTCCCGTGGACACGGGAGAATGTGCAAACTCCACATGGATAACGGGGCCGGGATCGAACCTGGGTCCTCAGCGCTGCGAGGCAGCAGTGCTAATCGCTGCGCCACCCTGCCGAGGTTCTATTATTAAGGATAGGATTGTTTTATGAAGGAGAATTTGTTCTTTTGAAAGCATTAGAGTTTTTTGGGGGTGTGTAACTAGAATCCCTATAGTATAGGAGGCCATTCAGCCCTTTGAATCTGGACCAACCCTCCAAAAGAGCACTCTGCCCAGGTCCACTGCCCTGCCCACCCTGCCCTATCACTGTAAGGAGGTGGTGGCATAATGGTATTCTCACTGGACTTGTAATCCAGCGACCCAGGATCTGGGGGCCCGGGTTTGAATCCCACCACGGCAGGTGATGGAATTTAAACTATATACAAATATCTGGAATTAAAAATCTAATGATGTCTATGAAACCATTGTCGATTGTTGTAAAAACCCATCTGGTTCACTAATGTCCTTTAAGGAAGGAAATCCGCCATCCTTGCCAGGTCTGGCCTACATGTGACTCCAGACCCACAGCAATGTGGTTAATTCTGAAATGGCCTAGCAAGCCACTCAGTTGTATTCAATCGCTAAAATAACACCAAAAAAAATGCAACCGATGGACCATGCAACATCAAACCAGGCACTGGAAACGACAATGGCAAACCAAACCCTATCGACCCTACAAAGTCCTCCTTGCTAACATCTGGGGCTTGTGCCAAAGTTGGGAGAGCTGCCTCACAGACTAGTTAAGCAACAGACTGAAATAGTCATACTCACAGAATCATACCTTACAGACAATGTCTCAGACACCACCATTACCATGTCCTGTCTCACCGGCAGGACAAACCCAGCAGAGGTGGCAGCACAGTGGTATAGTCAGGAGGGAGTTGCCCTGGGAGTCCTCAACATTGACTCTGGACCCCATGAAGGCTCATGGCTTCCAGTTAAACATGAGCAAAGAGACCCCCTGCTGATTACCACGTACCGGCCACCATCAGCTTATGAATCAGTACTCCTCCATGTTGAACCTGACTTGGACGAAGGAATGAGGGTGGCAAGAGTGCAGAATATGCTCTGGGTGGGGGTCTTCATGTCCATCACCAAGAGTGGCTCGGTAGTACTACCACAGACCGAGCTGGCCAGGTTCTAAAGGTCATAGCTGCTAGACTGGGATTGCAACAGGTGGTGAGGGAACCAACAAGAGGGAAAAATATACTTGAACTCACCAAACTGCCTGCTGCAGATGCATCTGTCCATGACTATACTGGTAGAAGTGACCACCGCACAGTCCTTGTGGAGACAAAGTCCCGTCTTCACATTGAGGATACCCTCCATTGTGTTGTGTGGCACTACTACCATGCTAAATGGGATAGACCTCGGACAGATCCAGCTACTCAGGACTGGCCATCCATGAGGCACTGTGGGCCAACAGCAGCAGAATTGTACTCAACCACAATCTGCAACCTCATGGTCCGGCATATCCTCCACTCTACCATTACCACCAAACCAGGAGATCAACCCCGGTTCAATGAAGAGTGGAGGAAAGCATGTCAGGAGCAACATCAGGCATACTGAAAAATGAGGTGTCGACCTGGTGAAGTGACGACACAGGACCACTTGTGTTCCAAACAGCATAAGCAGCAAGTAATAGACAGAGCTAAGCAATTTCACAGCAAACACATCAGATCTAGGCTCTGTAATCCTGCCAGATCCAGTCGTGAATGGTGGTTGTAATTGAAAATATGGAAAGATGTGTCATTTGAAACATGGAAGTCTGGCAATATCTGGTCTGAGAGAAACATGAAAGGATACAGGGAAAGATCCCACGAAGGGTTAACAGCAGCTGCAAAGAGCAGCATTATAAAATGCAGATAGCCTTGGTCAAACAGGCTTAGCAAACAAAACAAAACAGGATTTTAGTATAAGCTAAAAACAATGGCTCACACCTTCATTGAAAGTAACCATCTTAGAAAGCATCTGGAAACGCATGGAATAGGGTTTCAGTTGAGTTAGGTGATAAATGTAAACCTTTCAAGTTATAACCAAGTGGATTTTAGCATACAGCTAAAAGCAATGTTTCACACCTTCATTGAAATTAACTATCTTAGTAAGCAGCTGGAAAGGAAAGGATGAGGTTCAGTTGAATTTGGTGACAATTCTAGGTGTGAAGTTCTGCCGATATCAGGTAAATTAAAGAACATTGGAGACTATCAGTCTACGAGAAACATAATTTAAAGCCAAAATCAAAGTCAAAATTATGAGCTGGGAACACAATTTGAAAATAAAACTATAGAAATAACAGGAAATAAAAGTAACACCTCTTGAAATCAAAGCATTTTGAACATCACAAAGGAAGAATGTAATCAGATTTATGAGCTGAGGTCATGCCGAAATGAATACTTAGTCGTGTTAGAAAAATTTAGATTAAAGGTACCTTTTACAATCCAAGTGAAATAAAAGTTACTTTACAATAAGGTCATAAAAACGTAATAACTGTTAGAAAGATATATAAACCCTGAGAAAGGGGACAGGAGATTAGGAAGTCCAGGAGAGAAACAGAGAAGCAAAGAAGGAACAAGAGAAGCAAGCAGAGTCAGCTTAGTCAGCTCGGTCATGGGAAAGGGACAGAGCAAAGCAGCCGAGCTAAAACAGCTAATACATCTAAGTAAGACCAGAATTTAAAGAGGAGGCAGAGTCAGCTCAGAGATAGCCAGCAGAGCCAGCTCTCACAGCTCGGTACATGGGAAAGATAGGACATAGCAACCGAGCTCACCAGCGAATACATCTAAAGAAGACCAGATTTTAAAAAGAAGATTTATTGTCAAGTTGGGCCTGAAGGTCCCTTCAACCAACCAGAAGGATCCAGAAGCAAGATCTTTTTACTTTTCTGTAAATTCAGTGATTGCATCGTTTAAAAGAAAAAAATATATAATAATAAAATAACTTAAAAGTTTTAACCTGAAACAGTGGTTATTCCAAAGTTTACTTTACTTACTTAGCAATAAACCCAGGATCGATGCTACTAAGTGGTAAGTAGATGAAATCTTCTGTGAAGGTATGGGTTATACCGGGGAATAACTTGAAAATATAGTTTGACCTGAATAGCACCCACCAAAGCCTGCATAGGAGTCAGGTAGTGAGAATCCCTGTTCACCATTTAGAATATCGGCCCTTTTTGGTATAGGGGGAATTCTAAGAATAGTGGTGAGTTTTCAACAACATGGTGGACAATTAAACAACTCACCAGAGGAGGAGGCTCCACAAACATTCCCATCCTCAATGATGAAGGAGCCCAGGATATATGTGCAAAATACAAGGCTGAGGCATTCACAACAATCTTCAGCCGGAAATGCCGTGGATGATCCATCTCTGTCTCCTCCAGAAGTTCCCAGCATCACTATGTCAGTCTTCAGCCAATACTATTCATTCAATGTGATATCAAGAAATGGCTGAAGGCACTGGATATTGCAAAGGCTATGGGTCCTGATAATATTCCGGCATTAGTACTGAAGACTTGTGCTCCAGAACTTGCCACACCTGTAGCCAAGCTGTTCCAGTACAGTTACTTCACTGGCAATGTGGCAAATTGCCCAGATGTGTCCTGTACACAAGAAACAGGACAAATCCAACCCAGCCAATTACCGCTCTATCAGTCTACTCTCCATCATCATCAAAGTGATGGAAGGAGTAATCAACAGTGCTATCAAACGGCACAGCAATAACCTGCTCATGGATGCTAAGTTTGGGTTCCGCCAGAGTCGCTCAGCTCCTGACCTCATTACAGCCATGGTTCAAACATGGACAAAAGAGCTGAATGCCAGAGGCGAGGTGAGAATGACAGCCCTTGAGATCAAGGCAGCATTTGACGGAGTATGGCATCAAGGAGGCCTCGCTAAACTGGTGTCAATGAGAATCAGAGGGAAAGCTCTCTGCTGGTTGGAGTCATATCTGGCACAAAGGAAGCTGATTGTGGTGGTTGGAGGTCAATCATCTCAACTCCAGGACATCACTGCAGGAGTTCCTCAGGATAGTGTCCTAGGCCCAACTATCTTCAGCTGCTTCATCAATTACCTCCCTTCCATCATAAGGTCAGAAGTAGGGATGTTTGCGGATGACTGCACAATGTTCAGCACCATTCGTGACTCCTCAGATAACGAAGCAGTCCATGTCCAAATGCAGCAAGACCTGGACAATATCCAGGCTTGGGCTGACAATTTACATTCGTGCCATACAAGTGCCAGACAATGACCATCTCCTACAAGAGAGGATCTAACCATCACCCCATGACATTCAATGGCATTACCATCGCTGAATCCCCCACAATCAACATCCTGTGGGTTACCAACGATCAAAAACAACTGGATTTGCCACATTAATACTGTGGCTACCAGGGCAGGTCAACGTCTATGAGTCCTACAGTGAGTAACTCACCTGACCTCCCCAAACCTGTCCACAATCTACATGGTACAAGTCAGGATTGTAATGGAATACCCTCCACTTGCCTGGATGAGTGCAGCTCCAACAACACTCAAGAAGCTCGACACCATCCAGGACAAAGCAGCCCGCTTGATTGCTCCCCCTTGCACAAACATAACTCCCCACCACTGAAGAACAGTGCAGCCAAATGTACCATCTATAAGATGCACTGCAGTAACTCACCAAGGTTCCTTAAACAACACCTTCTAAACCCACGACCACTACCATCTAGAAGGACAAGAGCAGCAGATACCTGGGTTCTCCTCCAAGTCACTCACCACCCTGACATGGAAATATATCACCACTCCTTCACTGTCACTGGGGCAAAATCCTGGAACTCCCTCCCGAACAGCACAGTGGGTGTACCTACTCCTCAAGGACTGCAGCGGTTCAAGAAGGTAACTCACCACCAACTTCTGAAGGGCAACTAGTGATGTGCAATAAATGCTGGCCTAACCAGCGACGCCCACATCCCGTAAATGAATTTATATTAAAAAATCCCATAACCTAACCTGCACATCCCTGGGCACTATGGCAATTTAGCATAGTCAATCCACCTAACCTGCACATCTTTGGGCTGTGGGAGGAAACCAGAGTACCTGGAGGAAACCCATGCAGACATGGGAAAATGTGCGAACTCCATACGGCCAGTGACCCAGAGCCGGGATCGAACCTGGGACCTCGACGCCATGAGGCAACAGGGCTAACCCCCTGCGCCACTGTGCTGCCCTTCAATCCACCTAACCTGCACATCTTTGGACTGTGGGAGGAAACCAAAGTACCTGGAGGAAACCCATGCAGACATGGGAGAACATGCGAACTCCACACGGACAGTCATCCAAGGCCGAAACTGAACCTGGGACCCTGGCGCTGTGAAACAGCAGTGTTAGGTGCTGTGCCACCATGGGGAAGTATATTTGAATTCAGAAGGCATTCGATAAGGTGCCACAAGGTTTTTTCCAACAAAATTAGGGCTCATGCGATTGTGGATAATCTATTCGTATGGATAGAAGTGGATATTTAGCATGGATAGATGATTGGTTGGTAACAGGAAAGAGAGTAGGCCTATGGGTCATTTTCAGATTGGCAAGATGCGACGAGTGGAGTGCCACATGGATCAGTCCTGGGGCTTCACCTATTTACAATTTATTTTTCGTCACTACCTCCCCAAGTCGGGAGTAACTATTTACAATTTATAGCAATGACATTGATAAAGGGACTGAATGTCTAGCTGTGAAAACTTGCTGATGACATAAAGAAAGGTGGGAAATAGATTGTGAAGATGATACAAGATCCTGAGGGGACTTGACAGGCTGGATGCTGAAAGGATGTTTCCCATTTTGGGAGAGACTAGAACTAGGGGTCACATTTTTAAAATAATGGTTCTCCCATTTAAGAGCGAGATGAGAATAAATATTATGAATATTATGAATGTGGTTTATGAATCTTTGGAACTCCCCTCTCCAGAGAGCAGTGGAAGCAACGTCATTGAATAATTTTACGGCAGAGATAGATTCTTGACGAACAAAAGAGTCAGAGGTTATTGTGGGAGAAGTTGGAATGTGAAGTTGTCAGATCAGGCATATCTTATTGAATGGCAGAACACGTGTTGAGGGGCCGGATGGCTACACCTGCTCCTAATTTGTACATTTCGATGAGGATTGGCTAATTTACAGAAGCAGAAAGTAGAAATAAACAGGTTATTTTCAAAATTACAGGGTGCAACTAGTCGAGTGCTGCAAGGATCAGAATTTCAACTCCAGCTGCTTAGAGTGTCTATTGAGGACTTAGATAAGGGACCAAATGTAATGGGCGGGATTCTCGAGCCTCCGCGTGGAAATCGCGATTGGCGCAGGGGCGGAGAATGGGCGCCAAACCCAAGATTAGGTCCGACGCCGTTCCCGTGATTCTCCGGTGCCCGGAGAATCGCTGCCAATCGCGCGTGCGCGGTCGACGCAGTGCCGTGATTCCCAGTGATTCACCGAGTGCAGCTGGCCAAGTTTCCGACGCCGTGGTTCTCTCACAGTTCCACCCGTCTGGAACTCGTCATGGCGGCTGCGGACTCAGTTCGCGGCCGCCCTGGTGGAGAGCGGAGGGGATCATTCACCGGGGGGCCTCCAGGATGGCCAGGCTACCGACCGGGGGCCACCGAATCACGGGCACGTGCGATCTGGTGGGGGGGGCCTATGTTTTCGGTGCCAGTCCGTAGTGTGGGTCATGTCACGTGGGGCGGCCTACGCAGGCCGCTGCCATGCGCATGTTCGGACCCTGACCGTAAGTGCAGGGCCCTGTACTGGCAGCCGGAGCTGCAAGGCCTACTGCAGGGCCCTGCTAGCCCCCTGCAATTCGGAGAATCACCCTGGACTTACTCCAGGTAAGTCCAGAGTGATTCGCGCGCGTTTTTCCACGGGCGTGGGACATAGCCCCATTTTTGGAGAATCCCACCCAATATATCCATCTCTCTTTTCTGATAATACAAAGCTAGGTGGGGATAACGTGGAGAAGTGTGGAATTACCCACTGGTCAGAAAAATGGAAAAGCAGAACATTTTTTAAATTGTGAGAGACTTGGAAATGTTGCTATGGAGAGGCGTTCTGGTACAATAATCACAAAGTTAGTATGCAGGTGCAGCAAGCCATTGGAAAAGCAAATGTAAGTTAATTTATTGCAAAGAGTGAATAAGTTTTACTGTAATTATTTAGAGCAGTTTTGGTCTCCTTACTTACGGAATGAAATACTTGCTTGGAGGAATTGCAACAAAGCTCCACTGGACTGATTCCTGGGGTAAGGAGATTGTTCTGGAAGGTGATGTTGAGTGGTTTAGACCTTTATTCCCGAGAATGCAGAAGAATGAGAAGAGATCTCATTGAAACTTATAAAATATTTCAGGTTTCCCCTGGCGAAGGAATCCAGAATGAGAGGTCACAATCTTAGGATTAAGGGTCAGCCATTTAGGACTGAGGTAAAGATTCAGTAACTTGTGAATCTTTGTAATTCTGAACTCCAGAGAGCTATGGATGCTGAATCATTGAGTATATTTGAAAGGGATTAATGGACACGACTGGAATTGAGGAATATTGGGAAAGTGTGGGACGATGTAGTCGAGGTAGAACAGCCCTGATCGTTTTTTAAAAATAAATTTAGAGTACCCAGTTATTTTTTTTTTCCAATTAAGGGAATTTAGCGTGGCCAATCCACCTAACCTGCGCCTGGGGTGAATCCCACACAGACATGGAGAGATCAGCCCTGATCTTGCTGAATGGCAGAAATGACTTGAAGGCCCAAATGACCTACCGCTGTTCCTATTTCTTACTTTCTTGTATATCATCATTCCTTTGTTATTTTGGATTCAAAATGCCTAGTTAACAGTGTTTGTGGAGAACCACTGCCGCAAGGACTGGATCAGTTCAAGGAGATCCATGTCATCTCCCCATCAGAACTATGAATGGGTAATCAATGCAGCCTTTCCAACATTATTCATATGCTTGAAGAAATAAAATAAAGTTTTAAATCATACCGTCACAGACTTCATCAGCAATTGTGTAGATGATTGTGTGCCAAAGAAGGTAGTACATACGCTCCCCAACTGGAAACCATTGTTTAAATCGGGATATTCACTCCTTCAGAAGGCCAAATCTGAGGCGTTCAAGACAGGTCACCCTGACCTATACAAGACCTCCACAAAACCATCAGGGATGCCAAGAGACAATACCAGACTAAGCTAGAGTCACAGACTAACGGCTCATTGGTTGTGGCAAGGATTAAACAACATAACGGGCTACAAAACAAAGCAGAGTAGAATCTCCAGCAGCAGCGCTCCCCTCTCCAATGAACTCAATGCATTCGATGCTCAGTTCAAGCAGGAAACCTTCAAAACATTGTCAACGGCCCCATCAGCCTCGGACACATCCATACCTACCGTCACAGCTTCCAAAGTCAGATCGGCCTTCTTGAAAGTGAAGCCTTGGAAAGCAATGGTTCCTGACTGAGTGCCTGATCATGCACTCAGATCCTGCGCAGCCCAACTGGCAGGTGGGTTTTCGGACGTCTTCAATCTCTCTCTACTCCGGGGTTCCCACTGCTTCAAGAAGATTGCCATCATACTGGTGCCACAGAAAACCAGGCAATGTGCCTCAACAACTACCATCGGGTGGCCTTGACATCATCATTATGAAGTGCTTTGAGAAGTTGGTCATGAGATACATCAACTCCATACTCCCAGAATGCCTTGATCCGCCACAACCAGTCCGCAGCAGACACCATCTCACCTGGCCCTACACTCATCCCTGGAGCATCTCAACAACAAGGAATCCTAGGTCAGACTCATATTCATTGACTACAGCTCCGTCTTCAACACCATAATCCTTGCCAAGCACAAATCAAAACTCCAAAACCTAGGACTTGGCTCCTCCCTCTGCAACTGGATACTCGATTTCCTGACCCACAGACCACAATCAGTAAGGATAAACAACAACGCCTCCTCCACGATAGTCCTCAATACCGGCGCCCCACAAGGCTGCGTACTTGGCTCCGTACTATAGTCCCTATTCAAACTCGACTGTGTGGCAAACCTTGGCTCCAACTCCATCTACAGGTTTGCTGATGGCATGACCGCAGTGTGTCGGATCTCAAACAACGATGAGTCAGAGTACAGCAGAGAACGTAGTGTCATGGTGTAACGACAACAATCTCTCTCTGTCAACGTCAGCAAAACTAAGGAGCTGGTCATTGACCTCAGGAAGCGAAGTACACACCCCTGTCTGCATCAATGGTGCGGAGGTGGAGATGGTTGACAGTTTCAAATTCCTAGGTGTGTACATCACCAACAATCTTTCCTGGTCCACCCATGTCAACACTGTGACCAAGAAAGCACAACTGCATCTATACTTCCTCAGGAAACTAAGGAAATTTGGCATGCCCACATTGACACTTACCAATTTTTACAGATGCAGCGTAGAAAGCAACTTATCTGGCTGTCTCGCAGCCTGGTATGGCAACTGCTCGGCCCAAGACCGAAAGAAACTGCAGAGTCGTAAACACAGCCCAGTCCATCAGACAAACCCACCTCCCATCCATTGACCCTGTCTACACCTCCCGCTGCCTTGGGAAAGCAGGCAGTATAATCAAAGACCCCCCTCCCACCCAGGTTATTCTCTCTTCTAACTTCTTGCATTGGGCAGGAGGTACAAAAGTATGAGAACTCGCACTAACAGATTTAAAAGCAGCTTCTCCACCAATGTTATCAGACTCCTGAATGACCCTCTTATGGACTGAACTGATCTCTTCACACATCTTCTCTACTGAGTAGTACAACACTCCGTATGCTCACCTGATGCCCGTGCCTCTGTTTATATTTTCATGTATGTAACGATCTGTCTGCACTTACACAGAACAATACTTTTCACTGTACCTCAGTAAGCCTGACAATAAGTCAAATCTAATCCAATCCTCCCATCTTTTCTCATCTAACTATAAAATAACTCACCACCTAACACGGCAGCAGGTCACACAGTGGTTAGCACAGTTGCTTCACAGCTCCAGGGTCCCAGGTTCGATTCCCAACTTGGAGTCACTGTCTGTGCGGAGTATGCATGTTTTCTCCATGTCGGTGTGGGTTTCCTCTGGGTACTCTGGTTTCCTCCCACAGTCCAAAGATGTGCAAGTTAGGTGGATTGCCCTTAGTGTCCAAAAAAGGTACGGTGGGGTTACTGGGTTACAGGGATAGGATGGAGTCGTGGGCTTAAGTAGGGTGCTCTTTCCAAGTGCCGGTGCAGACTCGATGGGCTGAATAACCTCCTTCTGCACTGTAAATTCTATCTATCTATTCTTCTACCGCTTATTCACTTCTTCCTCATGCCTATCTAGCCTCTCATCTATGCTGTACACCTCAACCACTCCCTGTGGTAATGGATTTGACATTCTCACCACTCTCCGGTTAAAGAAGTGACTCCTATTGATGGCCTCGCACCCCCACGTTGTGTGTGTGTACGTACGGTGTACGTTCCCTTGGCCGCAGAAAAATACTTTTCACTTTACTTCGGTACATGTGACAATCAATCAGTCAGTCTATAACCAATGTCAATTATTAGCATTGGCAGCAACTTTGAAGAGAGACAGTTGACATTTCAAGCCTGATATGATTCTGGAAGATTCTGAAGAAGAGTCATAATGGACTCAATGCTAATTCAGTTTCTTTCTCCACAGGTGTTGCCCAACCTCCAGAATTTTCCAGTCCTTTGTTTTTATTTAATATTCCCAGCATCTGCAGAATTTTGCTTTTATAAACTATTAGGGAGGGACAATTCTTTTGATTATTTATCCTTACACAGGATGTGAGCATCACCTGCTCGGTGAACATTGTCCACCATCTCTAATTGCTCTTAGTGGGCTAAACAGCTGGCTTGTGATGCCAGCAGTGAAGGCTAACAGCGCGGGTTCAATTCCGGCCTCCCCGAACTGGCGGCGGAATGTGGCGGCTAGGAGCTTTTCACAGTAACTTAATTGAAGCCTACTTGTGACAATAAGCGATTATTACAATTGCACTGTTACAATCATGTGGTGTGGTGTCAGAAAGGGAGTTCTAGGATTATGACCCACAGGAAGTGAGTGAACAGCAATGTAGTTCAAAGGCAGGATGGTATGTGATTTGGAGGGGTACATAGAACATACAGTGCAGAAGGAGGCCATTCGGCCCATCGAGTCTGCACCAACCCACTCAAGCCCTTACTTCCACCCTATCCCCATAACCCAATAAACCCTCATAACCTTTTTGGTTACTAAGGGCAATTTATCATGGCCAATCTACCTAACCTGCACGTCTTTGGACTGTGGGAGGAAACCGGAGCACACGGAGGAAACCCACGCAGACACGGGGAGAACGTGCAGACTCCGCACAGACAGTGACCCAGCCGGGAATCGAACCGGGGACCCTGGCGCTGTGAAGCTACAGTGCTATTCACTTGTGCTACCGTGCTGCCCCACGGTACTTGTAGGCGATGGTGTTCCCATGCATCTGCTACCCTTATCCTTCTAGATGGCGCAAGTCCAGGGTTTGGAAGTGCTGTCTAAGGAGGTTTGACAAGTTAGTGCAGTACATACTGGGGTACCAATCAAACAGGCTGCTTTGTCCTGGATGGTGTTGAGCTTCTTGAGTATTGTTGGAGCTGTAGAGAGTATTCCATCCGATGTGTGCTTGTAGATGGTGGACAGGCTTTGTGGAGTTAGGTGATGAGTTATTTGCTGAAGAATTCTCAGCTTCTGACCTACTCTTGCAGCCACGGTATTTTATATGGTAAACTCCACAATGCTGATGGTGGGAGATTCAGCAATAGTAATGTCGTTGAATGTCAAGGGGAGATGATTAGATTCTGTCTCGTTGGGGATGGTCATTGTCTGACACTTGTGTGGCGTGAATGTTACTTGACACTTATTAGCCCAACCCTGAATATTGACTTGGTCACTTTGCATATGAACAAGGACTGCTTTGGTATCAGAGGAGTCACAAATGCTACTGAACACTGTGCAGTCAGTCATTGACAAACATCCCCACTTTTGACCTTACGATGGAAAGAAGGGTTTTGATGAAGCAGCTGAAGAGACTCGAGGAACCTCTAGAGCGATGTCCTGGGACTGAGATGATTGACCTCCAGCCTTTATGTTAGGTATGACTCCAACCAGTGGAATGCTTTCCTTCTGATTCCCATTGACCTCAAATGTTGCTTTTTATTCTGTCTTTTATGAGAATACTAAATTACAGAATATTGCCCTTTTTACCAAACTTGGTCAAATGCTGCCTCTAAGCCAACGGCAGTTACTTTCACTTCAAGTTCAGATCTTTTCTCCATGCTTGGATTATGACTTTAATGAGGCCAGGAGATGAGTGGCCCTGGCAGAACCCAAATAGATTATCAGTGAGCAGGTTATTTCTGTCTAAAAGCCGCTTGATAGCACTGGTGACGACACCTTTTATTATTTTGCTGATGATTGAGAGTAGACTGATGGGGCAGTAATTGCCGAGTTGGATCGGTCTTGCATTTTGTGAACAGGACATAGAATTCTAACAGTGCAGAAGGAGGCCATCCGGCCCACCGAGGCTGCAACAACCCTTTGATAGAGCACTCTACGACTTCCGGTTGCAGCTATGCGGAGCTAAGCCGCACGTTCGGCAGCTCCCGCTAAAAACGGACTTTGGGGCTCTTTTCAGGGCCCCCAACTGAGCTTTTTTGACGATTCCCGACATGGGAAGGGGTCTGCAGTAGATCCCCAGGGTTCTATGGTCTGTACCAGGAGTGGGGTGAGCAGAAAAGCGGTGGCAGCGCCTCTGGAAAAGCGGGGGAAGGGAAACAAAATGGCGGCCGGCAGAGCCCTCGATGAGCTGAGGCAGTGGGCGCAGGAGCAGCAGGAGACTCTTCTGCGCTGCTTCCAGGAGCTTAAGGTGGAGCTGCTGGAGTCGCTGAAGGCTACCACCAGAGAGCTGATGGAGACTCAGACAGCCCAGCGGGCCGCAATCCGGGAGCTGCAGCAGCAAGCCTCCGAAAGGGAGGATGAGGCCGCGGCCCTCGCGGGGAAGGTGGAGATGCACGAGGCGCTCCATAAAAAGTGGCAGGAGCGGTTCGAGGAGCTGGACAACCGGTCTAGGTGGAAGAATTTACGGATCCTGGGCCTCACGGAGGGGCTGGAGGGGTCGGACCTGGTGGCCTATGTGGTCGTTATGCTGAACTCGTTGATGGGAGCTGGGTCCTTCCAGGGGCCCCTGGAGTTGGAGGGGGCACACAGAATACTGGCTAGGAGGTCCAATCCGAATGAGCCGCTGCGGGCGGTGTTGGTGCGGTTTCACCGGTTCGTTGACCGGGAGTGCGTGCTCCGATGGGCCAAGAGGGAGCGGAGCAGCAAGTGGGAGAACACGGAGGTGCGGATCTTCCAGGACTGGAGTGCGGAGGTGGCTAAGCGGAGGGCCGGGTTCAACCGGACGAAGGCGGTGCTCCACAGACGGAGTGTGAAGTTTGGCATGTTGCAGCCGGCGCGTCTGTGGGTCACCTACAAGGACCGGCACTATTATTTTGAGTCCCCGGAGGAGGCGTGGGCCTTTGTGCAGGCCGAGAAACTGGACTCAAACTGAGGGTCAAGGATGGGGGTTTTGTATGAAAATGTAACTGTGTTTAATTTTTGCTCTGGAGGGGGGGGGGGGGGGGGGGGGGGGTTCTCTGTTTAATGCAGGATGTGTGTTGGCTTTAGGGTGGAGCGATGCCTTTATGTCTTTTTGTATGGGTCTGGTGGACGGGTTTGGGCAGGGAGGTAAACTGGGAGTGCGGGGAGCTGGTGGTGGGGACTGGCAATGGGAGTTGCCCTAGAGGAGGCGGGGTTGGGCAGGGCGAAAGCGTGGGCTTTTCTCTGGTTTCCCGCGCTGCGGGGTGATGGGGGCGGGGTCGGGGCTGAGAAGCGCGGGCCTTTGCTGGCTGTTATTTTCCCGCGCAAGAGCGCGGGGGGGGGGGGGGGGGGGGGAAGAGGAGCAGGGCCAGTTGATGGGCACGAAGGAGGAGGAGTAGTCCCACGTGGGATGGGGTCGGAGGTATGGCGGGAGTCGCCGGGGTCAGCAGAAGTTAGCTGGCTCACGGGAGTACTGCGGAGGGGAGGGCGTGGCTAGGAGGGGTCCTAGCCTTTGAGGGGGGGGGGGGGTACCGGGTTGCTGCTGAAATGGCCAGGAAGGAGCTGGAGTATGCAGGGGGTGCTGGAGGGGGGAGTTGCCGCCGTGGGGAACAGGCCGAGCGGGGGACGCTGGCCAGTGGCGGGCAGGGGATAGGTTATGGCTAGTCGGCAGGGGAGGGGGGCAGGGAGCCCTCTGATCCGGCTGATAACCTGGAATGTGAGGGGGCTGAACGGGCCGGTCAAGCGGGCCCGGGTGTTTGCGCACTTGAAGGGGCTGAAGGCAGATGTGGCCATGCTCCAAGAGACACACCTGAAGGTGGGGGACCAGGTTCGACTGAGGAAGGGGTGGGTGGGCCAAGTATTTCATTCAGGGCTGGATGAGAAGAATCGGGGGGTGGCGATCCTGGTGGGAAAGAGGGTGTCGTTTGAGGCATTAAAGGTGGTGGCTGACAGTGGCAGGAGGTATGTGATGGTGAGTGGTAAGCTGCAGGGGGAGCGGGTGGTGCTGGTGAATGTTTACGCACCAAACTGAGACGATGCGGGGTTTATGCGGCGCATGTTGGGCCGCATTCCGGACTGGAGGTGGGGGGTCTGATCATGGGGAGGGACTTCAACACGGTGCTGGATCCCCCATTGGATCGATCCAAGTCCCGGATGGGTAGGAGGCCGGCGGCGGCTAAGGTGTTGAGGGGTTTATGGATCAGATGGGAGGGGTGGATCCCTGGAGGTTTGCGAGGCCAAGGGCCAGGGAGTACTCGTTTTTCTCCCACATGCATAAGGCCTATTCTAGGATTGATTTTTTTGTCCTGAGCAGGGGGCTGGTTTCGAGGGTGGAGGATGTTGAATACTCTGCCATTGCCATTTCGGATCATGCCCCGCACTGGGTGGACCTCGGGCTGGGGGAGGAGAGGGACCTCTGGCGCTTGGAGGTGGGGCTACTGGCAGACGAGGAGGTGGCCGGGAAAGTTCGGGGGTGTATTAAGAGGTACCTTGAGGCCAACGATAACGGGGAGATCCGAGTGGAGACGGACTGGGAGGCATTGAAGGCAGTGATTAGAGGGGAGTTGATTTCCATCCGAACCCATAGGGAGAGGGGGGAGCAGAGGTAGAGATTGGTAGGGGAGATGGTGAGGGTGGATAGGAGATATGCGGAGGCTCCGGAGGAGGGATTGCTGGGGGAGCGGTGTAGCCTTCAGGCCAGGTTCGATCTATTGACTACCAGAAAGGCGGAAGCTCAGTGGAGGAAAGCACAGGGGGCGGTGTATGAATATGGGGAGAAGGCGAGCAGGATGCTGGCACACCAGCTCCGAAAGCGAGACGCGGCCAGGGAGATTGGGGGAGTGACGGATAGAGGTGGGAAGGTGGTGCGGAGGGGGGTAGATGTTAACGGGGTCTTTAGGGACTTTTATGGGGAACTGTACCGGTCTGAACCCCCGGTGGAGGAGGGGCAAGTGGAGGGACTGGGGGCGCCTATTGAGCTGGTTAAAGGGATAGGGAGCATGCAGTCGGGGAAGGCGCCGGGGCCGGATGGGTTTCCGGCCGAATTTTATAAAATGTATGCGGACCTGTTGGGCCCCCTGTTGGTCCGGACCTTTAACGAGGCAAGGGAGGGGGGGTGCTTTGCCCCCAACTATGTCACAGGCGCTGATTTCCTTGATCCTTAAGCGTTACAAAGACCCTCTGCAGTGTGGGTCATATAGACCGATCTCGCTGCTAAATGTAGACGCCAAGCTGCTGGCAAAGATCTTAGCCACAAGAATAGAGGATTGTGTGCCGGGGGTCATTCCACGAGGACCAGACGGGGTTTGTGAAGGGAAGGCAGTTGAATACCAATATACGAAGGCTCCTCAACGTCATTATGATGCCGGCTGTGGAAGGGGAGGCGGAGATAGTGGTGGCATTAGATGCGGGGAAGGCCTTTGATAGGGTTGAGTGGGGGTATCTGTGGGAGGTGTTGGAAAGGTTAGGGTTTGGGGAGGGGTTTGTCCATTGGGTGAGGTTGTTTTATGAGGACCCGATGGCGAGTGTAGCCACAAATAGGAGGAGGTTGGAGCACTTTCGGCTGTACCGAGGGTGTCCCCTGTCCCCCTTGCTCTTTGCGTTGGCAATTGAGCCCCTGGCCATGGCATTGAGGGAGTCAGGGAACTGGAGGGGCCTGGTGCGGGGTGGGGAGGAGCATCGAGTGTCGCTTCATGCGGACGACCTGTTGCTGTATGTGGCGGACCCGGTGGGGGGGATGCCGGAGGTGATGAGGATTCTCAGCGAATTTGGGGGCTTCTCTGGGTATAAGCTCAACCTGGGCAAGAGCGAGTTGTTCGTGGTGCACCGGGGGGATCAGGAGGAGGGGATTGGTAGGCTCCCACTGAAGCAGGCAGGGAGGAGCTTCAGGTACCCAGGTGTCCAGGTGGCTGGGAGCTGGGGGACCCTGCATAAGCTCAACCTCACAAGGTTGGTGGAGCAGATGGAGGAGGAGTTCAAAAGGTGGGATATGTTACCGCTGTCACTGGCGGGGAGGGTGCAGTCCGTCAAGATGACGGTGCTCCCGAGGTTTTTGTTCCTGTTCCAGTGCCTTCCAATCCTTATACCGAAGGCCTTTTTTAGGAGAGTTAACAGGAGTATTACGGGATTTGTGTGGGCGCATGGAACTCCGAGGGTGAGAAGGGTGTTCTTGGAACGGGGCAGGGATAGGGGGGGGGGCTGGCGCTGCCCAACCTCTGTGGGTACTATTGGGCTGCCAACGCATCGATGGTGCGTAAGTGGGTAATGGACGGGGAAGGGGCAGCATGGAAGAGGATGGAGATGGCGTCCTGGAGGCGCTGGTAACGGCGCCGTTGCCGCTCCCTCCAACGAGGTATACCACGAGCCTGGTGGTGGCGGCTACCCTCAAAATTTGGGGGCAATGGAGACGGCATAGGGGAGAGGTGGGGGGCTCGATGGAGTCCCCGATACGGGGGAACCATCGGTTTGTTCCAGGGAGCATTGATGGCGGATTTCTGGGCTGGCACAGGGTAGGTGTTAGGAGGTTGCGGGACCTGTTTGTGGATGGGAGGTTCGCGAGCCTGGGGGAGTTAGAGGGGAAGTTTGGGCTCCCCCTGGGGAACATGTTTATGTACATGCAGGTTAGGGCGTTTGCCAGGCGGCAGGTGGAGGGGTTCCCCTTGCTGCCCCCACGTGGGGTACGGGACAGGATGCTCTCGGGGGTGTGGGTTGGAGGAGGGAGGATTTCGGACATATGCCATGTAATGCAGGAGGTAGACGAGGCCTCGGTGGAGGAGCTGAAGGGTAAATAGGAAGAGGAGCTGGGTGAGGAGATTGAGGAGGGGACGTGGGCGGATGCCCTAGAAAGGGTGAATTCCTCCTCTTCCTGTGTGAGGCTTAGCCTCATACGGTTCAAGGCGCTGCATAGGGCCCACATGACTGGGACGAGGATGAGCAGGTTTTTCGGGGGCGAAGACAGGTGTGCTAGGTGCTCGGGGAGCCCAGCGAACCACGCCCATATGTTTTGGGCATGCCCAGCGCTGGGGGAGTTTTGGGAAGGGGTAGCAAGGACGGTGTCGAGGGTGGTGGGATCCAGGGTCAAGCCAGGCTGGGGACTCGCAATTTTTGGGGTTGCAATGGAGTCAGGAGTGCAGGAGGCGAAAGAGGCCGGTGTCCTGGCCTTTGCGTCCCTAGTAGCCCGGCGGAGGATCTTGCTTCAATGGAAGGATGCGAGGCCCCCAAGCGTGGAGGCCTGGATCAATGATATGGCAGGGTTTATCAAATTGGAGAAGGTGAAATTTGCCCTGAGGGGATCAGTACAGGGGTTCTTTAGGCGGTGGCAGCCTTTCCTGGACTTCCTGGCAGAACGGTAGGGAAATATGGCGGCAGCAGCAGCAAACCGGGGTGGGGGGAGGGGGGAGGGGGATTGTGTTTGGGGGGGAGGGAGAAGTGTGTACATGGGTTTGTGGGATGTGGTGGGTGTTATCTCTTTCCTTTCTGTTGTTTGCTTTTTTTTTGTTTTTTGTTTTTGATTTAGTAGTTGCTTGGATAGGGGGGTGGGTGTTGTTCTTGGGTTTCTATAATGGTTATTCTGTTTAATATTGTTTTGTTGTTTATATTTTGTGAAAATCTTAATAAAAATTATTTTAAAAAAAGATAGAGCACTCTACCTAGGCCCACACCCCACACCATAACCCCACCTAACGTGCACATCCCTGGACAATAAGGGGCAATTTAGCATAGTCAATACACCTAACCTGCACTTCTTTGGACTGTGGGAGGAAACCGGAGCACCTAGAGTAAACCCACAAAGACACAGGGAGAAAGTGAAAACTCCACACAGAGTCACGCAAGGCCGGAATCAAACCTGGGTCCCTGGCACTGTGAAGCAGCAGTGCTAACCACTTTGCTGCTAGATAATTTTCCTTTCCCATTGTCCAGTAGATATCAGTCTGGAACAGAATGGTTCGGGGTCTGACTGTGGAACTTAAGTCTTCAGCATCACTGCAAGGATGTGGTCAGGGCCCTTAGTCCTTGCAGCATCTAATGCCTTCAGCTGTCCCTGGATATCACATTGGCTGAAGACTGGAACCTATTTGCTTCAATGTGCTGGTGATAGAACATAGAACAGTACAGCACAGAACAGGCCCTTCGGCCCTCGATGTTGTGCCGAGCAATGATCACCCCGCGTAACCCGTAAACCCGTAACCCAACAATGCCCCCCACTACGGGCAATTTAGCACGGCCAATCCACCTAACCCGCACATCTTTGGACTGTGGGAGGAAACCGGAGCACCCGGAGGAAACCCATGCACACACGGGGAGGACGTGCAGACTCCACACAGACAGTGACCCAGCCGGGAATCGAACCTGGGACCCTGGAGCTGTGAAGCATTGATGCTAACCACCATGCTACCGTGAGACCGAGATGGATCATGCACTTGGCACTTCAAGCTGTAAATGATAGCCATTGTTTTGGTGTTGTATTTTGCACAGGTGTGCTGGGCACCCCCGCATCATTGTGGATGGGGATATTCATGGAATCCCCTCCTTTAGTTGATTGTTCACACAGGAATTGGCAAAGCACGGTGGCGCAGTGGTTAGCACTGCTGCCTCATAGTGCCGAGGTCCCATGTTCGATCCCGGCTCTGGATCACTGTCCGTATGGAGTTTGCACATTCTCCCCATGTTTGTGTGGGTTTCGCCCCCACAACCCAAAGATGTGCAGGGTAGATGGACTGGCTACGCTAAATTGCCCCTTAATTGGAAAAAATGAATTGGGTACTCTAATTTTTTTTAAAATAGGCAAAGCAATATTCCCCTTTGACATCTTTTCAGTAGTGGTTTGATACAATTGAGTGGCTTGCTAGGCCATTTCAGAGGGCAGTGAGATCAAAGAGATGGCTACGGATCTGGAGTAATGCTGGAGGCCAGACCAGATAAGGACAGCAGATTTCCTTCCCTAAGGGCATTTGTGAAACTAAATGAGCTTTTATGACAATGACCGTTTCACGGTTACATTAATGGATCTAGCTTTTAATTGCAGATTGATTAATTGAATTTAATTTCCACCAAGTGCTGTGCTGGGATTTATCACTGAACATTAACCTGGACCTCTGGAAGACTATCCCTCAGTAATGCTCACAGCCCATAAAATAATAAAAACTTTTTAAAAGTATTTTGCTCTTGTGTTTTTAGTACTGATTGGTCAGTTCAAGTTTCCTGCTCAATGTTTGTAATTTTATACAACATTTTCTCGATAGTATTAGATGAAACTATCAGAGTTGAATCACATTCTGGTACTCCATGGCTAGGAATATTAGGATGCCCAGGTTTCCTGTCCCGCCATTCAAAGAGTTGGCAGGGAACATGTCCCCACACCCCCTGCCTGCCTCCAAGAAATGTTATGCTCCTGAGTGTCGATTGGCTACAGTCACTGGACCTCAAGGAGGAGGGTGCTTGCCAGGTTTCTCATGGAGGCACCCTTGCTTTCCACTTAAGGCCAAAACCCGATTATTTTCAGGCTTCCCCCATACCCAGGATCTCCTTCCACAAGTCTGAAAATTGAGGTTGCATGGGAAGTGGCCCACTAAATGGTCACTTAAGGGTCTCCATTGGGGTACGGGTGGGTGGCCTGACTGAGGCCTCACCCACCCCAGTGTAAAATTGCTGCGAGGTCGGGGCAGGATGGACGTTATCCGTGCTATTTCACGTTCACTCTCCGTCTACAAACACATCAGTGGGGGAGCATAAAATTCAGGCCCATATCTATGTCGTATAAAACTAGTTCCTTATGAACACTGCATTACAACAGCTTTATGATCGACATGTAGAATATGTTGTGAGTATTTAACTTACATTTGTCAATGAACTGATCAGTGTTGCAGTGTTGGATACAATTTGGTAGGTCTTAATTGTGTCTTTATAGTCTGAAGTAGTTTGTTTTTCTTTTATAAATTTAGAGTACCCAATTCATTTTTTCCAATTAAGGGACAATTTAGCGTGGCAATCCACCTACCCTGCATGTCGTTGAGTTGTGGGGGTGGAACCCACGCAAACACGGGGAGAATGTGCAAACTCCACATGGACAGTGACCCAGAGCTGGGATTGAACCTGGGACCTCAGCGCCGTGAGGCAGCAGTGCTAACCACCGCGCCACCATGCTGCCCCATAGTCTTAAGTAGGTTGACTGCACTTATTTACTATTGTACAAGAACACTGTACATATATACAATAAAGGGTTCAAACTAGGAGCCGTCTCCATTTTTGCTAGTGCACACAACACTGTTCATTGGAAATAAAAAAGAATTGGATACTTTAAATTTATTTTAAAAACTATTAACTAATACGTCATTTACACTTTAATTGGCTGACGCCCTCTACATACACACACACATATAAAGGCAGACCAACACAGGGATGGAAAGAGGATAAAAATCATAAGTTGAGGGGGAAGAAAAATATGTTTCAGAAGATGGTCTTTAGCACATTTTTCTTTTCAGCAAGCTGGCAGATTAAAGTCTTTGGTTTGCAGCCTATAATGATCTGTGTAGATTCATTTATCCAGGTTCTCTGTAGTTTAGAAATGCATTACTCACAGGTTTCCTGGAGAGGCACCTTACTTCACATCCAACTTTGCTTTTAGTCTGTGGTTTGTCTTCAGGCCTCAGTAGTCTCAGGAATACAGCACTCACACAGGTTTTCTGGAAAGACAACACTAAAAGCAGCCTTCTGGAGAGAGTTAGCTGGACCTTTCTGGAGAGTTAGCTGGCTTCATTTAATGTGCTGCCAGAACCATAACTGAAACTTCAGGACTCTGAAAAGTATCCCAGTGGAATAGGATCCAATCACCACCTGTTACTGGACAGATCACAACCCTTTAGGCCAATTCATTGCCACCAGCCATATCAATCAAACCAAGTTACAACCCAACTCTCTGACTGATGCCAGCCAGTCTGCAAGTTTAAACCAGCACAGCCTTCTGGATTTTTCTGCTTGAATTAAAGGTACAGGCTGCTTGCCTTAAAAGCAGATATCTATTAATCATCCATGAATCAAAAATGTAACAGCAGAAATAAAATACAGGGGAAATGAACACGAAGGACCCTTACAGCATATTATTTTGTGTTATCCAGTGCCATGTTTTCTTCAATATTTCAAAAATTCAATTATTTTAGATGTACAAAGAATCAAAAATGTTGTTGGGTTTGAAAACTAACTCTCCAGGCTGCAATGATTCACAGCATGCTGAAAACATAAATCAAATGAATATATTAAAAGCCACAAATTAATATTTTTTAATTATTTCCATCTTAGTCCAAATTATCAAGGGGAATTGATGAATCAGTGCATCACTGAACCGTCAAGGGGACAATAACTAAAATTCTAATCAAACATCGTGAGCACAGGGCGGCATGTGGCGCAGTGGTTAGCACTGGAACTGCGACACTGAGGACCGGTGTTCCAATCCCGATCCTGGGTCACTGTCCGTGTGGAGTTTGCACATTCTCCCCATGTCCGCGTGGGTTTCACCCCCTCAAATCAAAGATTTGCAGGTTATGTGGATTGGCCATGCTAAATTGGCGCTTAATTGGAAAAAAAATAATTGGGTACTCTAAATTTTTTTTAAAACAGTGTGAACACAAGTCGGCGACAGCTGTACTGTCTCAAGGTTCTTACTTATACACATTCTTTTGCTTGCTTTAGCTGCCTGCCTCATTTATAGCTTTGTCCATACCTGGGCAGCCCCAGAGAAGGAGCATGTGCTGTCCATCAGTCCGCTCAAAGCCTTCCTTGACTGGTGGGAACTATATGGACTGGAATGCATGGTTAACACGGAGAATATTTAATTGTACAAGTTTCATTTATGGTTTCTTTGTATTGGTTGTGCATGTTTAAAAGGGACACTTCCTTTTCTTTGTTTGATGGCACTCGGGTAACCCAGTCTGTCCGTATTAGGCAAGAAAAGCATTCATTCTTTGGGGAGTTATAGAACTCTCTGTTCACTGAGCTCCAGTATGCAGATGATGCTTGTGTGTCCATTCACTCAGAAACTTAAGCCCTAAATTATTGCCCACTCCTTGTGAAATTATTGAGAAAACGGGTCTTTCACTAAATACCAGAAAATCTAAGATCCTCTTTCAACCTGGTCCCCAAGCACAACCTCTTCCTTTTTCAATTAAGATCAACAGCAAGATCTTGGAAAATGTGAACCATTTTCCATATCTTGGGAGTTTCCTCCCGGCTAGCACAGGGCTAAATCGCTGGCTTTGAAAGCAGACCAGGGCAGGCCAGCAGCACGGTTCAATTCTCGTAACAGCCTCCCCGAACAGGCGCCGGAATGTGGCGACTAGGGGCTTTTCAAAGTAACTTCATTTGAAGCCGACTTGTGACAATCGGCAATTTTCATTTCATTTCATTTCATTTCAAAGGCAGACACACACAATGAAATTCATCATCATCTCCAATGTGCCAACTCAGCCTTTGGTTGACTGAGGAAAAGAGTATTTGAGGACCAGGATCTTAACCTAAGGCATGGTTAATTTGGGGGGATTGGGGATGCGGTGGCACAGTGGTTAGCACTGTAGCCCCACAGCACGGAGGACTTGAGTTCGATCCCCGCCCCGGGTCACTGTCCATGTGGAATTTGTACATTCTCCCCCACATGTGTGGGTCTCACCCCCACAACCAAAAGTTGTGGTCGACTGACCATGCTAAATTGCCCCTAAATAAGAAAAATTTTTAAAATGGTTTACTGGGCAGCGGTGATCCTTGCACTTCAGCCTCTTGGACAACCTACATTGGGGACTGCAAAGCACTGGAAGAAGTATTACCAGCAGTGCCTTTGCAAGATCCTCCAAATCTGGGGGCTACAAAGGTGTCCCAATCTCCTCTCCCAACCAACTTGCCCAGCATGAACATGCTATTCACTGGGTCGGACATGTCAGTGTGCCTGACATCAGAGTCTAACTGCTCTACTCAGAGCTTGGGCACGGTAAGAGACTCCCAGGAGGAAGGATTTTCCTCAAAGCATCTCTGAAAAAGACAAACATCCCCAACTCATTTGAGTCCCTGGATTGACACAAACCAAAATGGTT
This sequence comes from Scyliorhinus canicula, assembly GCF_902713615.1. Taxonomy (NCBI): domain Eukaryota; kingdom Metazoa; phylum Chordata; class Chondrichthyes; order Carcharhiniformes; family Scyliorhinidae; genus Scyliorhinus; species Scyliorhinus canicula. The sequence continues at coordinate 51,731,449 of NC_052149.1, read as the reverse complement.
CATTTGAGAGGGCACCAAACACATTGAAAGACTTTCTTGGGAACATGCAGAGGCAAAGACGAGGTGCCGAAAGAGAGCACCAACCTCCAACCAACCCATCCACCCAACCATTCAAGCCCTAAACGTAGCTGAGCCTGCGGATCACACATTGGACTTATCAGCCATCACAGAACTGACTGAACCGGAGTGGAAGCATGTCATCCTTGACCAAGGGGCTGCCTAAGAAGAAGAAAACACCAAGGGGTTTTCCGGCTCTTCTTGCCAACGGGATCTGCTGGTCCTGCCGAAGGTGATCCTCCTTCCCCTGACAGCAGGTGCCCCTGTGAAAGTATCTTGGAGCAAGAGCAGTTGAATAATGCCATCGACATCGGTGGCCAATGGTGAGCCAGCTCCGATGCCAGAAAACACACTGCCGGGATGACGGGGGGGGGGGGAAATAATCCATAGAATGCAGAAAAGCCATTCGACCCATCAAGTCTGTACCAACCCTCCGAAAGAGCACTCTGCCTAGGCCAACATGCCTGCCTATCCCACTCACTCCATAAACCACATCAACCTGAAACGAAATGAAAATCGCGTATTGTCACAAGTAGGCTTCAAATGAAGTTACTGTGGAAAGCCCCTAGTCGCCACATTCCGGCGCCTGTTCGGGGAGGCTGGTACGGGAATTGAACCGTGCTGCTGGCCTGCCCTGGTCTGCTTTCAAAGCCAGCGATTTAGCCATGGGCCAGAAGGGCAATTTATCATGGCCAATCCAGCTCATCTGCACATCCTTGGACCTATGCAGATCAGGGAGAACGTGCAAACTCCGCAGTTCCCACTCCAAAGTGGGAATTGAGCCTGGATCCCTGGGGCTGTGAGGCCGCAGTGCTGCCCATGGTCTGCACCAATGATACTATTTAATTGTGTGTTTCCTTTAATTTGTGTCCTTTCTCTGGTACTTGTGTTGGTTTTATTTGGTTGCCCTGGGGGAACCCATTGTGTCTATTGTTTTCGAAAGGAGGCGCACTTCGGGGGGAATTGGAGCCTAGTGTGCGCTCCTCTTTCCACTTTCTTGCCCAAACTGAAAGTCAACATTTTCCCCAAGTATTTTTTTCTTAAACAAAAACGTCGGGGGGGAGGGGTCATCTGGAGTTTACTCCGAATCCACGAAATTCCATTCCATTTGTCCGATATTAATCATAAAATCCACGAAACAAGAACAAGTAATTAATTGAAAAGTTTTGGGTGTTGTTTACGACTGTTTTGCAGCACTGGCCCACCTGACTGGTGCTCACTGTCCCGCGGATAGGGGCTGTGGAAGGATCTCGGAGCGAGAGCAGTTAAAGTAATGCAGTAATCGGCTGAGAAAGAGCCGAGCAGAGTGGCCTCTCTCCCCAGACTGGGTTTCCCTCTGCCGTTCATCGCCATGTCCCTGACGGCCAGCGTGCTGCTGCTCTTCCTCGTCTTGCCGAGCGAGGAGAAAACCAAAGATTTTTACTCCTTTCAGGCAGTCAACATTAGGGGGAAACTTATTTCACTGGAGAAGTACAGAGGATCGGTAAGTTTGACAACTCCTCCCCGTTACTAACCGGGCACGGTCACGGGGGCTGTGCAAACTCACCTCTGCATGAAGGTCTTACTCATCTTCTAAAACACACACCGATGAATTTGGAACATATTCACTAGTGACCTTCATCTAAACCAGTCCGTTCTCCTTTAATCGATAACTCAAAAAGGGAAGCATGGAGGCTGCTCCAAGCACGACTGTATACGTGGCATCATCTATAAAGCATTTTAACTGTTCTCTCTGAACGCCTTTGCTGAACTGCTGTAGGTTTACCAGCACGCTGCAAAGCTATAAAAACACAACTCAAAGCAAGCGAGCTGGATATTCATTCATTTGCTATTTAAGCTAGCATCCAAACAATCCGTCCCATTCCATGTGCTACGACCCTCACCCGCAAAGCTAGCTGCTGATGTGTGGACCCACATTACAACACCAGATTCTCGGAAATATAAACAGAAAATGCTGGAATTGTTTTGCAGGTCTGGCAACGGCGTCGAAGGAAGCAGAGTTAACTTTCAGCTCTGTTGACAGTTCATTACAACTTTTATCCCTACACCAACTCTTTGATGCACCAACCATTTAGTTCCACTCTGCTGCTCAACCATGTCTACATTTTCCAATGTCACGATTCAATCTGCTTTTCACCAGCCTTTTAGATAGTGCATTCCAGATGAGAACAACTTTGCTGTGTAAAAGATTTTCTGATGTCACATATTTCTTTTACCAACCAATTTCTATAGAATCTCTACAGTGAAGAAAGAAGGAGGCTATTTGGCCCATTGAGTTTGCATGGACCCTCTGAAAGTACTCTACCTAGGCCCACACCACCCCCGTAACTCACCTAACCTTCATGGGCACTAAGGGGCAATTTATCATGGCCAATCCTGTTAACCTGCATATCTTTGGGCTGTGGGAGGAGCACCCAGGGGAAACTCACGCAGACAATGGGATGAAGTACAAACTCCACACAGTCACCCAAAGCTGAAATTGAACCCAGGTCCCGGTGCTGTGAGGCGGCAGTGCTAACTCCAGTGCCATCGCACCGCCCCAAATAATCTGTCCTCTGTTGTCCAACCCTTCTGCCATGTGCTTGTAATAATAATAATCTTTATTGTGACAAGCAGGCTTACATTAACAGTACAATTAAGTTACTGAAAAGTCCCTCGTCGGCACATTCCGGCGCCTGTTCGGGTACACCGAGCGAGAATTCAGAATATCCAATTCACCTAACAGCACGTCTTTCGTGACTTGTGGGAGGAAACAGTAGCACCCGGAGGAAACCCACGCAGACACAGGGAGAACATGCAGACTCCACACAGACAGTGACTCAAGCTGGGAATCGAACCTGGGACCCTGGAGCTGTGAAGCAACAGTGCTGCCCACTGCTTGTTAGGTGAATTGGCAATCTAATTCTGCCCCTGTGTACCAAACAGGCGCTGGACTGTGGTGACTAGAAGATTTTCACAGTAACTTCATGCAGTGTTACTGTAAGCCTACTTGTTACTATAATTAAGATTATTACAAAGTCCCGAAGAACTGAGGCAGGCCTTCTAACCAGTCCCCTTGTCACTGGTATGCCCTTGCGGCTGCCTATGGGGTTGGCAGGCCAAACTCTATCCCACACCTTCTGCACACCCACCCCCTGGAGTAGAAATCATGGCCTAGATTCTCCGCAACACTGACGGCAAAATCGTTGAAGTGTCGGAGAATCCAGTTTCCTGTTTGAAATCAGGACCGGCACCAGTTTGCCGATTCTCTCCCCCCCCCCCCCCCCCCCCCCCCCCCAAAAGTGGGGAATACGCAGCGCAGAGTATCCACCACCTGAGGCTATTGCCAGAGGCCTGGCCTGCTATTTTCCGCCCCCAATTGGCCGAATTCCCAACAGCATATTTCTAATCTGATCCTGCTGTTCGGGATACTCGCGAGGCGGCTGCTGACTCAGCCCACGGCCGCCACAGTCGGGGGTGGGCCGACCGGAGGGCAGGGGGGAGGGAACCTCGGTCGGGACTGGGAATTTATGCGGGCGGTCCGGGTTGGGCGCGCGGCTGATCGGGGCAGTATTTCCGCGGTTTGAGTCTGCCATGGTACATGATGCGGCCGCTGGAGGCTGCCGTGTGCGCTTGCGCGGCCTCTGACCCAGAATCATAGCATTTACAGTGCAGAAGGAGGCCATTTGGTCCATCGAGTCAGCACTCGCATTTTTAGGCTGTGTGAGGAAACCAAAGTGCAGGGGGCCGTATCGGCAGCAGGAACTGCAAGCTCCACGACAGATGCCTGCCAGCCCCCTGCAAGGCTGTGAATCTGTAGTCTTTTTATACCAGTTTTTCTGGTGTAAAAGGCCACAGTTTTCACGACGGTGTGGAGACATAGTCCCTGAAATGGAGAATCCAGCCCCACATCTTTCAAGGTACTTTGTACTTAATCAGGAATTTCCCAATGTGGCACAATGTTTGCCAGACTGGAAGGCTGTAGTTCCATAAAACTATTGTGAAAGCCTGGGCCTTCAAACTAGCTATCGATGTTGTGACCAGCCCACCCCCACGTACACACACGTATGGCAAATTAAAGGCCCATTCTTCCACCATGTCTAGTTCTGCCTGTGTGCTATTTTTCACAAAATGATACCTTTGCATCTTTGTATCAGTATTTCCCAGATAGATTTCCCTGATCTTTTCATCCAGATCATTGATCAAAATGATTGAAAAACAGCTGCCCTAACACCAATTTCTATTAGAATCCAGTAATGACCACTGCTCATGCGGAACTGCTATCATTAATCACAACATTCTGTGAGAATGCAACCAGTTCCTTTTCTTTAAAAAAAATTTTTTTTTTTGGTGTTTCAAGTAACAGTTTCAGAGTAGAAAAGAAAAAGAGTTATATTTCTCATGTAGAGTATTATACAACTACCAAAATGAAAACTGTACATAGGTCAGAACAACCAGCTTTGAGCCTCTTGCTGCCACCATAGCTGTGCCTGGGGCTCTGATGGGCCCCAAAATATCTATATTTTTACATACACGTTTGATTTTTACACAGGTTTGTCTGGGACCTCTGCTGCTTGGCGGTAGGGGTTAACCCCAGTTTTTCCCTTCTGTGTCTTGGTATGGTTGGGATTCCACCCACCCCTTGCTCGTCTGCAATCTTCTTTCCGCTGGTGGTGGGGAGGGCGGTGGAGGTCCCACTCCGCCCTTAGTCTTCAAGTTTTTGAGGGACGCTCTTCTCTCTCTCTCTCCCCCTGCCCTGCACCCCCCCCCCCCCCCCCCCCCAAACCACGAAGACCACGACAGATGAGCATGGCTTCATCTCGACCCCCACCACCTGGACATAGCCTCAAAGAAGGCCATCCAGAAATTCCTGAGTCTGGGGGCGGGGCCAGAACATGAACCTCTCACATTTGTCCTCCACCTATGGGAAATATAAGCTCATGCCTGCTTTGGTAAGGTGTGCTCTGTGCACCACCTTGAGCTGCATCAGGCTTAGCCCGGCGCAGGAGGAGATGGAGTTGACTTTGTGCACTACCTCGATCCAGAGTCCTACCCCTATCTCCATGCCCATTTCCACCCCCCACTTTTGTCCTGTCTCATCTAGTGGAGTTCTGAACTTTTCTATGAGTCTCCTGTAAATGTCGCCACATTTGTTGCCCCCTAACCAGTCCAGCCCTACCATCATGTCCAGGGGGAACATTTTCATCTCCTTGTGGAGGAAGTTACACAGCTGCAAATATCTAAGCTCATTCCCTTTCGGGAGTTGGAACTTCTCTGTGAGTTCCCCTGGAGCCACCAGTCTGTAGCCCACGTAAATGATTAATTTGTCAACCTTAATGAAGAAGGATTTGTGGATGAAGATCAGGAACGATCTGAAGATGAAGAGGAACCTACGCAGTACGTTTATTTTGATTGTCTATACCCTTCCCGCTAGCGAAAGAGGGAGTGAGTCCCATCTTTGCAGGTCCCTCTTCATCTCCTCCATCAGACTGGAGAGGTTCCATTTGTGGAGCCTCTTCCAGGTGTGGGCTACTTGGATCCCCAGGTACCTGAACTTAGTTTGGATTACTTTGAACGGTGGTTCCTCCAGCTCCACTCCCCCCTCTCGGGGATTTACTGAGAAGGTTTTGCTATTTCCCAGGTTGAGTTTGTAACCTGGGAAGGCAGCAAATTCCCTGAGGAGTCCAGTTATCACCCCCATGCTGGCTAGGGGGTTCAACATATAAAGGAGCAGGTCATTTGCGCAGAATGAGACTCCATGCTCTCTGCTCCCTCTCCGAATGCCCGTCCATCAATCCGCCAATCTAAGGACGATGGCCAGCGGCTCAATTGCCAGTGCGAACATGCGTTGGATAGTGGGCACCCCTGCCTCATTCCCCTGTGCAGTATTCAGAGCTGCTGCCATTTGTCTGTACGCCAGCCATAGGAGCGTTGGAGAGGAGTTTCATCCACGCGGTGAATACTGTTCCAAACCCAAACCGTTCCAAGCATCTCCATGAGGTACCTCCACTCTACTTGATCAAAAGCTTTCTTTGCGTCCAGGGAGACAATCACCTCTGGTGTTCTCTCCCCGGTTGGGGTCATTATTACGTGCAGTAGAAGTTTGATGTTCACTGTTAGTTATCTTCCCTTTTTCTGAATGGAGGGTTGTTACTAATGGTGTTCGACAGTGATCGGTGCTGGGGCCACTGTTGTTTGTAGTGTACATAAACGATTTAGAGGAAATGTAACCAGTGTGATTAGTAACTTCGCCGATGACAGCAAGGTTGGTGGAGTGGTAGATAGTGTTGAGGATTGTCAGAAGATACAGCAGGACATAGATAGAATCATAGAATTTACAGTGCAGAAGGAGGCCATTTGGCCCATCAAGTCTGCACCAGCCCTTGGAAAGAGCATCTCACTTAACCCCACACTTCCAACCTATCCCCATAAACCCAGTAACCCCACCTAACCTATTTGGACATTAAGGGCAATTTAGCACAGCTAATCCACCTAACCTGCACATCTTTGGACTGTGGGAGGAAACCGGAGCACCCGGAGGAAACCCATGCATACACGGAGAGAACATGCAGACTTCCCACAGACAGTGACCCAAACCGGGATTCGAACCTGGGACCCTGGAGCTGTGAAGCAACTGTGCTAACCACTATGGTACCGTGCTGCCGTCCACTCTGCTACCGTGCTGCCCTTGGGTTGGAGCCTTGGGGAGAGAAATGGCAAATGGAGATTAATCCAGACAAATGTGAGATAATGCATTTTGGTCGATCTAACATAGAGAGAAAATATACCGTAAATGGCAAAACTCTTAGAAATATAGAAAGTCAGAGAGATCTGGGCGTGCATGCCCACAGATCTTTGAAGGTGGCAACGCATGTGGACAAGGTAGTCAAGAAAGCATACGGAATAATTGCCTTCATTGGGCGGGACATCGAGTATAAAAACTGACAAGTCATGCGACAGTTGTATAGGCCGCACTTGGAATATTGCACACAATTCTGGTCGGCACACTACCAGAAGGGTGTGGAGGCTTTGGAGAGGGTGCAGAGGAGGTTTACCAGGATGTTGCCTGGTCTGGAGGATGTTAGTTGTGTGGCCAGGCTTAATAGACTCAGTCTGTTTTCATTAGAAAGACAGAGGTTGAGGGGTGACCTGATCGAGGTCTACAAGATTATGAGGGGCATGGATAGAGCGGAATGTGAGAAGCAAAGGTGGGTTGTGTCGTGGGACTTCCGCAAGTCAATGGAAGAGGCCTGGCTCCCATTTGTTTGGTGTTGGAGAAGACCAATGATATGGTAAAAGCACATGGCACTGCGATGCAAGGCATGGAGGTGACTCTCGAGGCGTAACAACCAGATTGCCTCTCTGGAAGCGCAGATGTCTCTGATGGCTGATGTGAATAAAGCACTGACGGCCAAAGTGAATGATTTGGATAATTGGTACAGGAGGCAAAATATTCACGCTGTGGGGTTGCCAGAGGGGATGGAAGGCCCAACTCCAACAGAATATTTTGCAGAGATGATAGGGGAGGGTGGATTCACCTCCCCTCCAGAACTGGATCGAGCCCACTGGACACTCCGACAGAAGCCTTGTCCTAACAAACCACCTTGTGCAGTAATTGTGAAGTTTCACAGCTTCCAAGCAAAAGAACAGATCCTGAAAGAATATAGCGACTATAAATGGGAAGATCACGCCATCATGCCTTCACCAACATGGGGAGAAGGGCTTTTAGCCCACCAGCTGAAACGACAGGCAGCTCCCCAGGATATTGTGCAGCTGAGGGACTCAAGTAACAGTTTGGTTTCTGCCCCGCCTTAGGTCAATGAGGCTTTTGAAACATTTTAATCGGGATCTTTATAGATTGGAACCCAGAGTGGAGAGTTCACCACAATGGATTTTTTTGGATGGTTATCCATTCCAGTGGTGGAGAGGGAGAGGGGGGAAGAGTTGGAATCCCCGTTGAACCCTAAGGAAATTATGAAATGAGTTGGGGGTAGATGCAGATGGGCAAAACTCCTGGCCCTGATGAGTTTTATAAAAAGTTTGCAGGACAATTGATCCCTCTAATCTTAGGTATGTTTAATGACTCCTTGTCCCAGGGTTCATTGCCCATTACACTTGCGCAGGCCTCTAGTTCCTTGATCCTTAAGAAGGACAAGGACCCTACGCAATGTGGGTCGTATCGATCTGTTTCGCTTTTGAATGCAGATGCTTAAGATACTTGCAAAAGTGGTGGCACGGTGGCTGGAGTCCTGTCTCCCAGAGGTGATCTCGGAAGACCAGACATGCTTCATCAAGGATCGGCAATTGTTGGCCAATATACATCGGCTATGAAATATCGCCCTTTCCTCCTCTCCAGTACCCAAACCAGAGGGGATTGTTTCCCTGGTGCTGAAAAAGCGATTGATATTTTTGGGGAAATATTTGTATTGAAATTTTAACAATTTTTTTACAAAGTTTACACAAAACCAAACATAAACACATAAAAAAAAGTAATACAACCCCGCCCCACAACAATATAAACTAACCTCTGCCCCCAACAGCTAACAGTGACCAACTCTTTGAAGTACATTATAAACAGCCACCACCTGTGGTCCAACTCTTCCACTGACACTCTGACGGTACTTGACCCTTAAAGTGCAAAAGCCTCCATCAGATCACCCAGCCAGGGCGCTTGGCGGTGTAAACCTTCGGCCCATGAGTTTCCGCCTCCTTGCCAAAAGCGAGGCAAAGGGCGGAGGGTCTGCCTCTGCCCCCTACTGGAACTCCATTCCATCAGAAACCTCAAAAATCACAACCAGTGGGCACGGCCCCAACCCCATATTCAGGATGGCCGATATGGTATCAAAAAAAGGACCTCCAGAAGCCCACGAGCTCTGAGCACGACCAGAACATGTGTGCAACGTGTGCCGGCCCCCGCGAACAACGGCCGGACCTATCCTCCACCCCACTGAAAACAAACGGCTCATTCTAGCCTTCGTGAGGTGTGCTCGAAACTCCTCCAATCCCTCCTTCTTCCACTCCCTAAACCTCAAATCCAGCCTAGCAGGCTTGAATAATTATTTTGCACAAACGGGAGCTAGCCTTGAGGCAGCCTTCAAATTGAATTCTTAACGGAGCTGCCTCCAAATTTTTAACGTGGCTACTACCACTGGTTAATTGTGTGTTTCTTTGGCGCCAACGGGAACGGAGCCATTACCAATGACCCCAGGTTCCCCCCCCTCACAGACTCTGCCTCCATCCAGGCCCACAGCTCCTCTGAGTCCCCGCACCACTCCAACACCTTTTCAGCATTAGCCGCCCAGTAATAATATGGAAAGTTAGGCAAGGCAAAGCTCCCCGCTTGCCACTTCCTCTGCAGCACCACCCTTCTGATCCTTGGGCTCTTACCAGCCCAAATAAACCCAGTCACCAGCTTGTCAATCTCTCTGGAAAAACACCTTGAGCAGGAATACCGGGAGGCACTGGAATAGAAATAAAAATAAAGATACTCATCTTAACCGATTGTACTCAGCCTGCCAGGGATAATAGGAGAGATTTGTACAGTTCAACCTCTGGAGTTCCCCCCCAGCCCCTTGCTGTCTGGAGCCCAGATACTGAAAACTGTTTCCTGCTAACAGGAACCCCCTAAGCCTCCCTCTCCGCCCCAATGCCCCAACACAAAGTCCTCCCTCTTTCCTACATTTAACATAGAGCTAGAAAAGACCCCAAAATACTGCAAGATCCCCATAATGTTTTGCATTGATGCCTCTGGATTACTAAATATGGCAAATCGTCAGCATACAGCAATATCCTGTGCTCCACCCCTCCTCTAATTATCCCCTCCCAAGTTTTCAAAGTCCTCAGCATGTGGCTCTATTGCCAATGAAAGTAACAAAGGGGACATCGGACATCCCTGTCTGGTACCACGGTATAGCAGAAAGGGCTTAGAAGTCACTTTGTTAGTGCACACATGGCAAATGGGGCTGCATACAACAGCCCGGTCCAAACGTGCTACGAAGCCCGGTCCAGACCCAAATTTCCCTAGTACAGTATCGTGGACAGGTAGTCCCACTCTACCCAAATGAACTCTTCTCCACATTTAGCAAAACAGTGATCTCTGGAACCAAATTCTCCAGAGGAGTAAGAACCACATTCAGCAATCGTCGCACGTTTGCTGTCAACGTCCGCCCCTTTACAAATCTCGTATTTTCCCACCACCTCCAGGTGACAAGGCTCCAGTCTTAACACTAACACCCTAGCGAGGAGCTTTGCGTCCATGTATAACAGGGAGATTGAACCGCAGACCCCCAGTCTGTGGGGTCTTTCTCCTTCTTCAGGAGCAGAGAAACCACGCCTGCCCTAGTGGCTGTGCCATGGCATCTCTCTCAAAGGAATCCCAGAACATCCCCAACACCAGGGCTCGAAGGCAGAACAGCTCCAAGGCATGGCCTGCTCCTCTTGCTCCATGTGGCAGGCTGGCGACAGTTCCAGTCCCCGGGGCCAGCATGTGTGCAGAAAGTGTCTCCAGTTACAGCTCCTGAAAGCTCAGGTTTCAGAGCTGGAGCGGCGGCTGGAGACACTGTGGAGCATCCGCGAGTCGGAGAGCATCGTGGATAGCACTTATCGAGAGGTGGTCACACCGCAGGCTCAGACTCCGCAGGCAGGAAGGGAATGAGTGTCCACCAGACAGAGCAAGAGAGCGAGACAGGTAGTGCAGGAGTCTCCTGTGACCATTCCCCTGCAGAACAGATATATTGCTTTGGATACTGTTGAGGGGAATGGCCTCTCAGGGGAAAATAGCAACAGCCAAATTCGTGGCACCTCGGTTGGTTCTGCTGCAGAGGGGAGGGGTGATAAGTGTGACAGTGCAATAGTTATAGGGGATTCAATTGTAAGGGGAATAGACAGGCGTTTCTGTGGCCATAAACGAGACTCCAGGGTGGTATGTTGCCTCCCTAGTGCTAGGGTCAAGGATGTCTCGGAGTGGGTACTGGACATTCTGGAGGGGGAGGGTGAACAGCCAGTGGTTGTGGTACACATCGGTACAAACAACCTAGGTAAAAAAAGGGATGAGGTTCTAAAAGCAGAATACAGGGAGCTAGGAAGGAGGTTAAGAAATCAGACCTCAAAGGTAGTGATCTCAGGATTACTACCGGTGCCAAATGCTAGTCAGAGTAGAAATGACAGGATATATAGGATGAAAACGTGGCTGAAGGGATGGTGTCAGGGGGAGGGCTTCAGATTCCTGGGGCATTGGAACCAGTTCTGGGGGAGATGGGACCTGTACAAACTGGATGGGTTACACCTGGGTAGGACTGGAACTGATGTCTTAGGGCGGCTATTTGCTAGAGCGGTCGGGGAGTGTTTAAACTAATGTGGCAGGGAGATGGGAACCGATGCAGGAAGTCGGAAGGTAGTAAAACAGGGACAGAAACAAAAGGCAGTAAGGGGGAAAGTGTAAGGCAGAGACGCCATCATCAAAAATCAAAAGGGCAACAGTACAAGGTACAGTGACTGAGGGGAGCTCAGTGAATAGGCCCAGTAATACTAAAAGGAATAAAACTGGAAGTAAAAACAGAAATGGAAAGCGATGCGGCAGGTTGTTACATGAAGATATGGGTTCAACAACAAGGAAAATTAGGAGAAACGTTAAGAGGAAAAATAACTTAGGAGAGGTTACTGATCAAGGTGTTAAGATTCAAAACCGAGGTATAAAAGCCAACATAAGTCTACTTTACCTGAATGCTCATAGTATTCAGAATAAGGTAAATGAGTTGATGGGGCAAATCATCATGAATGACTATGATTTAGTGGCCATTACTGAAACATGGTTAAAGGATGGTCACGACTGGGAGTTAAATATCCAAGGGTAGTAAACTATTCAGAAGGACAGAGTGGATGGTAAAGGAGGTGGTGTAGCTCTGTTATTTAAGGATGACATCCAGGGAATAGTAAGGGATGACATCGGTGCTATGGAGGATAAGGTTGAATCCATTTGGGTGGAAATCAGGAATAGTAAGGCGAAATAGTCATTGATAGGAGTAGTCTACAGGCCACCAAATAGTAACATTATGGTAGGACAGGCAGTAAACAAAGAAATAACTGATGCGTGCAGAAATGGTACAGCAGTTATCATGGGGGATTTTAATCTACATGTCGATTGGTTTAACCAGGTCGGTCAGTCATCCTTGAGGAGGAGTTTATAGAATGTATCCGCAATAGTTTCCTAGAACAGTATGTAATGGAACCTACGAGGGAACAAGCGGTCCTAGATCTGGTCCTGTGTAATGAGACAGGATTGATTAATGATCTCATAGTTAGGGATCCTCTCGGAAGGAGCGATCATAATATGATGGAATTTAAAATACAGATGGAAGGTGAGAAGATAAAATCGAACACCAGGGGGCTGGTTTAGCACAGGGCTAAAGAGCTGGTTTTAAAAGCAGACCAAGGCAGGCCAGCAGCACGGTTCAATTCCCGTACCAGCCTCCCCGAACAGGCGCCGGAATGTGGCGACTAAGGGCTTTTCACAGTAACTTCATTTGAAGCCTACTTGTGACAATAAGCGATTTTCAATAGTATTTTGTGCTTAAACAAAGGAGATTACAATGGGATGAGAGAAGAGCTAGCTAAGGTAGACTGGGAGCAAAGACTTTGTGGTGGAACAGTTGAGGAACAGTGGAGAACCTTCCAAGCGATTTTTCACAGTGCTCAGCAAAGATTTATACCAACAAAAAGGAAGGACGGCAGAAAGAGGGAAAATCGACCGTGGATATCTAAGGAAATAAGGGAGAGTATCAAATTGAAGGAAAAAGCATACAAAGTGGCAAAGATTAGTGGGAGACGAGAGGACTGGGAAATCTTTGGCAGGCAACAGAAAGCTACTAAGAAAGCTATAAAGAAGAGTAAGATAGAGTATGAGAGTAAACTTGCTCAGAATATAAAAACAGATAGTAAAAGTTTCTACAAATATATAAAACTAAAAAGAGTGGCTAAGGTAAATATTGGTCCTTTAGAGGATGAGAAGGAAGATTTAATAATGGGAGATGAAGAAATGGCTGAGGAACTGAACATGTTTTTTGGGTCAGTCTTCACAGTGGAAGACACAAATAACATGCCAGTGACTGCTGGACATGAGGCTATGACGGGTGAGAACCTTGAGATGATTGTTATCACTAAGGAAGTAATGATGGGCAAGTAATGGGGCTAAAGGTAGACAAGTCTCCTGGCCCTGATGGAATGCATCCCAGAGTGCTAAAAAAGATGGCTAGGGAAATTGCAAATGCACTAGTGATAATTTACCAAAATTCACTCGACTCTGGGGTGGTCCCAGTGACACCACTGTTTAAAAAAGGAGGTAGGCAGAAAGCGGGTAATTATAGGCCAGTTAGCTTAACTTCGCTAGTAGGGAAGATGCCGGAATCTATCATCAAGGAAGAAATTGCGAGGCATCTGGATGGAAATTGTCCCATTGGGCAGACGCAGCATGGGTTCATAAAGGGCAGGTCGTGCTTAACTAATTTAGTGGAATTTTTTGAGGACATTACCAGTGCAGTAGATAATGGGGAGCCAATGGGTGTGGTATATCTGGATTTCCAGAAAGCTTTTGACAAGGTGCCACACAATAGATTGCTGTATCAGATAAAGATGCATGGCATTAAGGGTAAAGTAATAGCATGGATAGAGGATTGGTTAATTAATAGAAAGCAGAGTGGGGATTAATGGGTGTTTCTCTGGTTGGCAACCAATAGCTCGTGGTGTCCCTCAGGGATCCGTGTTGGGCCCACAATTGTTCACAATTCACATAGATGATTTGGAGTTGGGGACCAAATGCAATGTGTCCAAGTTTGCAGACGACACTAAGATGAGTGGTAAAACAAAAAGTGCAGAGGATACTGGAAGCCTGCAGAGGGATTTGGATAGGTTAAGTGAATGGGCTAGGGTCTGGCAGATGGAATACAATGTTGACAAATGTGAGATTATCCATTTTGGTAGGAATAATAGCAAAAGGGATTATTATTTAAATGATAAAATATTAAAGCATGCTGCTATGCAGAGAGACCTGGCTGTGCTAGTGCATGAGTCACAAAAGGTTGATTTACAGGTGATTAAGAAGGCAAATGGAGTTTTGTCCTTCATTGCTAGAGGAATGGAGTTTAAGACTAGAGAGGTTATGCTGCAATTGTATACGGTGTTAGTAAGGCCACACCTGGAGTATTGTGTTCAGTATTTGTCTCCTTACCTGAGAAAGGATGTACTGGCGCTGGAGGGTGTGCAGAGGAGATTCACTAGGTTAATCCCAGAGCTGAAGGGGTTGGATTACGAGGAGAGGTTGAGTAGACTGGGACTGTACTCGCTGGAATTTAGAAGGATGCGGAGGGATCTTACAGAAACATATAAAATTATGAAGGGAATAGATAGAATAGATGCGGGCAGGTTGTTTCCACTGGCGGGTGAAAGTAAAACTAGGGGGCATAGCCTCAAAATAAGGGGAAGTAGATTTAGGACTGAGTTTAGGAGGAACTTCTTCACCCAAAGGGTTGTGAATCTATGGAATTCCTTGCCCAGTGAAGCAGTTGAGGCTACTTCATTAAATGTTTTTAAGATAAAGATCGATGGTTTTTTGAAGAATAAAGTGATTAAGGGTTATGGTGTTCGGGCCGGAAAGTGGAGCTGAGTCCACAAACGATCAGCCATGATCTCATTGAATGGCGGAACAGGCTCGAGGGGCCAGGTGGCCTACTCCTGCTCCTAGTTCTTATGTTCAGAGGGCCCAGCTAATCTGATTTTTTGAAAAGATTCCACCAGGAACCCGTCGATCATGTTGACTTCCCCGGCTGCATCAATTTCAGCGCCTCCTTGACTTCCTCCAACCCCAACGGTTTGTCTAGTTCCTCCTACACCTCCTCCCCCACTTTGGGAAACTCCAACTCACCCAGAAGGTCCACCAAACCCTCTCATGCCGAGGTGGTTTGGACTTGTATAACTCCTCTTAGAGGGGTCTAAATGCCCCTTTCACCTTGTCCTGAGCCGAAACCAGATCCCCATCCCGCACACTAATCTGGACAATCTCCCTCTCAGCCTCCCGTTTCTCAGTTCATATGCAAGGAGCTGAGTTGACTTTTCTCCATACTCAAATTGTCCCTTTAGCTGACCTCAACTGATGCATCACCCATCCGTGGAGATCAAATAATAATAATCTTTATTAGTGTCACAAGTAGGCTTACATTAACACTGAAAATCCACTAGTCGCCACATTACGGCGCCTGTTCAGCTACACTGAGGCAGAATTCAGAATGTTCAATTCATCTAAAAAAGCACGTCTTTTGGGGACGTGTGGGAGGAAACCAGAGCACCCGGAGTAAACCCACACAGACACAGGGAGAATGTGCAGACTCCGCTTAGACAGTGACCCAAGCTAGGAATTGGACCTGGGTCCCTGGTGCTGTGAAGCAACCATGGTAACCACTGTGCTACCGTGCTGCCCATCGAATTGCATTTGCTGTTTTTTCCTATCCGCTAGTAATTCTGGGGATGGACTGCTCACATGTCTGCGATCTACCTCTATGATATCATCTACTAGTTTTTCTCGGTTCCTCTTCATCTCCGCATCAACATGTGCCTTAAAAGTTACAATTTCTCCTCTGATTACTACCTTCAGAGCTTCCCATGGTATCGAGGGCGACACCTCCCCATTATCTGTGTTAAAGATATAATCCTGGACATCACTAAAGATCCTTACACAACCCCAGATCGCTAGCAACCCGGCATCCAGCCATCCCTTACAAAATCCCCGGCCTACTTCCAACTCCAGGCCCACCTGATGTGGGGCATGATCAGAAATGCCCACTACTGAGTACTCCGATTTCTTTACCCCTGCCAACAGCGTCCGACTCATGGCAAAGTAGTCAATCCTGCAAAACACATTATGTACAGAGGAGAAAAACAAAAACTCTTTCTCCCCCCATTGACTAAAACTCCAAGGGTCCACCCCCCACCCCCCATTTCCTCCATAAATGAAAGTAATGCCTTTCCCATACCCCCTGGGACCAACAACCTCGGGTCCAGCACACAGTTCAATATCCCCACCCATTATAAGTTGGTGGATGTCTTGATCTGGTATCGCTGCCAACAACCGCTTCGTGAACATTGCATCGTCCCAATTCAGGGCGTGTACATTCACCAACACCACCTGTTTCCCTTCTAATACCCCCACATCATTATAACATACTGCCCGCCCATGTCTGCTATTACCTTCTCCAAACAAAACCGGACCCTTTTATTGATGAGAATTGCCACCCCTTGGGCCCTGCTGTCGAAACCTAGAAAAAGTGGCTCTCCGAAGCCTTGTGAGGATGCACCTGGTCCCTCCCGTGCATGTTGGTCTCCTGGAGAAACATCACGTCGGCACCCAGACATATGAGCAAAAACCTGTGCTGTCTTGACTGGGCATCCCGCCAGGCACCGCACATTCCAGGTGACTACCATTGTTGGGGGTCTCTCACACCTGCTCAACCTTGAGTCAACCATTACCACACCGATGATTCCCAGGCCACAGGTCCACCTAAGATGGTGACCAGCCCAACCAAACTGGTGAAATAAAGAAAAAATCCCAGTCACTGTTGCTTTCCTTCCCCCATGCACCCCCCCAAGCCCCTGGTCGGCAGCAGACAGCCTGCCGCCTCCACTAACTCCCTTCCACCCATCCCCGCAGTCTTCTACACCCATCGCAAGTCATAGCTCCACCCCCCACTTGACTTCTATTAACTTTTTTACTTCCTAATGCTAGCAAGGTGTCCATCGTATCCCACCTTTTCCTTAACCAAAGCCTTCACTCCTGTCTCCGGTTCACCCCTCCCCCATGGGCCTCATCCCCAACCATATTGAATAATGCCAGGGGAAGAGGAGAAAAAAAGCCATCATCCAACCTCCCGATCGCTACTGAGCCCAAAAAAGGGAACAAACGTAAATACAGCACATTGGATATACCCCTTATCTAACCAGTTCTACAATTACCCCAACCCAGCTCGAAACAACACAAACATGAATAGTAAAACCCCAACCACCAAACAGCCCACTCACACCACTCAAAGCATGCCCAGCCCACGATATTTGAATCTTTGTTGTTCCAGAATTTCAAAGTAAAAGTGCTTTGAGTCAAACATGATCTCAACTTTGCTGGGTACAGTACCCTAAACCACACCCCTTGGTTCTACAGGGCGGTCTTCAGCTGTAAGGCTGCCTGTCACCTTGCCAGCTCAATGATGATGTCCTGGTAAATTCTTACCATGTTATCATTCCAATAAATGCTCCAGCATTTCTTGGCCCACTCCAGGACCCGCTCCTTCCTTTGTAAACTGTGGAACCGAATGATCACTGCATGCGGTGGCTCATTCGGTCTCGGCTTCTGCCTCAAGGCCCAGTGGGCCCTGTCCAGCTCTGACGAAGCAAACACCTTGTCTCCAGTCATCAGCTGAGAAAACTCCTTAAATCGCACGTCCATCTCCTCCTTCCCCCCCCCCCCCCCCCCAAACTTCTCCAGTTCTTTCACCGTCACCCCGCTATCATAACCAGGATGATGGGTACGGCCGCTTCCCCTGCCAACTTTGCTGCATCTTTTGTTAGTCTTGGTGCCAGAGATTTCCCTCCTCTGCCTCTTGGACCTCTGCCTCGCCATCTCTTGATTAACCTTCGTGTGCTCTGCCGGGCCATCAGGTTAGAACCTGAGAATCCCTTGAGAAAGGGCAAAAAAGCCCAAAGTGCCGCGAGCCACCTAAAGTGCTACTAGCTGTTACATCCACTGCACCGAAGTCGAAAAAACATTTGATGGGCTCTGGATCAAAGCACTGCATAGGAAACCTCACTTCCACGTTCACAGGGCTGAGCCTAACAACTAAAGATGCTGCACAGGGCAAACCTAACCAGAACATGCATGAGCATTCATATATTCATAACTTCATCTTGTCTCAAGTTAGTAAGCTTTTAGATTTTTTTTCAACATCATATCAGAGATGCTGAATGTCGAACTGGAGCCATGTCTGCTGGTGGCCATTTTCAGGATGTCAGACTCACCGGTGCTACAGACAGGTGTGAAGGCTGTCTTTGTCTCGTTAATAGCCCGGAAACGAGTTGTACTTGGCTGGCCGTCTCCTACTCCACGGGTGCTGGTCTCCTACTCCACCCAGTGCCTTGGCCTGGTCCATAGCCTTGTAGGTTACAACATTTCATGTGCAGATCCACGTACGTTGATCACTCAAAGTTGCCACCCAGGTTGATAGGGTTGTTAAGAAGGCGTATGGTGTGTTGGCTTTCATTAACATGGGGATTGAGTTTAAGAGCCGTGAGGTTTTGCTGCAGCTTTATAAAACCCTGGTTAGACCACACTTGGAATATTGTGTCCAGTTCTGGTCACCTCATTATAGGAAGGATATGGATGCTTTGGAGAGGATGCAGAGGAGATTTACCAGGATGCTGCCTGTATTGGAAGGCATGTTTTATGGAGAAAGGTACATGGACGGCAGTATATTGAAGGGTTGTATGTTGAGTTTATCTTAGATTTGGATAAATAGAACATAGAACATAGAACAGTACAGCACAGAACAGGCCCTTCGGCCCTCAATGTTGTGCCGAGCCATGATCACCCTACTCAAACCCACGTATCCACCCTATACCCGTAACCCAACAACCCCCCCTTAACCTTACTTTTATTAGGACACTACGGGCAATTTAGCATGGCCAATCCACCTAACCTGCACATCTTTGGACTGTGGGAGGAAACTAGAGCACCAGTGAAGAAACCCACGCAGGCATGGGGAAGTGGTCAGAATTGAACCCGGGTCCCTGACGCTGTGAGGCAACAGTACTTTTTTTTAATAAACATTTTATTGAGGTATTTTTGGTTTTACAACAACGACAAAATAAACAACATAAACAACCTTGGGGCCTCACGGTAGCATGGTGGTTAGCATCAATGCTTCACAGCTCCAGGGTCCCAGGTTCGATTCCCGGCTGGGTCACTGTCTGTGTGGAGTCTGCACGTCCTCCCCGTGTGTGCGTGGGTTTCCTCCGGGTGCTCCGGTTTCCTCCCACAGTCCAAAGATGTGTGGGTTAGGTGGATTGGCCATGCTAAATTGCCCGTAGTGTAAGGTTAATGGGGGTTGGGTTAGGTTACGGGTATACGGGTTACGTGGGTTTAAGTAGGGTGATCATGGCTCGGCACAACATCGAGGGCCGAAGGGCCTGTTCTGTGCTGTACTGTTCTATGTTCTATACATAAGTCTATAAACATAGTGCAAAAAACCTGCTTCCTACCTTACAGGTCCAACCTTTATTAACCCCCCTACTCTAAACTAAACCAACCCCCCCCCCCCCCCCCCCCCCTTCTGCTGACAATTAATTTTCCGCGAAGAAGTTGACGAACGGTTGCCACCTCCGGGCGAACCCTAACAGTGACCCTCTCAAGGCGAACTTGATTTTCTCCAAACAGAGAAAGCTAGCCATGTCCGATAGCCAGGTCTCCGACCTCGGGGGCTTTGAGTCACTCCAAGCTAATAGTATCCGTCTCCGGTCTACCAGGTAAGCAAAGGCCAGAACGTCTGCCTCCTTCTCCTCCTGGATTCCCGGATCTTCCGACACCCTGAAAATCCCCACCTCCAGACTCGGTGCTACCCTTGTTTTTAACACCGTGGACATGACGTCTGCAAACCCCTGCCAGAATCCCCTAAGCTTTGGGCATGTCCAGAACATGTGGACATGGTTCGCTGGCTCTCCCGCACACCTTGCACAACCATCTTCTACCCCAAAGAACCTGCTCATCCGAGCCACTGTCATGTGAACCCGGTGAACGACCTTGAACTGTATCAGGCTGAGCCTGACGCATGTTGTGGACGAGTTGACTCTACTCAACGCGTCCGCCCAGAGATCATCCTCTTTATCTCTTCCTAACTCCTCCTCCAACTTGCACTTTTGCTCCTCAGTCTGCGTGTCCTCTGACCCCATGAGCTCCTTATAGATGTCGGAAACTTTCCTTTCTCCCACCCACACTCTGGAAACTACCCTATCCTGAATCTCCGTTGGTGGTAGGAGCGGGGAGGTTGAGACCTGTCTACGTAGGAGGTCCCGCACCTGCAGGTACCTAAATTCGTTTTGCCTCGCCAATCCGAATTTCTCCTCCAGTTCCCTCAAGCTAGGAAAGCTCCCTCCATAAACACATCCCCCATCCTCTCAATCCCTGCTCTCTGCCATCTCTGAAACTCCCGGTCTATCCTTCCCGGGGCAAAGCGGTGATTATTACAAATTGGAGACTAGACCGATGCTCCCTCTGCTCCCACATGCTTCTTCCATTGCCCCCAGACTCTCAGGGCTCCCACCGCCACGGAGCTGGTGGAATACCGTGCCGGCGGGAACGGCAGAGGCGCCATTATCAGCACCCCCAAACTGGTGCCCTTACATGAAGCCGCCTCCATACGCTCCCATGCCGACTCTCCCCCACCACCACTCCCTGATCATGGCTATATTCGCCGCCCAATAGTAGTTACTGAAGTTTGGCAGCGCCAGCCCGCCCTCTCCCCAGCTCCACTCAATCATCCCCTTTTTTACTCGCGGGGTCTTGCCCGCCCATACAAAGCCCGTGATAACTTTGTTAACCCGATTAAAGAAGGTCAGCGGAATAAAGATGGGGAGACACTGAAACACAAACAGGAATCTCGGAAGGACCATCATCTTTACCGTCTGGACCCTCCCAGCTAGTGACAGCAGGAGCACATCCCACCTCCGAAAATTGTCCTTCATTTGGTCCACCAGACTGGCTAGATGAAGTTTGTGCAACCGTTCCCATTCCCGCACCACTTGGATGCCTAGATACCTAAAGCTTCCCCCTACCAATTTAAACGGCAGTTCCCCCAGTCGCCTCTCCTGTCCCGTCGTCTGGACCGCAAACATCTCACTTTTCCCCCATATTTAGTTTGTACCCTGAAAACCGGCCACATTCCCCCAGAATCCTCATAATTTCTTCCATCCCCTCTATTGGGGCCGATACATACAGGAGCAGGTCATCTGCGTAAAGTGAAACTCTGTGTTCCACTCCCCCCCCCCCCCCCCCCCCGGACCAGCCCCTTGAGGCTCTCAGTGCAATTGCCAGCGGCTCTATAGCCAGCGCGAACAACGGTGTAGCCTAAAATAGTCCGATGTAGTCCTACTTGTCTGTAAGCTCGCCACAGGAACCTGATACAGCAAACTGACCCAGTCAATAAAGCCCCGCCCAAATCTGAACCGTCCCAGTACCTCCCACAGATATTTCCATTCTACTCGATCAGAAGCCTTCTCTGCGTCCATTGCGACCACTACCTCCACCTCCCTACCTTCTGGGGGCATCATGATCACATTTAGCAACCTTCTTACATTGGACACACACTGCCTTTCCTTAACAAACCCCATCTGGTCCTCCACAATTACGCCTGGAACACAGTCTTCAATCCTAGAGGACAAATTTTAGCCAACAGTTGGCGTCCGCATTCAATAGGAATATCGGCCTGTAGGACCCACACAGCTCCAGATCCTTCTCCTGCTTCAGAATCAGCGAGATCGTGGCCTGTGACATTATCAAGGGAAGCATCCCTCTCTCCCTTGCCTCATTGAATGTCCTCATCAACAGCGACTCTAATATCCCAGAGAACATTTTGTAGAACTTCGCTGGGTACCCATCCAGCCCTGGGGTATTACCCGACTGCATGGCCTTCAGCCCCTCCGCTATCTCTTCGATCCCAATCGGGACCCCCAACCCTTCTACCAGCTCCCCTTCCACCTTCGGGAAATGCAGCCACCCGAGGAAGTGCCTCATCCCCTCCGACCCAGGTGGGGGTTCCAACCCATACAGCCCACTGTAAAATGCCTTAAATGCCTTATTCACCCCCTGCTGAGTCTCCAACCAGGTTCCTGTCTCCATCCTTTACTTTCCCTATCTCCCTGGCTGCCTCCCTCTTTCTAAGCTGCTGTGCAAGCATTCTGCTGGCCATGCTCATAAATCACCCCCCTCGCCTTTCTCAGCTGTAGTTAACAAGCCAAACTTCACCGTTAACGTCGCCATTCCCTTGAAAGCCCTGCCTCTGGGGTTTCTGCATACCTCCTATCGACCTGTAGTATCTCCTTTACCAGTCGGTCCGTCTCTGCTCTGTCTATCTTCTCCCTGTGGGCCCATATCGACATCAGCTCCCCTCTAACCACCGGCTTCAATGCCTCCCAGACCACCGCTGCCGAAATTTCTCCCGTGTCGTTGACCTTCAGGTAATTCTGAATACATTTCCTCAGCCGCCGCACACCTCCTTGTCCGCTAAGAGCCCCATGTCTAACCTCCAGTGCGGGTGCTGATTACTGTCTTTACTAACCTGTAGGTCAACCCAGTGCGGGGCATGGTCTGAGATTGTGATCACTGACAACCCCGTGTCCACCACCCCCGTCAGTAGAGCCCCGCTCAGAATAAAGAAATCAAGCCGGGAGTACACTTTATGCACGTGTGAGTAGAAGGAGAACTCCTTCACTCTTGGCTGCCCAAATCTCCATGGCTCCAGCCCCCCCATCTGCTCCATGAACCCTTTTAGCTCCTTCGCCATTGCTGGCACCCTGTCCGTTTTTGAGCTTGACTGGTCTAAACCAGGGCCAATAACTGTGTTGAAGTCCCCTCCCATGACCAGCTTATGCAAATCCAGGTCCGGTATCTTCCCCAGCATCCTCTTTATAAAGAAGATTGGATTGGATTGGATTGGATTTGTTTATTGTCACGTGTACCGAGGTACAGTGAAAAGTATTTTTCTGCAAGCAGCTCAACAGATCATTCAGTACATTGGAAGAAAGGGAATTGAACAGAATTCAAGAAAGTACATGAGAATACATAACAGGGCTACACAATATATACAATGTAACTACATAAGCATTGGCATCGGATGAAGCAGACAGGGTGTAGTATTAATGAGGACAGTCCATAAAAGGGTCGTTTAGGAGTCTGGTGACAGTGGGGAAGAAGCTGTTTTTGAGTCTGTTCGTCCGTGTTCTCAGACTTCTGAATCTCCTGCCCGATGGAAGAAGTTGGAAAAGTGAGTAAGCCGGGTGGGAGGGATCCTTGATTATGCTGCCTGCTTTCCCCCGGCAGCGGGAGGTGTAGATGGAATCGATGGATGGGAGGCAGGTTCGTGTGATGGACTGGGCGGTATTCACGACTCTCTGAAGTTCCTTGCGGTCCTGGGCCGAGCAGTTGCCATACCAGGCTGTGATGCAGCCCGAGAGGATGCTCTCTATAGTGCATCTGTAAAAGTTGGTAAGGGTTAATGTGGACATGCCAAATTTCCTTAGTTTCCTGAGGAAGTAAAGGCGCTGTTGTGCTTTCTTGGTGATAGCGTCGACATGAGTGGACCAGGATAGATTTTTGGTGATGTGCACCCCTAGGAATTTGAAGCTGCTCACCATCTCTACCTCAGCTCCGTTGATGCTGACAGGGGTGTGTACAGTACTATGCTTCCTGAAGTCGATGACCAGCTCTTTAGTTTTGCTGGCATTAAGGGAGAGATTGTTGTCATTGCACCACTCCACTAGGTTCTCTATCTCCCTCCTGTATTCAGACGCGTCGTTGTTCGAGATCCGGCCCACTATGGTCGTATCGTCAGCAAACTTGTAGATGGAGTTGGAACCAAGTTTTGCCATGCAGTCGTGTGTGTACAGGGAGTAGAGTAGGGGGCTAAGTACGCAGCCTTGCGGGGCACCGGTGTTGAGGACTATTGTGGAGGAGGTGTTGGTGTTCATTCTTACTGACTGTGGTCTGTTGGTCAGAAAGTCAAGGATCCAGTTGCAGAGTGGAGAGCCAAGTCCTAAATTTTGGAGCTTTGATATGAGCTTGGCTGGGATTATGGTGTTGAAGGCGGAGCTGTAGTCAATAAATAGCAGTCTGATGTAGGAGTCCTTGTTTTCGAGATGCTCTAGGGATGAGTGTAAGGCCAGGGAAATGGCATCTGATGTGGACCGGTTGCGACAGTATGCGAATTGAAGTGGGTCAAGGCATTCCGGGAGTATGGAGGTGATGCGCTTCATGATCAGCCTCTCAAAGCACTTCATTACAACTGACGTCAGGGTAGTCATTGAGGCACGTTGCCTGGTTCTTCTTTGGTACCGGTATGATGGTGGTCTTCTTGAAGCAGGTGGGGACCTCGGAGTGGAGTAGGGATAGGTTAAAGGTGTCTGTGAAAACCTCTGCCAGCTGGTCCGCGCAGGTTCTGAGTGCACGACCAGGGATCCCGTCCGGGCCCATCGCCTTCCGTGGGTTCACTTTCAGGAAGGCCGATCTGACTTCGGAAACTGTGATGGTGGGTATGGGTGAATTATGGGTTGCTGGGGCACTCGATAGCGGGTTGTTGGTTACCTGCTCAAACCGAGCATAGAATGCGTTAAGTTCATCGGGGAGGGGTGCACTGCTGCCAGAGATAGAACAAAGAATAAAGGAAAATTACAGCACAGGAACAGGCCCTTCGGCCCTCCAAGCCTGCGCTGATCCAGATCCTCTATCTAAAACTGTTGCCTATTTTCTAAGGATCTGTATCCCTCTGCTCCCTGCCCATTCATGTATCTGTCTAGATACATCTTAAATGACGCTATCGTGCCCGCCTCTACCACCTCCGCCAGCAATGCGTTCCAGGCACCCACCACCCTCTGTGTAAAGAACGAACACCACATCATCCCAGTTTAGCGGGTATACATTTACTAATACCACCTGCACCCCCTCCAATTTCCCACTGACCATAATGTACCGGCCTCCCACATCCAAAACTATTCTTCCTGCCTCAAACACCACTCGCTTGTTGATCAGGATCACGACCCCTCTAGTCATCGAGTCCAGTCCCAAATGAAAAACCTGTCCGACCCAACCTTTCCTTAACCTAATCTGATCAGCTACTCTGAGGTGCGTCTCCTGAAGCATTACCACATCCGCCTTCAGTCCTCTCAAATGTGCGAACATGCGTGCCCTCTTGACCAGCCCACTGAGCACTCTTGCATTCCAGATGATCAGTCTAGTTGGGAGGCTCATCGCCCCCCCCTCCCCCTTTCGCCGATCAGCCATCCCCTCCCTTGGGCCAATCGCCAGCCCGCGCCCCACGCCTCCACCAGCCCACCCCCAGGCAGCCTCCACCCCGACCTCCTCTCTATCCCTCAGCAACAGTCCCTCCTTCATCAGCAGAACATCCCCCCCCCCCCCCCCCCCAGTAACAGCACTAAATAAATCAACCCCTTTGATAAGCTTAACATCTGTTCACCCCCCACTACGCTTCCGTACGCTAGTCCGCCCAGCTAGCTTGGTGGCCCTCGCCCATAGCGGCAGACATTCTCCCACCTATTGTTCCCTCCCCAGTCCCCCCCGCTCATACATACATATTCAAATGAAAAACAATCCCAACACAATTGTCCGACAGAGATTTTAAAAAACTCAAGTTGAACACAAAAAAAAGATCAAGCAAAAGATCCAGCATAGAACAGTACAGCACAGAACAGGCCCTTCGGCCCTCGATGTTGTGCCGAGCAATGATCACCCTACTCAAACCCACGTATCCACCCTATACCCATAACCCAACAACCCCACCCCCCTTAACCTTACTTTTTAGGACACTACGGGCAATTTAGCATGGCCAATCTACCTAACCCGCACATCTTTGGACTGTGGGAGGAAACCGGAGCACCCGGAGGAAACCCACGCACACACGGGGAGGACGTGCAGACTCCGCACAGACAGTGACCCAGCTGGGAACTGAACCTGGGACCTTGGAGCTGTGAAGCATTTATGCTAACCACCATGCTACCGTGCTGCCCCGATCTGAATATCCATCCCCCAACAGTGCAAATGCAAACTTTACCTCACTCAGCTCTGCAGCTGGCCCAAGATCCATACAGCAGGCATTACAAATAATGTCCGAAAAAGCAAGCAACAACAAACTTGTTTTGAAAACCATAAATATTACAGCAAAACTCTCAGTCCAACTCCAGTCCTTTCCTTTTCGCAAAGTCCAACACTTCCTCAGGCGACTCGAAATAACAATGTTGCTCCTCGGCGGGGCGAATACAACAGTCCGAACTTCACCTTTTTCTTGAAAAGGGTCGATCTGATCTGGCTAAACCCCGCTCTTCTCCTGGCCACCTCCGCACTCAGGTCTTGATAAATCCACAGGATATTGTTGTCCCATTTGCAGCTCCGTGTCTGCTTGGCCCACTGTAAAACACGCTCCTTATCCAGATATCTGTGGAATCTCACCACCATTGCCCTCTAGGGGTCTCCCAATCATGACTTCCTTGCAAGTGCTCTGTGAGCTCTCCACCTCCAAGGGTCGGGAGAATGCCCCATCCCCCAACAGCTTCTCAAACATGCCCGCTATGTATGCCCCAGCGTCCGCTCCTTCGGACCCCACCGGGAGCCCAACGATTCTCAGGTTCTGCCGGCGGGACCTGTTCTCTAGGTCCTCCACCTTCTCCAGGAGCCTTTTCTGCTGGTCTCTCAGCGCCCCAACTCCAACTCCACTGCAGTTTGATGTTCCTCCTGGTCAGCCAGCGCCTTCTCTACTTTCTGGATCGCCGATCTTGGGCATCCAATCTAAGTTCCAGCCACGAAATTGCTTCTTTAATCAGGTCCAAGCAGTCTTGCTTCTGCTTGGAGAAGCCCTCCTAGATAACTTGCATCAACTGCTCTGTTGACTGCTGGGTTGACAAGCCAGAGGACTGGTCCTCCGCCATGCTTCCTCCCTGTGCTGCTTCAGCCCAAGCCTTCTCTGTCCTTCTGTTTCTGCCTTTGCGAGCACTTCTGGTCCTCCTCTCCATGCACCGATGTGGGAATTCAGTTCACAATTGTCTCTGTCATCCATTTTTCAAATCAAGTCCGGTAAAAAATCAGGGGAAAAGGTCCAAACGTCCAACCCGAGCCGGAGCCACCAAATGTGCGACTTGCTCCTTCATAGCCGCCACTGGAAGCACCATGAGGCAGCAGTACTAACCACTGTGCCATGCTTATGTGTCCTATCAGAAGAGCAATCAACAAATCAAGTTGGGAGATAAATTTGTCTGACTCCAACTGGGAGGAATGAGGCTGGTATAAAATAAAGCCTCAGGCTGCATTTCAGTAAGTTAAATTATGATGGAAGTCCTCTTATTTTCTGCCAAATCCATTATTCTTTCTTAGCTTTAAATGAAAAGAGACTGCAGTTATATGTCACGCTTTCATAGGCTAACCATTTAATGCAAGGAATATCAGCCAGCTTGCATTGCTGGCAATGGGATGTCCAGAGTTCATGAAAAAGGTTTCTCTTTCTAAACTCCTGAAAAAAAATGGCCATTTATTCTTGAATTCCCTTAGGGCAGTAGTGTGGTGCAGTGGTTAGCATTGCTGCCTCACGGCGCTGAGGACCCAGGTTTAATCCCGGCCCTGGGTCACTGTCCATGTGGAATTTGCACATTCTTCCCGTGTCTATGTGGGTCGCACCCCCACAACCCAAAAAGATGTGCAGGGTAGGTGAAATGGTCACGCTAAATTGCTCCTTAGTTGAAAAACAAAATTGGGTACTCTTTTTAAAAAAAAAAAATTTTAAGTATTGAATATCCACAAGGGGGTGCAATTGATCAATTGAAGAGTTTAAAATAAAAATGGCATTTGAAAGTAATGCAAAGCCACAGTCAAAACATTCGAATGGCAATGTGGTCAAGCTTTCAATTAATAATTTCCAGAAGATAAAATACCCGAAAGAAATCTTAACTTTTTAACATTGTCCTTGTTAATCACAAGATTTAAAAACCATTGAATTTTTATATGGTGTCAAAGGTGACGTATGATTTTTTTTTACAAATGTAAGGTGTTGATCACAGGATTTTGTGTGTACGAATGTGGATGATGGGGGTTGGGGAGGAGGCGAATGGCTGGAGCTGTTTGCAGGGTTTTACATGCACTTTGCTCCTATGACACCAGAGAAATAGGGAGTCAATACAAAAGGGAAAATATATAAACAATAATCAACATTTCCATGGGAAGTGGGTTTTGTACGTAGTTTTATTGCCTGGTCTGATTTTTATTACCAATTGCTTTTACAAGACTGCTCCTAAAGATGTTGTCTTTAAAAAATCTTGTATCCTTGTGAATATACAAAGCATTAGAAACTCTCTTGAATCCTATTCAGAGTCCATTAATGGCATTGTTCAGATAATACACTCACTTTTAACATATCTCAGCCCTCCCACGGTCAGTTCAATGCCAGAGGAGCCTGTTGCTTTTTCCCCCTCTGAATTGTTGCCTTGGAAACAGTGCTAAGAAGAAAGGGGAAAGAATTTTTTTATTTAGACTGAACGAGATTACCAGATCTGGCTGAAAGCAGGAATGCTTCTATCAGTTGTCATGGCTTTATTCAAGCATATAGGAATTATGATTTTGTTTAGTTTTTGAATTAAAATTATTATGCTACACATTATTGGTTAGTTATTAAAGACTCTGAGCAGTTTACAATGCCACTTTCATGTCTGACTTCTATATGCCTGTCATTATTTATCCTCCTGAAATTCACAAAGAAAAATTGACCTTTGGTGGCAATACACAAGGTTAACAACAAAACTCTTTTTAGTCACATACCCAACACCAGGCAGGTTACCTTGATTTCCACTGAGAGGTGCATCAGTTAACTATTACATTGAGCTCGTTGTGTGTAGAATAGGCCTTTAAAAACTCTAGTCAGTCAAGAATCCAGTTTGACAAAGGATTACCATCAGGATGAAACACAATGAGGAAACAGTGGCCTGTTGTCAACCAGACACCATAGAGCTACAGATAGCCTACAATAATGCACTTTGCCCACATAACCTTTCAAAATGATGGTCTTGGTAAAACAACTACCTGGCAATATCAGTATCAAGTTTGACAACTAATCCACAATGAATACGGCAATTTATCTTGACATGCTACTCCTTTGTCAGTTTATTTAATAGAGTCTGCTGAGGTCGATGCACACCACATAGGTGAGGATCCATCAGGCCCCACCCAGATGGACTGTCACAAGTGAATTGTTATTGCCAAACTGAATGATCCATCTTTCCCTCTGACCATGTGTTCATTCCACCCCACGCCCTCCAGCCGACGGTGCGGCCCATCCAGGGTAGCCCGCTTCCCTGCCTGCAATGAGAACACCCTGGGGAGTGCTCCAAGGAAGCCACAGTTGATGCGTCACAGCTGTCATCCCCATCCTCCAATAGCGCAGATACACACACCTCGGTGGGAAACGTTAGTGGACAGGCTTGTGGGACACAACCTGGTGAGCACCACACAGTTGCTGATGCACATCAAGTGGAGGCAGGAACCTCCAGGCGAGACATCAGTTGGAGGACTGCTGGATCCCAGGACCCAACTGGGTCCCAGTCAGATGTTGAGCCTCTGGAACAGGTTTACCCGGAGCTGATGCAGACATTAGGAAGACATTGAGAGTGACCGGGACATGTCAACGACACTCCAGCAGGTCCGTAGTCGATTGGATGAGTCCCAGAGGCTACAGGTGCAGGAGATGTCACTGGCAATGTGGGACACCGAGGCCAACACTGTTAGGGTGTCACCTGCAGTGGACAGCCTGGTGCACAACGTCGGCAGCATGAGTGAAGGTGTCCAAGGCGTGGCACAGTTGGTGACGGCCATGGCTGAGGGCCTCGACAGGCTGTCATACTCGATGGGGGATGTGACCCAATGCCAGGCTGACCTTGATGAGGTGCTGCGGGACATGTCCTGCTCTCAGATAGGCATGGCCGAGGCGCTGCGGAGTTTGTCTCAGTCGCAGGTGGGCACTGCAGAGCATGGCCCAGTCACTGAGGAGCATTGTCAAGGGAGTAGACACCATGGTGCAGAGCCAGATGATGCAGGGGCAGCTGGGGCAAAAACCAGCTGCCCCCCTGACCTGGAGTGAACCCCAGGGGCCTATGGGCACCGCTGGGAGGAGGAGGCATTGGGTGGTAGCCTAGACCCATCCTATGGACATGCAATGATGGGCAACAGCTCCCTCGGGATCTACCCCTCTGTTGAGGCCACCTCTTGCAGCCACCACCCGAGACAGGGTGGCACAGCTGTGCAAGTGCGCCGGGGGACTACGGCCCCAGAGGACACCCACCAGGGGCATCGAAGGCCATGGGACGTGGTGAGCAGCTGGTTGCCTCCACCTCTGATGTGCATCCTGGGCATACACTTCAACACAGTAGTAGAGCAAGTAAGACCAAACACAATTGAGGATCACTGAGTGCACTGGGGGGTAAGGCGTGGAGAGTGTGTTGGTGATGAGGAGGGCAACATTGGGATAGTCGGGCAGTGGTGTACAGTTGGGCGAGGAACATTAAAATACCCTCACCACAACCGGCATGACGCCTCTGACTGTTCTGCAATATGGGCTGACCGCCAATCCTATGCTTCATCTCCCCAGACATGTCCCCCGCCTGCCCACAAATACATGGCCGCGGACATGTGTCCAGGCCTGGGCCCCATCTCCTGGGTGATCGAAAGGTTTGCTGCGTCTGTGGTGCAGTGTTCCAGCACAGTGTCCAGGCATCAAGGTGTGATTGGGATGCTACGCAATGAGCCCCACATTCTACATGGCCGGCCCGCCCACCGACAGAGATCCACTTGGGTTGTGTGAAACACTCACTTAACCATGATTGCCAATTCCCTATTAACAACAACCTTCAACCACATGGCCAGAGGCCTCAGGCGTCAGATTTCGGTGATGGGTGGGGCAGACAGGCAGGGGCTAGGGTTGTCCTGGTACGGGAACATGATTCAGGGGTTGGCATGGCAGACACACACATGTTCAACCCCTCCCCACAACCAGGACTGCACCACTGCCCCCCCCCCCCCCCCCCAACGAGTACAGGGGCAGCAAGCCCAGTGCCCCGGGCTCATTGGCTGTGAGCGAAGGTGGCCACTCACCTCCTCTGCTTCCCGCAGCAGCCCATCCGCCGGTTTCACGTTTTTCAAAAGGAGTACTAATCGGCACCAGCGTGACAACTTGCTGGGGAGGCCGCTGAGTCACAGGAGGCGTTGGATTTGGGATGGCTCCCGTTAATTTTATGGAAATAGGGCTTAAGTGGTGATAATTGGTTTCTCACCACACTACGGCGGGATCCTGATCTTGCCTATGGGAGCAAGCTGATTGCATCTCAAATGGTTTGGCACCTGGCGCAGTTCTTGTTTGCTGCCTCTCCCGCTATTCACTGGCCATGTTTCACTCGAGCGAGAGCACAATGAAGCTGGAGAATTGCGCCCATGGTGTTTTGGAATGGTTTTGATTGTGGAAGGTCGCTAGAGCCATTTTTCCCTCAAATTAACCTTGGGTTTTTGTGGGTCTTATGCTTCTCTCTGGAGATTGCAGGGCTGCTAGTTGATGGGGACATCCGATCTCAATGCTTTATGCATCAGAGTGTTGGGCAGAGTTGCTCGACCAGATGGTCTTTTCCTGCATCATATTTCCGTTTTATTCACTACCAGGAGTTACGGAGGAAGTATCAATCCAGTCTGGTCTTTTAGGTTGAAGCTAGTTTATTTACGTGTTAGGATACAGGACAAGAACCCGAAACTTTTTTCTATTAATTGAGGATACTTCTCCCCAGCAGTGATGACTCTGACCAATAGATATAGTTTATGTTCAAACAAAATATTACTGCATCAAATATGAAAGAATACAATATGTAACAATTTATACATTCATCACAAAAGACACTTCCTCGTACCCAAGCTCCCACACCAAAGTGTTCCAGCCACCTGTATTTACAGGATAATCACTGTCACTTGTTTAACTAGCAATTTCCATACACTGTGATTAACATTGACAGATTCCCCTCTTTCTCTTGGGTTTTGAAAGAAAAATTTAAAGAACATTTTAAAAAATCTAAACAGAAATAAATAACTCTACATCTATGAATCATGTAACTCTTTTACCAAGTATAGCCATTATTAAAAAAAACAGAAATTAGTTTTTTTTTCATCATAATAACACAAGACAGAGCAGGCACTTTTTGTAACAGTCTGGTAGCATTCTATGGGTTAGCTTTTCTCACATAAGCCCTTATATGAAAGTCTGAACACACAAACCCCACATGCACTGTTTTTACCAATGCCAGTGTTTGAGCAGCTCATGTGCTTTTTACGACTTATTTTCTTATCCTCCCAAGCGAATGGGCAACACTTCGAATTTCTCCAAGCAGGCTGTGAAAATCCCCTCATCGTCACACATGGCACCTGTTCGGGTACACTGGGAGAATTCGGAATGCCCAATTTACCTAGCAAGCACGTCTTCCGGAACTTGTGGGAGGAAACTGGAGCACCAGGAGTCAATACACGCAGACATGGGGGAGAATGTGCAGACTCCGCACAGACACTATTGCTTCACAGTGCCAGGGTCCTAGGTTCGATTCCCGTCTTGGGTCACTGTCTGTGCGGAGTTTGCACAACCACTGTCACTTTTTTCTGCAATGTGGCAAACCCCCTGGACCCTTTGCTCATCTCTCCAGGCAAGCCCCCTCCACATAGCAGCCACCCACCCTCCGGTTGTGGACATGTCCCCGGAGCTGTGTCCTATCCCCTGGGTGTTCGGATGTTGGCTGCTGTGTGTGCGGTGTTGTCTCCAACAGCATTCATATAGAACAGTACAGCACAGAACAGGCCCTTCGGCCCTCGATGTTGTGCCGAGAATTGTCTGAAACCAAGATCAAGCTATCCCACTCCCTGTCATTCTAGTTTGCTCCATGTGCCTATCCAATAACCGCTTGAAAGTTCCTAAAGTGTCCGACTCCACTATCACAGCAGGCAGTCCATTCCACACCTTAACCACTCTCTGAGTAAAGAACCTACCTCGGATATCCCTCCTATATCTCCCACCCTGAATCTTATAGTTATGCCCCCTTGTAACAGCTACATCCACCCGAGGAAATAGTCTCTGAACGTTCACTCTGTCTATCCCCCTCATCATTTTATGAACCTCAATTAAGTCGCCTCTCATCCTCCTCCGCTCCAAAGAGAAAAGCACTAGCTCCCTCAACCTTTCCTCATAAGACTTATCCTGCAAACCAGGCAGCATCCTGGTAAATCTCCTTTGCTTCAAGCACAGTGTCCAGGCAGCAAGGTGCAATTGGAATGCTAGGCAATGACTCCCCCATGCTTCATGACTCGCCCACCCACAGGAATCCACTTGGCATGTGTCAAGTGCTCACTTAACCATGATTGCCGGTTCCCTATTAGCGATAGCCTTCAGCTGCACAGCCAGAGTCCTCAGCAACTGGTGGGGGATATGGGTGATCAGTGGGGCAGACAAGCAGGGCTTAAATGGTGATAATTGGTTTCTTGACACGCTATGACAAGATCCTGTTTTCGCCTACGGGAGCGGGCCGGTTTCATCGCAAACTGTCTCCCATTGCGGATCTCATTCTTGGCCTCTACCGCTATTCACCGGCCCTGTTACGCTTGAGCATGAGTGTAACGAGGCCGGAGAATTGCGCCCAAGAGTCACTTTTTTGGGCCCTCAGAAGTTTCTCGCCAGCTTAGCCCTGGGGAGCTGAACACCGAGAACAGCCTGCCGTTTTGAAAGGGTCCCCCAATCTCTAAGTGAGTTTGGGGGTCCCCCACACCCCCCACCCATGGGCATTGTCACTCCCCCACGCATGGACACTACCCCATAACCCCCCTCAAGTGAGGATACCCTGCTCTGGGGTCTCTTTACCAAGCCCCCCTCCCTTCCAGGGTCTCCACCTGCCACCCCACCCAATCTCCCGGAGGCCCCTACTTGCCTGCCCTGCACTCCCCATCCTTCAAACTCCCCCTCACCCTCATTTTTTGGGCATGGCCCCCCTTGGTCCCTGACCCTTGGCAGTGCCAACCTGGCACTCAGGCACCCTTGCACTGGCACCCAGGCAATGGTCCTGGCAGCTTGGCAGTGTCATCCGGGCACCTTGGCAGTGCCAGGGTTCCCAGTTTCCAGGGGGAGCGCCAGGGAGCCACCCTGCCCTTACCCTGACCACCCAGAGGTCTCTGATGGCTTGGGAGCCCCTGCACCCCGGGTGCCGTTCTGCCTGGTCCACATTTCGGAGAATTGAGGGAGGCTGGTGGATTCTGGGCACGTAGGTCGTCAGTAGGTTTACGACCTACTTCCGTGAGCGTCATTTGGTCCCGCCCATTTTGGGGGCAGTTCCGACTCCGACATCTCGCGTAACTTTGTTGAATCACGTGAGGCTGGGAGCCTGTCGGGAGGCCCGCTGGTGGCTTCTCCCGAGATTCTCCAGCCGCGTTGTGCTCTCGCTTGAGCTCAACGTGGCTAGAGAATCTCTTCATGTTCTTCCTACCAAAATGCATCAACTCACATTTCTCCACATTAACCTTCATCTGCCACCTATCTGCCCACTCCACCAACTTATCTACGTCCATTTGAAGTTCTACACTGTCAACCTCATAGTTTACAATGTTTTCAAGTTTTGTGTCATCTGCAACCTTTGAAATTGTCCCATGCTCATCAAGATTTAGCAAAAGTCCCAACATCAGGTAACACAAACCTTCCTTCAGCCTGAAAAATATCCACTGACCATTACTCTGGTTCCTATTATTCAGCCAATTTTGTATCCCCGTTGCTACTGTCCCTTTTATTCCTTGAGCTATAACTTTTCTTACAAGTCTGTTTTGTGGCAGTTTATTTAATCCATAATTACAGTCATTTTGTGTCTCTGCTTGACTTTTTCAGGTCTCATTAGTTGTTAATGTTGCCAGTGAGTGTGGCTTCACAGAAAGCCACTACAAAGAACTACAGCAGTTACAGCGGGAACTAGGTCCAATGCATTTTAATGTCCTGGGATTCCCTTGTAACCAGTTTGGGAATCAAGAGCCAGGGCCTGACCAAGAGATTGAAAAGTTTGTACGAAGAATCTATGGAGTCACCTTTCCAATATTCAGTAAGATCAATGTCAAAGGCCCTGGGGCGAATGCAGCATTCAAATATTTAACAGGTAAGAATGAGATTCACTCAAAATTAGGAGTGACTATTGACTTGAAATATCAAACAAATTATCAATAAAATCTGTCCGCATTATTCAAAAAGTGCAGTAGTTTCCCCATGAGAAGAGATTACCCGGGTTCACAAGTGAATTTCTGGTAACATTCTGCTGGTTTCTCCATTATCCATTCACTGGTCTGAAAAAAATCATTTTTTATCAGGCTTCAGGTACTTCTCAATGCATGTTAGTAATGTATTTCATTTTGTGGCCAGTTTAAAATAGTGCACTCTTTTTTTTTAACCCTGAAATGAAGTTTTGAATATTTTGGACGTTGGGTCCTGTTTAAAGCAGGAACAATGTTTCCCCAGGCTTTCCTTTGTTAATTTGATCCACCTTTCCAGAGACATCAGGTGACCTCCGGTAATTTGCTCAAGTTATCATTTTTTCCCTGGTGAGTTGTGACTCTGTTGGTGAACCATGGAGGGCAATACAACAGAAATAATGTCTTGCATATAATCCTTGTAATTCTTTAGCAGAGAGCACATTTCTATGATCCAGGACTTCCTGTAAGGTGGCTGCTCTCCTTCCCAAAATGTAAATGTTTAAAATTGGGGCTTTAATTCAGCAATTGGGCATAATCCCACTCATAAGAACTAGGAGCAGAAGTAGACAGTCCGGCCCTTTGAGCCTGCTCCGCCATTCTATAAGATCATGGCTGATCTATTCGTGGTCTCAGAACCACTTACCCGCATTCTCGCCATATCCCGTAATTCCTTTATTTTTCAAAAAAACATCTACCCTATCTTTAAATATATTCAATGAAGTAGCGTCTACTACTCCTTTCGGTAGGGAATTCCATACTTTAACCACCCTCTGAGTGAAGAAGTTCCTCCTTGATTCAGTCCTAAATCTGCTCCCCCTAATCTTGAGGCTATGCCCTCTTGTCCTACTTTCACCTACCAGTGGAAACATCCTTTCTACTTCTATCTTATCCATTCCCTTCAAAATTTTATATGTTTCTATTAGATCCCCCCTCAACCTTCTGAATTCCAGTGAATATAATCCCAATCTACTCAGCCTCTCCTCAGACGATAACCCCCTCAACTCCGGAATCAGCCTAGTGAACCTCCTCTGCACCCCCTCTAGTGCTAGCACATCCTTTCTCAAGTGTGGAGACCAAAACTGCACACAGTACTCCAGGTGTGGCCTCACCAGCACCTTGTACAACTGCAACATTACCTCCCTACTTTTAAACTCAATCCCCTTCGCAACGAGGGACAAAATTCCATTTGCCTTCCTAATTACTTGTTGCACCTGCAGACCAACCTTCTGTGACTCATGCACATGTACACCCAGGTCCCTCTGCATAGCAGCATGCTGCAGCTTTTTACCATTTAAGTAATAACCCGTTCTATTGTTACTCCTACCAAAATGCACGACTTCACACTTATTGACATTATACTCCATCTGCCAGACCTTTGCCCACTCACTCAATGTGTCAATGTTCCTCTGTAAGGTTGTACAGTCCTCAGCACACTTTGCTCTGCCACACACCTTCGTGTCATCTGCAAACTTGGATACCTTACACGTAGTTCCCAACTCCAAATCGTCTATATAAATTGTAAATAATTGTGGTCCCAACACTGATCCCTGAGGCACACCACTCGTCACTGATTGCCAGCCAGAATAGCACTCATTTATTCCCACTCTTTGTTTCCTGTTAGACAACCAATCCTCTATCCATGCTAGTACTCTACCCTTAACACCATGCATCCTTATCTTATGCAGCAGCCTCTTGTGCGGTACCTTGTCAAAGGCCTTTTGGAAATCTAGGTACACCACATCCACTAGGTCCCCTTTGTCTACCTTGCTCGAAATGTCTTCTAGAATTCCAAGAGATTCGTCAAGCATGACCTGCCCTTCATGAATCCATGCTGCGTCGTTCAATGGGACAATTTCTATCGAGGTGCCCTCCTATCTCTTTCTTGATAATAGACTCAAGCATCTTCCCCACGACAGAGGTTAAGCTAACCGGTCTATAATTCCCCATCTTTTGTCTACTTCCCTTTTTAAACAGTGGTGTCACATTTGCTGTTTTCCAATCCTCTGGGACTGCCCCAGTGTTCAGCGAATTTTGGAAAATTACCGCCAGTGCATCTGCTATTACTCCAGCCATCTCTTTAAGTACCCTGGGATGCATTCCATCATGGCCAGGAGACTTATCTATCCTGAGCTCCATTAGCTTGCACAACACTTGCTCTTTCGTGATAGTAATGGTTTCCAGTCCTCACCTACCTTCTTCTCTTGGTCAATTGCTGGCATGTTATTAGTGTCCTCCACTGTGAAGACCGATACAAAATATTTGTTCAATGCCTACGCCATTTCATCATATCCCATAACTAAAGGACCACTCTCATCCTCTAATGGACCAATGTTTACTTTAGCCACTCTTTTTAGTTTTATATAATTATAAAAACTTTTGCTATCTGTCCTTATATTCTGTGCCAGTTTTTTTTCGTGTTCTATCTTACTTTTCTTTATGTCTCTTTTCGTGGCTTTCTGCTGACCCTTTAAAGTTTTCCCAATCTTCTAGTTTCCCGCTGATCTTGGCCACTTTGTAAGCCTTCTCTTTCAATTTGACAGCCTCATGTATCTCCTTTGACACCCATGGTAGATTACCTCTTTTCTTACAATTCTTCCTTCTCACGGGAATATACTTTTGTTGAGCACTATGAAAGATTTATTTGAAAGTACTCCAGTGCTCCTCAACTGTCCTACCATAAAATATTTGTTTCCAGTCTACTTTAGCGAGGTCCTTCCTCATTCTATCGTAGTCCCCTTTGTTCAAGCACAGGACCCTGGTATTGGACTCTATCATCACACTCTCCACCTGTATACTAAATTCAATCATGCTGTGATCACTCCTCCCAAGAGGATCCCTAACGATGAGGTCATTAATTATTCCTGCCTCATTGCACAGGACCAGATCTAGGATAGCTTGCTCTCTCGTTGATTCCATTACATATTGTTCCAGAAACATATCCCGAATACATTCAATGAACTCCTCTTCAAGGCTACCCTGACCGAGCTGATTTGACCAATCTATATGCAGATTAAAATCTCCCATTATAACTGCTGTCCCTTTTCACAGGCATTAGTTATCTCTTCATTTACTGCCCGTCCCAGTGTGATGCTATTATTTGGTGGCCTATAGACTACTCCTATCAGTGTCTTTTTCTTCTTAGAATTTCTCATTTCTACCCAAATGGATTCAACCTCATTCTCCATAGAACCTATATCATCCCTCCTCAGAGTACTGTATTTTAATAGTGTAATAATAATCTTTATTGTCAGGGCAGCACGGTGGCGCAGTGGGTTAGCACTGCAGCCTCACGGCGCCGAGGTCCCAGGTTCGATCCCGGCTCTGGGTCACTGTCCGTGTGGAGTTTGCACATTCTCCCCGTGTTTGCGTGGGTTTCGCCCCCACAACCCAAAGATGTGCAGGGTCGGTGGATTGAACACGCTAAATTGCCCCTTAATTGGAAAAAATGAATTGGGTACTCTAAATTTTTTTTATTTTTTTAAAATAATCTTTATTGTCACAAGTTGACTTACATTAACATTACATTACTGTCTGTGCGGAGTCTGCACGCTCTCCCCATGTCTGCATGGGTTTCCGCCGGGTGCTCCGGTTTCCTCCCACTGTCCAAAGGTGGGGTTACGGGGTTCGGGTGGAGACGTGGGCTTGAGTGGGATGCTCTTTCCAAGGGCCGGTGCAGACTCGATGGGTCAAATGGCCTCCTTCTGAACTGTAAATTCTGTGATTGACACTGCAATTAAGTTGCTGCGAAAAGCCCCTAGTCGCCACATTCAGGCGCCTGTTCGGGTACATAGAGGGAGAATTCAGAATGTCCAAATTACCTAACAGCACATCTTTCGGGACTTGTGGGAGGAAACTGGACCACCCAGAGGAAACCCACGCAGACACGGACAATGTGCAGACTCCGCACAGACAGTGATCCAACCCGGGAATCAAACCTGGGACCCTGGTACTGTGAAGCAACAGTGCTACCCACTGTGCTACCGTGCCGTCCAATATCATGCTGGTTTGAATTTCCGGCTCTATGCTGCACTGAGCAGACATGAAACATGAACAGAGATACTGGCCGGAATTCTCCGGCCGTTGGGATTCCCTGTTCTCACCAGCAGCACAGCTCTGCTGCAAGTTTCCCAGCGCCGTGGGGATGGATTAATGGAAAATCCCATTGACCATTACTCTGTTTCCTATTATTCAGCCAATTTTGTATCCCCGTTGCTACTGTCCCTTTTATTCCTTGACCTATAACTTTTCTTACAAGTCTGTTTTGTGGCAATTTATTTAATCCTTAATTGCAGTCATTTTGTGTCTCTTTTTCAGGTCTCATTAGTAGTTAATGTTGCCAGTGATTGTGGCTTCACAAAAAACCACTACAAAGAGCTGCAGCGGGAACTAGGCCCAATGCATTTTAATGTCCTGGGATTCCCTTGTAATCAGTTTGGGAATCAAGAGATGTTGGAGATTTTCAACGTTTAAATTATTGGTCAAAAATCTGTGCTCTGTTCTTGTCCTTATTTTCAACATGCACTTCCAATGGACAAGCTCCTACAGAAGCAGTAACCTGGGAAAGTGCCCTTATTATTTAAACCAGGAAGTTGCTGAATGCCTGAGATGAAGAGATACTGGGCGCGATTCTCTGGCCGTGTTGTGCTCAAGCGTGAGCACCTTGCTGCTGGAGAATCCGGGGAGAGGCCTCCAGCGAGATTCCCAACAGCCTCCGCGCCTCGCGGGATTCACTGAAGTCCCACAAGATGTTGGAGTCGGAACACCGCTCCAAATGGGCGTGAACAAACACTGCTCCTGGAAGTAAGTCGTAAACCTACTTATGACAGGGTGGCACGGTAGCACAGTGGTTAACACTGTTGCTTCACAGTGCCGGGGTCACGGGTTTGATTGCCAGCTTGGGTCATGTGGTAATCACCACTGTTGTATATATTAGGAGATGTGCGGTAAGACCCTATACTACAGGTTCGGGGGGTAGTCCCTGTCTGCTGGCTCCGCCCAGTAGGCGGAGTATAAATATGTGCGCTCCCCATACAGCAGCCATTTCGCCAGCTGCTGTAGGTGGCCACACATCTTAGTGTAATAAAACCTCAGTTGTATTCAACACTCATCTTTGTGCAATTGATCGTGCAGCAGGTCACTGACTGTGGAGTCTCCATGTTCTCCCCATGTAGAACATAGAACATAGAACAGTACAGCACAGAACAGGCCCTTCGGCCCTCGATGTTGTGCCGAGCAATGATCACCCTACTTAAACCCACGTAACCCGTATACCCGTAACCCAACAATCCCCCCCATTAACCTTACACTACGGGCAATTTAGCATGTCCAACCCACCTAACCCGCACATCTTTGGACTGTGGGAGGAAACCGGAGCACCCGGAGGAAACCCACGCACACACAGGGAGGACGTGCAGACTCCACACAGACAGTGACCCAGCCGGGAATCGAACCTGGGACCCTGGAGCTGTGAAGCATTGATGCTAACCACCATGCTACCGTGAGGCCCCAAGGTCTGTGAGGGTTTCCTCCGGGTGCTCCGGTTTCCTCCCCCAAGTCCTGAAAGACGTGTTTATTAGGTGAATTGGACATTCTGAATTCTCCCTCCCTGTACCTGGACAGGCGTCATGGTGTGGCAACTAGGGGCTTTTCACAGTAACTTCATTGCAGTGTATTTTTTTAAATGTATCTTTTTTACAAACATGTATCAAAGCAGGTTACAGGCAATAAACACCCTGGGAAACATACTTCCCAACAATCAACTACACAGTCTGTACAGATTTTTCCATTTTGTCACCCCTCCACCCACACTCCACACCCCTGAGACGAATAGCTCCTCAAACATGGTCACAACACCCCCCACCTTTTCTCAAACACCCCTGCTGAGCCCCTTAACTCATACTTTATCTTCTCCAACCTCAGGAAGCCGTACAGGTCACCCAACCATGCCGCTACTTCCGGTGGCAATGCCAACCACCACTCCAGTAAAATTCGCCACCGTGCAATCAGAAAGACGAAGGCCACGGCATTGGCCTTCCTCCGCTCCATGAGCTCCAACTTTTCATTGCAGTGTTAATAAAAGCCTACTTATGACACTAATAAAATTTATTATAATTATTACCTACCTGCCCCGGATCCACCGGCCTCCCTCGATTCTCCGGCCTCCCCAGGGAGGCTGCAGCCGGGCGCCGATCAGTGTTGATCCACACAAATGTGGACCAGGAGGAACGGGACCGGGGGTCCTCCCAGGCCATCGGAGATCCCAGGGTGGTCAGGACAAGTGTAGGGTGGCTCCCTGGCCATCCCCATGGAGCGTGGGCACCTTGGCACTGCCACCTTAGCCCTGCCAAGGTGCCAGGATGGCATTGCCTAGCCAGCAGGAGCACTGCCAATGGTCATGGGCTGAGGGGGGCCAGGCCCATGAAATGAGGGTGGAGGGGGGCTTTGAAGGGTGTGGAGTGCAGGGCAGGTAAGTAGGGGTCTCTGGTAGGTTAGGGGGGTGACGAGTGGGACTCCTGGAAGGGAAGAGATGCTGTAAGGGGGCTTGGAGAGGCCTGAAGAGGAGGGCCCTCAGTGACTCCATAGCAGGGTGTATTCGCTTGGGGAGTGTGAGATACTGTCCATGTGTGTGTGGGGAGGGGGGGGGGTGACATTGCCCATGGGTGGGGGTATGGGGGACCCACAAGCTCACTTAGAGATTGGGCACCCTTTCAAAAATGGTGGCCCGATCTCTGAGTTCAGCTCCCCAGTGCTAAAAAAAATTCTAAGTTATGGGCTAAACCGGTGAGAAACTCCCCAGGGCTCAAAAAAGCGACTTAGTGTCACTGAACAGTGGTGGGGAAGTCGCCGGCAAACCCGCCACAATTAACGTAGAAATATTTGGGGAGAATTGCGCCCACTGTCGTTGAAATTTGTGTTGCAATTGATTGGAACCTCGAAGAGATTGAAAATGGGAAGAGGGGCTGCATTGGGAACCATTTAAATATAAATGTTAACACTCTGATGAGAGGGCGTCTTCCCTAGGCTTCCAGATAGAGAACAGATAAAAGAGAATATGTTACTATCACTGCTGTGCTTTTAAAAAAAAAATCTAATTTTATAGCTCTGTAGTATTTCCAGACCTGATGAAAAGCAAGGCTAGAATTTTAAACTTAACCATATATACAACATTCTTTGAAATTGGGCAGTAAAATAAGCCAGGAAAATATTGCTTGTTAAATAACATTTTCTGGTATCACTGCTTATAGGTTCATGTTATCCAGAAAGATTACTTGTCAAACTGTGGAGCAATTTCACACAGCAGTGCAGCACATATCACAATCAGGATCAGGAGCCAAATTTCTTTCTTCTCTTGCCTAGTAATTGTAATGCCCAGCTATCCCCTCCACTGACGGGGATAGCTGGGGAATGGCTTGAAATTGAAGCAGCTATGAAATGCTCCAGCACGTGCTTGAAATAAATCAGTAAAACACTGTGACTGCAGGGGCTGGTTCCCTTTTCCACAGGCCCAACATTCTTTGGGAAAGGAAGATTTACTTGCTGGGTTGGCTGGAGGCCAGTCAAGCTTATTTCCAGATCAATGTAGATCCCGATTTGTAACAATATTTAACAATTGTGACACATGAGACCATTCAGATATAAAAGTCTTCAATTTGGCATCACATCTGCACCTGCGTTATTCCAACATGCCATGAAGAAACCACCCCCAATGGTGAAAAGGTTTAGGCACATAAATCCAAAACTACCTTGCCCCTCCCAAGCATGCAATCAACATATATCCCAACCTTCCGTGCTCGGTGGGCACCGCAGGGGTTGTATTGTTTTATCGACTCCTTTTCCCACATTTTGATTTGATGTTTCTTCTTAAGTTTCGATTTCTCTTTGTTATTTTTTGGGCTGTTCTCCCATGAGAAGCACCCCCTTTTAATTTGCCCCGCGTTGATTTCTGTTCTATTAAGTTGCTGTACCTGAAAATACTCCTGAAATTTAAGCAGTCCCTTTGCATGTATGACGTACCCCGGATCTCAAATTCCTCGTATACTGCTCCCTAAAATATAACTTTCTGAAATAAATTGATCTACTTTGCATTTGAATGAATAAACATTGGGCATGAC
The DNA here is from genome assembly GCF_902713615.1 of Scyliorhinus canicula. NCBI lineage: Eukaryota > Metazoa > Chordata > Chondrichthyes > Carcharhiniformes > Scyliorhinidae > Scyliorhinus > Scyliorhinus canicula. The sequence goes on along the minus strand of NC_052149.1, from coordinate 51,688,216 downwards.
CTGGGTTGAATATGGGGCCTAAACAGGGAACGCGCGTCCGAGGCTGCACATAGCCCTGTTTTCTACAGTGGGGAGATCCGCTCGGCAGAACTCCCCATTGTAGCGAGAGATCGGCAAGTCTCCCAATCTCTGAGGCCCTCAAAACAATCTCCGACCTCCCCCACCCCAACCCAAACAAACAATGCCACCTTGGCAGCACCCATGCCAGCTTGAAATGATAGCCATGATGTTCAGATTCACCTGAAGAAGGAGCCGTGCTCCGAAAGCTCGTGTTTGAAACAAACCTGTTGGACTTTAACCTGGTGTTGTAAGACTTCTTACTGAGCTTGAAATGACACCTGGGTACCTGGGCAGTTTGGCACCCAGTTGGCACCAGCAATGCCAGGGCACCACCCTGCCCAAAGGGCATGCAGCTGGGGGCCTCCAATCCTTTTGGAAACCTCCCATGAGTGCCGTTCCGTTTGGTCCCCATTTGTGGGGACCAATACTAAATGGCACTCACCCGCGGTCTATGAGGCGAACTGGGTTGAATCCTAAAGCCTCTGGTACCTCAGGAATCAGCACATTAGAGTAAGGCTTACTACCTCGCTTTAATATGCAGATTTGTTAAAAAGTGATTCCACCCATTGTGGGCAGGATTCACATCACAACATCTCGCGAGATTGCTTTGGATGTTGCGAGCCGGGTAGATCCCGAGAGTGTAGTCACCCGGCTTTCAATGGCCACGCTATGCCGCAGCAAGCTGCTTTTCTGGCTCAGCGTAGCCGTAGGATCACGCCCATTATCTGTATCCACCATATGGCGCTTGTTCCACAGACATAATCACTTCCTGAAATTATGGATTAGTTTGGAATTTATCCCAATTTAAGCAGAGACTGCGTTCTGAATACTACTGTTCTGGACAAGGTGAAAAAGCTCATCATGTTCTACATATTCCGGTCCCTTTAGAATCCTAAAACCTGTAATCAAAACACCTCTTGACCTCTTTTCTGCTGGCATCATGCCCAGTTTGCATAGCTGTTCCTCATAATCTAATCCCTCCATCCCGACAATCATTCTGTTTGCTCTCTGCTATATCATTTCAATAGGTTCACTATTCTTTTTATACTTTGGTGACTATGGACATCTTCCAAATCCATGACCTCTACCACCTGAAGGGCAAGCGCAGCAGATCCATGTGAACACCATCCAAGTTCTCCTCTGAATGTCACGGCTCTGTCCTATCATCTGCATCAGCTCTGGGAGATCCTTGTCCAGAAGCTCAGGATCTGACTGAACCCAGTTGAGACCTCCAGCTGCCAGCTGCTGTCTCCCTTGGATGTTCCTGCCTCCACCTTATGTGCATCAGCCACTGTGTGGTTCTCACCAGATTGTGCCCCAGAAGCCCCTCCAACAATATAGCCCACTGAGATGTGTGTCTCTGTGCTGGTGGGGGTGATAGTTGTGGCGCCTCGCCGGTGTTCTCCATGGCGCTCTCCTCCAAGGTGGTCTCTTGGGTGGCAGCGGGAGAATGACTCCAGATGGCCCACCTTCATCAGGTGGAGATCCTGCGAGGTGGTGGACATGTGGTCAGTGAGAGGAAAGGATAGCTTTGGCTGACGTGAATTACTCTCTTGAGACCGATCATCTGGGTGAAGGGGGGGGGGGGGGCTCATCTCTGTGGCGCAGGCCAGCCTTGCTGTCGGTGACTGCTCCCTCCTCCCGTCAACCCTGTGATCTCCAGGGCCCGTTCCTCATAGGGGATGAGGACTCGGACCTCTGGTATTCCATCACCCCACCTTGGCCCTTTCCTATTTATTATGGGCTATCTTCTCTTGCAGGGATGAGGAGAGGGCGTTGTGAGCTTGATAGGTCAGGGGAGTCTGGGCACTGCACCCCGACATGAATGGGTTGTGCTACTGGGTGCCAGGTGGTACCGAGGTACGTGCACAAAGAATCATGTGGGGAGGGTGAGAGTTGTCAGCCAGGGATCTGGGGGGGGGGAGGGAGAGAGAGAGATTGGGTATTTGAGGGGTGGCAGGCGGAACTGATGCCAGGAGAGAGGTGGTAACTTGCTGTTCGATGGACGTTGTTGGTCTTCTTCTGACATTGGACGGCGGTCCTCCTGGTCATGCTGCCCATGCCTCACAGGCACCGTTGCTGACCCTGCTGCTGGGCCTATGACCTCCTCGGGGGAACAGGATGTCCTGTCTCACATCCACAGCATCGAGAAAACTGGCCAGGCCGGCAACCCCAAAATGAAGAGCAGGTCTGCATGCTGCCATGCTTGTGTGTTAACAGGGGGTGACTTGTGAGGGAGCATTTAAAAACAGCTCCCCCTTGTTAGTGGCGAGACGCTGATGCGTGAGTCTGGTGAATCAGACACCAAGACAGCCAGTGACAGCGAGACTCATGTGGGGGTTGATTTTTGGCGGTAAGTGCAGCCGTCGAGTAACACTCTGCCAAACATGCCCAAAATGACATTTAGAAATGTTTCCACTGAATTAGAACAATAGAACATAACAGCGCAGTACAGGCCCTTCGGCCCTCAATGTTGCGCCAACCTGTGAAAGCAATCTAAAGCCCATCTACACTAATCCATTATCACCCTATATCACTATTCCTTCACTGTTGCTAGTCCACATCCCTCCCTAACAGCATTGTTAGTGTACCTACACCACATGTACTAAAGTGGTGGCTTACCACTACCGTCTCAAGGACAATTAGGTATGAGCAATCAAGCGGCATGGTGGCGCAGTGGCTAGCATTGCTGCCTCACGCCGCCAAGGTTCAATCCCGGCCCTGGGTCATTGTTCGTGTGGTGTTTGCACTGTCTCCCGTGTCTGCGTGGGTCTCACCCCCACAACCCAAAGATGTGCAGGGTAGGTGGATTGGCCATGCTAAATTGGAAAAAAAAAAGAATGGGCACTTAAAAAGTTATGAGCAATCAACATGCTGGCCTTGCTAGCGAAACCCACGTTCCATGTAAAAAGAAAAATAAATATTTGTACTCCGTATTCTACGTGCGGTCACACTAATAGTTAATAAAGGAAACATACCTAACTACCTTTGCTTAATGTTGCTCTTTAAAATGTCCCAATAACTGAATTGCTTTATTCATTGTAACCCCTCCTGCATTACAACCCTATGAGATCACTGTGCTCCTCCAGATCTGGCATGTTTCCATGTCTCCAATCTTACAATTCCATAGGCCCAAAACTCTGACATTCCCTTGCTAAACATCTTTACCTCTTGCTCCTTTAAGATACTTCTTGAAACCCACTCGACAAGATTAACTTTGAGCAAGCTTTAGGTCACAAGCCCTACTTTCCTCTTGTGTGGCTCAGTGTCAGATTTTACTCACAGGCACTATATAATTGGCAATTGTCGATGAAGACAACCATTTAAATGTTTTCATCAAAATTACCATGCAATAAATCAACAGACCGATACAATATCCATAATGAGAGTTATTTCTGCATTTAATTATAGACTCCTCTGGCAAGGAACCCACCTGGAATTTCTGGAAGTATCTTGTGGACGTGAATGGCGAGGTGGTAGACGTATGGGAAACTTCTCTTTCAGTTGCAGAAATAAAGCCGAAGATTGCATCGCTAGTGAGGCAACTCATTGTGAAACAAAAAGATGAATTGTGATTTAACCCCTTGCTGTGTAATGACTAATGTTACATAGTTCAACTTTACACCACTATTTAACAACTGTTTTTTGTTTTATCTATTCTCTCCTGTGCAGTTCACACATTAATTCCCCGTGACACCAGGTTTGCTTGAATATAGGTTGCGCTTTCCTCATGTAAAAAAAGGCATTAAGAGGTGGAACAAACTGTCTGTCACTTTTTAGTTTTTTGTTGAGGTGGAACTCAAGTTTAGTTTGTGCTCTAAAGTAACTGTGTAAATACGTTAATAAGCGACATGTAGTAGGTAAGACAGAGAGTTCCGTCATTGTTTGTACAGTATTGCAATTATTTTGATTTTTAAAACATTACCTATCCGATATTAACCTTTACATTTTTAAGTAAACTTTAAACAAGTGATTTGATTATATTACACAAACAAAGAATACTAGGTCAATTCATGAAAAGCAGAAAGAAATGTTTTATTATGGATTAAATGATCAGTAAAATCAGTATTTAATAATAATTACTTATTGTTACAAGTAGGCTTCAATGAAGTTACTGTGAAAAGCCCCTAGTCGCCACATTCCGGCGCTTGTTCAGGGAGACCGGTGTGTGAATTGAACCCGCGCTGCTGGCATTGTTCTGCATTACATACCAGCTGTTTAGCCCACGGTGCTAAACCAGCACCATATTACAAAGCTTCCTAAAGCGACATCACACGCAGAATAGTGCATTTTTGTATTCTAAAAGGGGAGTGGGAATTGGGATGAAGGAAACAAATGGCAAATGAGCCCTTATCAGTGTCCTGCCTGAGATATTTGAAAAGTGGCACCTGGTTGGTGTTTGGGAGCGGAAACCTTGCTGGCTAAAATGACAAATAGATGATTTGAGGCCGTCTCGGTGAGGAAAGGGACAGTCTAAACCAGGGGAAGGGAGAAATAAACTTTCCTTGTTGGGTCTGGATGGACATTCCTGTTCCTTCCGCCCCCACAAGCACTTTTTAAAAAGAAACTTCTTTAAATGGTCTCTTCACGATATTTTCACCGAGTGAGAAAGCTGCAGTGATATCTCCGTGAAGGTCAGAATTTAAATTCTATTTGGTGCCTGATGATGTAATTTGATCCTGATCTGTGCAGTTAAAGGACTCCACTAGTTTCAGGCAGGTGCTTTTGCTGTCTGTTTTGAAGAGCAGGATTAAATCGGATTCACAGTCAACTAGGTGGGGAACTGGTGAATAAGGCATTCATGGCATTTTTAACTGCCCTCTAGTTTCCAACAAGTGTGTCGGGTTAAAATGCAGCATTCTTGCTCCACCAAAATATTATTGGTAAATACGAAGAGCGTGAATGATACATTCTTCAGGCAGCAAAGAATGTCGAGAAATATCCAGTTCAAGTACTGTACGTTTTGATGGAAAGATGCAGTGGTGTCATGGTTGGCTCTGTTCCAAGACAGAGAAAGGTAAATGTGTTTCACTTACAATCATTGTTTATGTCTCTCTAATGATTATATAGATTCAACTGAAATATCTGATATTGGCAGGCTTTTCCCTTGAGAGAGTTCAACAGTTCCCTATTTTTAATGCGTGAGTACACATTTTCGATCGAATTCTTCCTTTTTGAGCCCCCAATGGCCATTGAGCCAGAGGAAGACGACTTACTGCTGTCCCCAGTGACAGTCTGTACCAGTATGTACATATCTCCAATTTTCCTTTCATCACACTGAGTGTTGCCTGATTTCCACTATACCTCCCCATAACAATAGAGCTGAGATTGAGAAATTGGCAGCACAAGGGATTGAATCATACATGATTGCTTCAAACTGTGAGGATCAAGGTTCCTTGTTGGTGATACAACATGCTCAATGCTTTTTGTTGAAGCAGTATTCCAAAACTTCTGTCCAGACATTACAAGACATATACATTTTGGAATGGATATTTTTGTTTTACTTTTATATCCTGTTTGGTGCTATGTTTTATGGTAGCGATGCATCCTGCAGTACTCTCTGGCCATTTCTGAACAAAAATGTGTACCCTGAGGAAGCGCTTAAATAAACACATTGAATAAAGTTTCTTACTTATTTCAGATGATTGTGATTTATTGTATTGTTTGCATAATAAATCCTAGTGCAGACTCCTCCCTCATAATATGTTATTCAAGCATTAATGTGACTCATTGGAATCTCCCATTCAAAAAGAACTGGACATAGAGCAATATTGTAGTTATATTTAGAGGGTTGACATGTTCCAAAAGCGCGACATGCACTGATAAATGCTTGCTTGCTTAAAAAATATCAACACAAGACTCATGTCTGTTGTGATACAACCATTTTTAAGTATTGATAATGAGGAACTGCTTATATTCATTCATCGGTGAGACCAAACTTGGAGTACTGTGTACAATTTGGTCTCCTTTTTTAAGAAGGGGCATAGTTGCATTGCAGGCAATTCAGAGAAGGTTGGCCAAGTTGTTTCCCAGGATGAAGGGGTTGTCTTTTGAAAATATTGGGCCTATCCTCATTGATATTCAGAAGAATGAGCGGTGATCTTATGTAGATAGTGAGGGAATGTTTTCCCTTGCGGAGGAAGCTAGAACTAGGGGGCACAGTTTCAAAATAAGGGGAGGAGCAATGCCTTCTCTAAGAGGGCCATTAATCTTTGGAATTCTCCACCCCCAGGGAGCAGTGGATCATTGAATTTAATCAAGTCCGAGTTGGACAGATTTTGACCTACAAGGGAGTCAAGAGTTAGGTGGGTGGTTGGGCTAGTGGAGTTGAAGCCACAATCAGATCAGCATCATCATGTTGAGTGGCGGGGCAGGCTTGAAGGCCAAATGGCTACTGTTGCTAGTGATTACGTTTTTGTGCCTTCTGTGAAAAATCACAATAGAATTGCAAGATATCCCGGTAGAATACTTGGAGTGTTAAATATTCAACAAAGCTAAAATAAAAAAATTAATGCCTGTATGTAGTATTTCTATATTCAGTAAACCAAAGTGGTGCCAGTGGGGAAAGATAAAACATTTTGTCAATGGGTTAAAGGTGACCAAATAAATTCAAATCTTGCCGTAATTTGAAATAATGAATGTATGGCTTTCTGACTAGGCAGCACTGTTTTTATTTTGACTCTTATCTTTCCATTTTCCTAATTTCTAAAACTAAGGTGCAGCTGATTCTGAGTTATTTCAGTTTTCTTCTTTCAGTTTATTTTCTGATGTACATCTCATCGAAATGAAAGATTTCTGATAAACCAAAGATTTGTTTTTAACAATCAATTTGCAGATTGCACAAATTAGGGAGAGCGGAGGCACACTAGTAACGGATCCAGACAAGTTCAACGAGGCCTTCAAGACCTTCTACCGAGGGCTATACACCTCAGAGCCCCAGCAGGGGATTCGGGGATGAAGCGGTTTCTTGATGGACAGGACATGCCAGTCGTAGGGGAGTCAAGAAGCGGTTTCTTGATGGACAGGACATGCCAGTCGTAGGGGAGGACAGTAAACGGGGCCTGGAAGCACCACTAGAACTGGGAGAGGTCATGGAGAGTATTAGCTCCATGCAGGCTGGGAAGGCGCCAGGACCAGCTGGTTTCCGGCGGACTTCTACAAAAGATTTGTGAAACATCTGGCCCTGCACCTGCGGTAGATGTTCACAGACTCGCTGGCGAGGGGCACACTGCCAACTACGCTGGCATAAGCCTCAATCTTGCTGATATCTAAAAAAGGCAAAGACACAACAGAATGCAGTTCTCATTGACTCATCTCGCTGCTAAATGCAGACGTGAAAATACTGGCCAAAATCCTAGCCAAAAGGCCAGAGGACTGCGTACCGGAAATGGTCGCTGAGGACCAGATGGGCTTTGTCAACGGTAGCTAACTTCGAACATCAGGCGCCTGCTGAACGTGATCATGACCCCATCCGGGGAGAGAAACCTGAGGTGATCGTCTCCCTAGATCCAGAAAGGCCTTTAGCAGAGTCATGGAGGTACTGGAGTGGTTCGGGCTTGGAACAGGGTTCACCTCCTGGGTCAAACTCGTGTATAATGCCGCCGCTGTGATCGTACGGACAAACACCACCAGCTCTAAGTGCGTCCAGCTTCACAGGGGCACGAGGCAGAGATCTCTGCTATCTCCGTTGTTGTTCCCCTTAGCAATAGAGCCACGATTGATAGTGCTTAGAGCAGCAAAGAATTGGAAGGGGATCCAAAGAGGTGGCAGAGAGCACACAGTCTTCGTCTATGTGGATGACCTGCTCCGCTACATCTCGGACCCGCGAAGCAGCACAGAAGGAATCAGTTTGGAGCCTGCTCGGGCTACAAACGCAATGTGAGCAAAAGCGAGATCTTACCGGTGAACCCGTAAGGGGGAGGGGCAGGGCTGGAGGGGCTGCCGTTTAAACAGGCCCGACACAATTCCACTACCTGGGGATCCAAATCGGCCACGACTGAATAGGGCTCCAGAAACGGAACCTGGCCAGCCTGACCGAGGAAGTAAAATAGGACCTGCAGAGATGGAACACACTCCCACTCTCCCTGCCGGGAAGGGTGCAGATGATCAAAATGAACGTACCGCCCAGCTACCACTTCCTGTTTAGATCCATCCCGATCTACATCTCCAAGGCCTTTTTCAACTCACTGGACAAACTAATTATGGCGTTTGTATGTTTGGGGGGGGGAAGAATGCAAGAATCCCAAAGGAAGTAGTACAGGGAACAAAATCTATGGGGGGGTCTAGCCCACACAAACTTGCAGTACTATCACTGGGCAGCGACAGCAGAGAGTAAAGCGGTGGATAAAGGAGCTGGAAGCCAAATGGGTGCTCGCAGAGGAGGGCTTAGATCTGGTAATGTATAAAGAGGCAGGTTTAGTGACAATCTCAGGAAAAGATCCCCTGCAAAACAGTAACCATAATATGGTAGAAATTAGCATTCAGTTTGAGAGTGATAAACCTGTGTCAGAAACCACTGTCCTACACTTAAAAAGGGCAATTGTAAAGGAATGAGCCCAGAGTTGGCCAGAGTGCTCTGGGAAAGGTGTTTAGCAGGAAAGACAATTGATCAACAATGTCAGACTTTTTTGAAAATAGTTATGTCTCACAACAAAGATATATCCCAATGAGGAAGGATTCTAAGAAGGGGATAAATCAACCATCGTTGACCAAGGAAGTTTAGGATAGTATTAAACTGAAAGAAAAAAACATACATTGTGGCAAAGATTAGTGGTGAGCCAGAGGATTTCGAAATTTTGAAAAAAACAACAAAAGCTGACCAAACAAATAATAGAGGGAGAAGATAAACTGAGCGTAAACCCCCCACTCAGTCTCCACTCTCCCTCCTGCCCACCACACATCAATGCACGTCGCCCATGAAACTCCAACTAGGGTGTGCGCAGCACAGGTTGGCACAGCCACATTGGTACAGCCAATCTATGCGAGGAGGGAGTGCCAAGACACTACCCAGGTGGGTCCCTCTACCTCTGGGGGCTATATTCACCTCTGAGCCCCCACAAGGATCCCCTTGACTGCCTCACGCATGGCCAGACTTGTCACATCGGCGAGGTATGAATATTCTGTGAGGGGGGGGGGTCATTTAGCAGGCGGTGGGGGCGCACTAATAGCATTAAAATGAATTCAAATTTATTAAAATGAGGTTCACGCCTTTTGTGGGCATGAATCACGTGATGTCACAGTGAGGCAGGGGGAGGGAAGTCTTGCTAAAACTGCAAGTTAGATCACACCTGGAATGTTGTGATCAGTTTTGTTCCCCTTACCTAAGGAAAGATATCCTGGCATTGAAGGCCATCCAGAGAAGGGTCATTAGGTTGATCCGGGTATGGAGGGATTTCCATATGAGGCAAGGTTAGGTAGGTTGGGTCTGTAATCATTGGAGTTCAGAAAAATGAGAGGCAATCTTATTGAGACATATAGGAATCTCAGGGGGCTTGCCAGGATAGATGGTGAGAGGATATTTCCCCTTGTGGGAAAGTCTAGGACTAGAGGACAAAATCTCAGTGTCAGGGATCGCCCATTTAACACAGATGAGGAGGAATTTCTTCTCTGAGAGGGCAGTGAATATCTGGAATTCTTTACCCTAGAGCAGTGGTTCCCAACCTTTTTTTGGCCATGCCCCACCTAATCACCTCTAAAATCCTGATGCCCCCCCCCCCCCCCCAATGTGGTGATATATAATTCTTATCATTTAAAAAGTGAACTCCGTTTCAGCTGAAGAAGCTTAAAACGCCAATACCTTGGTTTAAACAAGCTTCAAAAGAACATGGCATACATGAAACAGAAAAATCAAAACAACTTCTTTGTTTACGATTGTTTGGACTGTGAATTCTCAGAAAATGGATTGCTTTCCCTTGAGAGAAAACGGAGGAAATAGATATTATAAGGGTAACTTAGCAAAAGCTCTTTGAATCGCATTTCTAAATCCAATTCAATAAATAAGGTTCTCCCATGACCTCGCGCGCTTCGTGCGACATGCATGAAGAGCGATGCTGCGGTGATTATGTAATAACTACACAATAAAGACCTTTTTTACCCAAAAAAAATTATTTACTCAAAATAACATCTGAAACATAAACTACATATGTTTACCCGAAGGAAAATCCAAAAAAATAAAAATCGAAAATTTGGACCCAGACCTCCTCAGTCGCGCTCAATTGCCCCCCTTAAAAATCAAATTGCCCCCTTGTGGGGCGTACGCCCCACGTTGGGAACCACTGCCCTAGAGGCTGGGTCATTAAGTATGTTCAAGACTTTGGGGCAGGCATCGATCTCCTTGTTGCTCAAGAAAGATAAGGATCCGGCAGAGTGTGGGTCGTATAGGCTCATATCACTCTTGAATGTGAATGTGAAAGCGTTGGGAGGGTAAGTTGAAGAAGTGCCTCCCAAGGGTGATAGGGGAAGATCAGACTGTGTTTGTGAAGGGGAGGCAGCTCTTTTCGAACATTGGGAGGGTATTGAATGTAGTTATGGCACCGGTGGAGGGGAGGGAGACAGAGGTGGTGGTGTCGTTGGACGCTGAGAAGGCATTTGACCAGGTAAAGTGGGGTTATTTGATGGTTTTAGAACAGTTTGCGATTGGGCTGCGATTTTGGAGTGGGTACGATTACTATACAGGGAGCTGAGGGCGGGTGTCCACACGAATAGTAAGTGTTCAGGGTATTTTGCTCTGCAATGAGGGACCAGGCAGTGATGTCCTATGTCCCCTCTTTTGTTTGCACTTGCTATTGAGCATTTGGCCATCGCGTTGAGGAGTTCGGGGATGTAGAGGAGGATAGTGTGAAGGGGGTGGCGGGATGTGTGGAGCATAGGGTACCCTTGTATGCAGATGATTTTTTATTGTATGTGTCAGAACCGAATGCATTGATGGGCAGTATACTGGAGCTGCTCCGAATGTTTGTGTCCTTTTAGACAAAAGCAAATACTTTATGGTGTCCCGACCGGGGGTGGCAGTGGGGGTAGGGGGTTGCCTTTTCGTACGGTGGCGACCAACTTTAGATACCTAGGGGTGCAGGTGGCACGGGATTGGGGCAGTCGCCGTAGGTATAATATTATTAGTTTGGTGGGGAGGGTGAAAGCGGACTTGGCAAGGTGGGAGTGTCTTCCCTTGTCGTTGATGGGTCAGGTAATAATAATAATAATCTTTATTCTCACAAGTAGGCTTACATTAACAGTGCAATGAAGTTACTGTGAAAAGTCCCTAGTCTGCACATTCCGGCACCTGTTCGGGTTCACGGAGGGAGAATTCAGAATGTCCAAATTACATAACAGCATTCTTTCGGGACTTGTGGGAGGAAACCGGAGCACCAGGAGGAAACCCACGCAGACACGGGGAGAATATGCAGACTCCGCAGAGACAGTGACCCAAGCCGGGAATCGAACCTGGGACCCTGGAGCTGTGAAGCAACAGTGCTACCCACTGTGCCACCGTGCGGTACAGGTAATTAAGATGAATGTGTTGCCGCTGTTTTTGTTTATTTTTCAGTGCCTGCCGATCTTTTTGGCAATGAAGTTTTTTTAAGGACGTGGAGAGGATGATGACCTTGTTTATCTGGGGGGGGCGGGGGGAGGTGGCTAGGATTAGGACGGTGCTGTTGCAGAGAGGACGGCAGTTGGGGGGGTTGGGTCTCCTGAATTTGCTATATTATTATTGGGAGGCAAATGCTGAAAAGGTGAGGACTGGGTCAGAGGGCGTGGGGGCTCCCAATGGGTTAAAATGGAGGAGGGTCTCTGCCGGGTTGAGGGCGTTGGCAACAGCGCCGCTCCAGATGGCCCCGGGAAAATATTCAGGGAGTCCGGTGGTAGTGGCAACTTTGAGGATCTGGAGGCAGTTGCACCAGCACTTTAAGTTGTGGGCGGGGTCAAGGGAAATGCCGATTTGGGAGAACCAAGTTGTGCGCGGGGTTAAGGGAAATGCCGATTCGGGAGAGCCAAGTTGTGCACGGGGTCAAGGGAAATGCCGATTTGGGACAGCCAAGTTGTGCGCGGGGTCAAGAGAAATGCCGAATCGAGAGAGCCAAGTTGTGTGCGGGGTCAAGGGAAATGCCGATTCGGGAGAGCCAAGTTGTGGGTGGGGTCAAGGGAAATGCCGATTCGGGAGGACCATAGGTTTGACCCAGGGAAGTTGGATAGGAGTTTCCGGAGGTGCGGGGGAGAGGGGACTTAGGGTACTAAAGGATTTGTTTCTGGGGGACCGGTTTGCGAGGCTGGAGGAGCTGGAGGAGAAATATGGGTTGGGACAGGGGGAGATATATGCAGGTTCGAGATTTTACCAGGTAGGAGATACAGAGCTTTCCGGTGACACGGCCCCCATATTGTCGGAAGAGGTACTGTGACAGGGGAATGGAGAAGGGATGGTGTCAGCGATTTGTGGGGTGATTCTGAGGGAGGACAAGGTATCATTGGAGGAGATTAAGGCGAAACAGGAGGAAGGGAGGGCATGGAGGAGGGGTTGTGGTGTGAGGTGCTCCGGAGGGTGAATGCCTCAACCTCATGTGTAAGGTTGGGGCTGATACAGTTGAAGGTGATGTATAGAGCGCACCTCACGAGGACGATGATGAGCCAACTCTTTGAGGGGGTAGAGAATGTTTGTGAGCGTTGTGGGAGGAGCCCCGCAAATCACGTTCATATGTTTTGTTCTTGCCCAAAACTGGAGGGGTATTGGACGGAGGTCTTCAGGGTGATCTCGAGGTTGGTGCACGTGAGGTTTGAACCAGATCCTCTAGACTCTAGAGACCATATTTGGGGTGTCGGACCAGCTGCTTTTGGAGGCGGGTGCAAAGGTACATATTTTTAGCCTTCACCTCGCTTATCGCCAAAGGGATGGAGGTCAGCTTCTCCGCCCTGTACCTCGACGTGGAGGGTGGACCTGCTGGAGTTTTTAACACTCAAGAAAGTGAAGTTCGAGTTGAGGGGAAGGGTTCTACAACTCATGGGCTTTGATTATTATGCATTTTCAAGAATTAGATAACATCAAACATTAGGGGTGGGGTTGGGGGGGTTTGGAACGTACAAGTTGTTGGTGAATATGTACCGGACGATGGTGAATTCTTGATTTTATTTTTTCGTGCTCTGCATTTAAAATATTGGGGACTGTTTGGGGATTGGTGGGAGAAAGGGATTGTTGGCAAGGGGATTGCCATTGTATTTGTTATTGTTGATTATCTATTTATGGGTGTAAATTTGATGAAAATGTAAAAAAAGAGAATAAAAATGTATTTTTTATAAAGTAAATGGTTTCTCCCCATTTCACCATTGGTTCTTTTACTAGTCACCTCACATTGGTGCCCTTTGGCTCTCGGTCTTTCCAACAATAGAAACAGTTTCTCCCTCTCCTAGATAAATATCGGCCAAAATATCAATAGAACTCTCATGTTTTTCTTTGAATATTGTCCTGGAGTCTGTTCCGTTTGCTTATGAAAGTCAGATGGGGCCTCAGTTTAGCACCTTATCCAAAAGACAGCACTTTGGACAATGCTGCACTCCTTTAGTATTGTACTGAAATGTCAGCCTGGAATATGTGCTCAAGTTTCTGAAGTCTCCCACTTACCACCCCACCCTACAGAAAATAGCTGCTAGAATTGAAGCACTAGTGGAATTGGGTTCTGCTTCTAACTGCTGACGGTATGTCTCCACTTTCTTCATTCTTGAATTGGGTCAGGATTTCAGACCCTAAGAATTTCCCAGTTGATATTTATGTTGGCAGTCAACAAACAGAGCTTTGGAGAAGTTGTGGTCTTGAAGTAATAAAGGCAGAAATGAATATTTCCATGGTAATGAGACGAGGTAGGGAGATGGTTAATATTTTGGAAAACTAAATATTACTGAACTGATTATGATCATTCTTGTCAGTCTAAATGCCATGACTAACATTTAATTTGCAGCGACCCTGTGAGAAAACATTTCTGTTTGGCAGGGATTGACTGTGAGCTGAGCAGCAAAGCATGATGCTCCTGCAAACCAAAATCAATGCATTAGGCGTGGGTTAGCTAAGCAACAATGGAATTCAAACTAGTCAATTAATAAATTAGAGATTCTCAAGTCTTAAACCTCCAAGGAGGATCTATCTGACTAAAACAGAATTGCATATTAATCAGGTTGCATATTTTCTGATGTGAAGTCACCAAAGACAGAAATCAGAAAGTCAGGGTTCACAGCAAGTTTATTGAAAATTTCTGTCAGGTTTTCTGCTATTTTAACAAGAATCATAGAAGGAGGCAGATCATTCAGCAATGGCTCAGTAATGTCTTTAGTATAATTCTCCCACAGAGTCATAGAGGTCTACAACACAGAAAGGCCTTCCAGCTCATCACGCCCGCACTGGTGATGAGCAACTACTTAACTATTCTAATCCCATTTTCCACCGCAGCCTTGTATGTCTTGGCATTGCTAGTGCATATCTAAATACTTTTTAAATGTTGTGAGGGTCTCCGCCTCCACCACCCTTTCAGGCAGTGAATTCCAGACTCCCACCACCCTCAGGATCAAAATGTTTTTCCTCACATCCCCTCTAAACCTTACCTTAAATCAGGGTTTTTCAAACCCAGGGTCGCGACCACGGGTGGGCCAAGACCTCAGGCGGGTGTCGAGAGGGTCGCAGAGTGATCAATCGTGACCCTCCCGATTGCGGGAGAGTGCCTGGCTGAAGGGCCTGTTCTGTGCTGTATTGTTCTATAACGGTCGGGACCAGCTTTTAGGTTGAGAATGTCGGCCGTGACCATCAGCAGCCACAGCATTTGGTCTTGCTCCATCTGATTGTCACCCAGATTATCCAATGCGTGATTAGCTTTCCAAACATCACATCCGATGTCTACTTGTTCCGCTGACCATTGGGAGGAGGCCGAGGCGGTACTTCAGGTGTTGGAACTGTTGGTGCTCGGGGCCTGTGAAGAGTGCTATCTAGTACCGCCTCCTCCTGACATCAGCGCGCCATCCCAGTACCATCTCGGCCTAACGCCAGTGCACTGTCCTAGTACCTCCTCCTCCTGATGTCAGCATGCTGCCCCAAGACCAAATTCTTATTACAAACGGCCGAGTCTTTGTACCAGAAGTGGTGAGCGAGAGCAGATCATGCACCTGGCATGCACACTGACTTCACGCGATCCATGCTTTAGCTGCAAAATTCTGAAGGCGAAATTTCTCCATTTTGTAGCTGCCAGCAAGCCACAGGGCTGTGTGAAGAAATGAAGATGGATCAGTTTGTCATAAGGAAGAGAGGGTCGAAGTCAGATGGGGGGGGGGGAAGTTACAGCCAGTAGATGGCAGGGGTGGGGGTATCGGGGGATGGGGTTAGGGGAGGGGGGGGTTGTTCTGCTGACAGGAGAGGGACTTGAAATAGGCACTGGAAAGGAGGTCGAGGGTGGAGGCAGCCAAAGGGCGGGCCAGGAAGGGCGCGACGCACGGGTCAGGGGCCGGCCCGAGAAAGGCTATGGCTGACCGGCGGGGTGGGGGGGGGGGGGGGTGGGATGTGCCCCCCGACCAGGCTGATCACCTGGAACGTCAAGGGACTGAATGGGCCGGTTAAGAGGGCGCGGGTGTTCGCGCACTTGCGGGCCCTGAGGCGGACGTAATTATGTTGCAGGAGACACATCTGAAAGTGTCAGACCAGACCAGGCTAAGGAAGAGCTGGATTAGCCAGGTCTTCCACTCGGACTTGGACTCGAAGTCCAGAGGGGTGGCAATCATGATCAACAAGCGCGTGCAATTTGAGGCAGAGGGCATATCCGCAGACAGGGGGGGCAGATACCTGATGGTACGGGGCAGGCTGGAGGGGAGAAGAGTGGTGCTGGTGAATATATATGCCCCGAACTGGGATGACGTGGACTTCATTAAAAGAGTGCTGGGGAAGATCCCGGACTTGGATTCTCGCAGGCTAATAATGGGAGGGGACTTTAACATGGTCCTTGACCCGACTTTGGACCGGTCGTGTCCCAGAACGGGTAGACTCTCAGCAATGGCAAGGGAGCTGAAAGGGTTTATGGAGCAAATGGGGGCAGTGGACCCCTGGAGAGAGGGACAGCCAACAGGAAGGGGCTACTCGTTTTACTCGCACGTCCACAAAGTATATTCCAGGATAGATTTCTTTGTACTAAGCAGGGACTGTATGGGGGAGGTAAAGAACACGGAATACTCAGCAATTACCATTTCAGACCATGCCCCGCATTGGGTGGACCTGCAGTTCGGGGGAGCGAGTTATCAACGTCCGCAATGGAGGCTAGATGTGGGACTGCTGTCGGAGGAGGGGATCTGCGAGAGGCTTCGGAAATGTATAAAAAATTACCTGCAGGTGAATGACACTGGGGAGGTCTCAGCGGCGACCGTGTGGGAGGCGCTAAAGGCAGTAGTGCGGGGGGAGCTGATTTCAATTGGGGCCCATAGAGCCAAGGCAGACCCGGCAGAGATGGACAGATTGGTCAGGGAAATGGGTCGGATAGATGAAGAGCACGCGGAGTCCCCGGGGGAGGTTTTACTCAGGGAGAGGCAGAGGCTACAGGCGGAACTGGGGGCACTATCCACGAGCAGGGCCGTGGAACAGCTTAGGAAGGCGAGGGGAGTGGTGTACGAGTATGGGGAAAAGGCTAGCAGACTGTTAGCGCAGCAACTTAGGAGGAGGGAGGCGGCCAGGGAAATAGGTAGAGTGAGGGACGAGGGGGGGCGCAAAGTGGAGGATCTGGCAGAATTGAATAGGGTATTCCGGGACTTCTATCGTAAGCTGTATACTTCGGAGCCGCCAGAAGAACCGGAGGGGATGAAAAGGTTTCTGGATGGGTTAACATTCCCAACAGTTGGGGGGGGGGGGGGCGAGTGGAAGAGCTGGGGGCCCCGATTAGAGTAGAGGAGGTATTGGGGGGCCTAAAGGCCATGCAGTCGGGGAAGTCCCCGGGGCCGGATGGATACCCAGTAGAGTTTTATAGGAAGTTCTCGGAGCTGGTGGGCCCGGTCTTGGCGAGGGTTTTCAATGAGGCAAGGGACAGAGGGACCCTGCCGCCGACAATGTCATAAGCCACCATATCTCTGATATTGAAGCGGGGTAAATACCCGGAGGTGTGCGGGTCCTACAGGCCAATCTCCCTGATTAATGTAGATGCCAAGCTCCTGGCAAAGGTACTGGCGGGTAGAATGGAGGACTGTGTACCGGAGGTGATTGGGGAGGATCAAACGGGGTTCGTGAAAGGTAGGCAGCTGGCGGCCAATCTGAGGAGATTGCTCAATGTGATAATGATGCCCCCGGCGGGTAGAGAGGTGGAGGTAGTGGTGGCTATGGACGCCGAGAAGGCCTTTGACCGGGTGGAGTGGGAATATCTATGGGAGGTGCTCGGACGGTTTGGGTTCGGGGAGGGATTGGTGGATTGGATCAAATTATTATATCAGGCCCCGAGAGCCAGCGTCAGGACCAACAGAGAAGTGTCGGAGTACTTTAGGTTGTACCGAGGGACCAGACAGGCTGCCCGCTCTCCCCGCTGCTGTTTGCGCTGGCCACAGAGCCGCTGGCGATTGCGCTGAGAGCCGCAGAGGGTTGGAAGGGGATGGTGAGGGGCGGGGTTGAACACATGGTTTCTCTTTATGCAGACGACCTGCTCCTGTACGTGTCGGACCCAGTGGCCGGGATGGGAACTATACTGGGAATGCTGAGGGAGTTCGGCCAGTTCTCAGGATACAAATTAAATACGGTCAAGAGTGAAATGTTTGTGGTACAGGCAAGGGGCCAGGAGAACAGATTGAGAGGGCTACCGTTTAGGTTAGTTGAGGAAAATTTCCGGTATTTGGGAATCCAGGTGGCACGAGACTGGGGCAGGCTGCATAAGTTAAATTTGGCCAGGGTGGTGGAGCAAATGAAGGGAGAGCTTCGGAGATGGGATGCACTCCCGCTGTCGCTGGCAGGGAGGGTGCAGACTGTAAAGATGACAATCCTCCCTCGATTTTTGTTTATTTTTCAGTGCCTCCCGATCTTTATCCCACAGTCCTTCTTCAAAAGAGTTAACGGGCTGATCATGAGCTTTGTCTGGGCGGGAAAGTCTTCGCGGGTGAAGAAGGCGATGTTGGAGAGGAACCGCAACGAGGGAGGGCTGGCTTTGCCGAGTCTGGTCAATTATTACTGGGCGGCCAACATCGCTATGATAAGGAAGTGGATGGTGGGTACGGGGTCTATTTGGGAGCGGGTGGAGGTGGCTTCGTGCAGGGGCTCCAGTTTGGAAGCCCTGGTCACGGCTCCTCTACCGCTGCCGCCGGCCAAGTACACCATCAGCCCGGTAGTGGTGGCGACCCTGCGGATATGGGGCCAGTGGAGGAGGCATGTGGGGGAGATGGGGGCGTCTGTCTGGCCGCCAATCTGCGACAACCATCGGTTTGCCCCCGGCAGTATGGATGGGGGGTTCCGAGTATGGCGGCGAGCAGGGGCGGGAAGGGTGGGTGATATGTTCCTGGAAGGGAGCTTCGCGAGTTTGAGGAGCTTGGAGGAGAAATTTGGGTTGGTTAGGGGAAATGATTTTAGATACCTACAGCTGCGGGACTTTGTTCGTAGACAGGTCCCATCTTTCCCGCGCCTCCCGCCAATGGGGATCCTAGACAGGATAGTCTCTGGGAGGGACGAAGGGGAGGGTAGAGTCTTGGGTATTTATAAGGTGCTCATGAGGGAGGAAGGGTCCCAGACAGAGGAACTGAAACTTAAATGGGAGGAGGAGCTAGGCGGGGAAATGGAGGATGGGCTG
Source organism: Scyliorhinus canicula (assembly GCF_902713615.1). Lineage (NCBI taxonomy): Eukaryota > Metazoa > Chordata > Chondrichthyes > Carcharhiniformes > Scyliorhinidae > Scyliorhinus > Scyliorhinus canicula. Next base: position 51,669,392 of record NC_052149.1, on the reverse strand, counting down.
TGGGCAGAGGCCCTGAGTAGGGTAAACCCGACCGCGACATGTGCTAGGCTCGGGCTGATCCAATTTAAGGTCGTTCACCGGGCCCATATGACGGTGGCTCGGATGAGCAAATTTTTCGGGATAGAGGACAAATGCGCTAGGTGCGCGGGAGGACCAGCGAACCATGTTCACATGTTTTGGGCATGCCCTGAGCTGAGGGGGTACTGGGAGGGATTTGCGGGGGTCATGTCCCAGGTGCTAAAAACAAGGGTGGTGATGAGTCCAGGGGTGGCAATTTTTGGGGTTTCGGAAGACCCGGGCGCCCAGGGGGAGAAAGAGGCCGATGTGCTGGCCTTTGCTTCCCTGATAGCCCGGCGACGAATATTATTGGCGTGGAGGGACTCAAAGCCCCCGAAGACTGAGTGGTGGCTTGCGGACATGTCAAGTTTCCTGGGGATGGAAAAAATTAAGTTCGCCTTGAGGGGATCTGTGCAGGGGTTCACCCGGAGGTGGCAACCATTTATTGACTTCTTTGCAGGAGAGTGAGCGTCAGCAGGGGGGTGGGGGGAGGGGGGGGGGGGGGGGTAGAGTAGAGTAGGAGGGAAAATATGGCGGGTAGTACTGGTGGGAGGGGAGCGGGCTTGTGCAATACGGTACGATGGAAGTATTGAAAGTATGTGGATGTTTGCACATTTTTGCCTTTTTTGCTTCCTTTCTGATGATGTCTGTAACGGTTTATAAAGCCAAAAACTACCTCAATAAAATTGTTTATTTAAAAAAAAAAGGAAGAGAGGGTCGGAGACAAAAACAGGACAGGAACACAGAATTGAATCTGCTGCGGAGAGCTTCTCGGGAGACTCCAGGGCAGGAAAATGCAGTGCTGGCATGAGCTCCAGCGCCTCTGGTGAACGACCCATTAAGAAGAAGCTGAAATCGGAAACAAAGCAGTATAAAGATGATTTCTTGAGGTATGGTTTTATTAATTGTGCCAATGCAAATCAGGATGCAAAAGCCCATGTGCTTTATGTGCAGGGAAGTACTGGCAAAGAAAAGATTAAACATTCAAAAGCATTTCAAGACTAAGCATGGCGAGGTGGAGGACAAACCTCTTGATTTTTTTCAAAGGATGCAGCGAAAACCTAAATCATCAGCTTTTAGCAGAAATGTAACATTGAATGACAAAGCAAGTGAGATATTGAGAACAAAGCAAGCTCAACGGTCACATCAAAGATAAGCAAAAAGGTCAGTCACGAAGTTCAGTCAGCATGGGCCACAAAGGTTGGCCGGTGTGGGTCGTGCAGATCGGCTGGCGTGGATAACAAAGGTTGGCCGCTTGGTAAATATGGTAATTGCCAAATATTGGCAAAAAGGTTTGAAAAACACGGCCTTAAATCTAGGCCCTGTAATCATTGATCCCTCCACCAAAGGGGGAAAATTCATCCTGTCTACTCTATCTTTGTCCCCCGTAATTTTGTACATCTCAATCATGTCCCTCCTCAGTCTTCTCTGCTCCGAGAAAAACAACCCAGTCCATCCAATCTCTCTTCATAACTAAAACTCTCCAGCCCAGGCAACATCCTGGCAGATCTCCTCTGCACCCTTTCCAGTGCTATCACATCCCTCCTATAGTGTGGATTCCAGAACTGCACACAATCTGTCCATCTGAAATAACTAACAGAAAAGCAGCAAAATGCACAGCCCAGCAACTAATGGGATATCTGCTCACAGCTGTATGTGCCCTTCCAAGGACTGTCATCGGTTCAGCCTCTCCCCCCCCCCCCCCCCCCCTTCACATTCCCAGCCCCTTCATGAGTGGGAAATTTCTCCCTATTTACTTTGTCTAGATTTTGAATTTCTCTGTCAAAATCTCCTTTAAACCTTTCTTTTTTTCCCCAAGGAAAACAGTCCCAATTTCTCCAATCTAGCTTCATAACTGAATTGCGGTGGCGGTCATTTCTTATTCGGTTCTGCAATTTTTCCTGGCAAAGTGTATTTAACCGACAACATTTATAAAATAACTGAAAAATCTATTCAAATTTGCCAACACATGAAGCACAATGCAGATCAGTTTCTTTCAATTCAGCCCATGTGCGGTGCCTCGTTGCACTTGTCATTTTTACTTGACATTGCAAGTTATAGTTACAATTGTTCTCTGACATGCCTTGCGTGCGGTCGGAGAGAGCGAGGTTCCTCAGCGAGGCGTTTCTATCAGTAGACAGTAACCGCACATTCGAAGCTACTGGATGAATGAGGGGTGACTGCCTCAGGGGTAGAAAATTCCCACTGGTTTATGGGTCACTCTCGCTGGGATAGAAAATTTAAATTGTCAGAGGGGCGGAGTGCACATTGATCAACTCCACTTCTCTGACACTGTGGGGGTTTCAATGGTAACTCTCGCTCCCGACCCCTGACTTCAGTTTCAGCTCCAGCAGAATAGATACAGGAAGAAAGGGCTCGAAAAGAAAAGGGAATCTATAAGTAGCGTTGGGAGAGTTTCCGTTCCATCATAGCGAAAGAAGAACAAGGATCAAAAGGTAAAGGAAACACAGAAAAACAACAAACAGAAAATACATATATTTTTAAAACCCACACCAGGTTGGAAATACTCAGCAGGTGTGAAGTGGGAAAGCGAGCTAACGTTCAGGTCGACACGACACCCTTTCACCAGAAAGTTGACATCACCAGCACGTCCCCTTGACTCGATACCTGACTTACTCTGGGGAAAAGAGAGAAAGCACAGAGCACAGATCCTCAGATCTTTGTGGAAACACTTTTTTTTTTAGCTCAGCAGCAATATTAGACTAGCCGAATCATAGGAGACTTGTTCCCTTTTTTTGCTGTGCGGAGTTTCCTCGAACGTTGGAGCCAATTCAATTAAATAGGCAGAGGCCTGACAATGCTGTGCGAAGAACGTGAGCTTCTTGAATTTACTCGAGTTGGGTGTAGTAAGTCCCAAACTCATATTTTTGACAATGTTTAGGAACTTTATTTTACTCTTTTATTTGCCCATCTGCACTGTATTTTGTGTGTGGTTTTTTTATGACTTCAGAATGCTACATTAGAAAATTCAAAGCCACGTACTCGTTTTTATAAAACATGCTGTGCCTTTGTGTGTATAAAGTATGATTTGATGGCTTCTAGTTTTACTTTCATGTATGAGGAGTATAGTGTGCGTTCTGTATTTTTCTCAACTGTCATTTTTTAACGCTGATTTATTCCCGTTTTGCAGCAGTTTTCAAGTTTTGGTGACCGCTAATAAAATGCCCTGAAACCTCACCATAAATTACCAACAGAAAAATTAGTGCACCGAAAAATGCAAATTTCAATGCCATTTGTAGATATTTCGAGCCTTTTATTGGATAGGTATGTCTACCTTTTGTGTCTTTGACATAAGTTCGCCTGATGACGCGTGATGTTCATAGAAGACATTGAACAGGAGTTCAGATGAGCTACAGAAGATAAACAATTAAGAACATTAGGGTACAAAGTCTTTGAGCTGAGTGAGTTAGATAAGCTGACTTGTGACCTATTGTTCAATATATTACATGCTGGCGTTTATTTTTAGCCTTATTCCACAGGCACTGCTGTATACCTGCACCTAGTGCTACAAGATTGTTTTCCCAGTTTCATAGCTGATGAGACCATCAATTCACGCGACACGTGGTCAGAAGTGAACAGTGGTTTTAATCATCTTACAACAGAGCCTGCCTGTGATGGGATGAACTCTAGATGAACTGGCAGGCAGGATCCGACTGCCAAGCTTTATACAACCAGTGGGGGTGGGGGGGGGGTGGGGTCATGGGCGGAGCCAAGGGTGGAGCACAGTACAAACTTCCGTACATTCCCAGTACACCTCCCCCTAGGGGCAGAGCCGCGTAACTGCTCGTGTGCCGAGCTTACAGAGGCATGGTACAACATATGTGATAACAATGTGAATTATGCTATTATGATTCACCACATTCACCCCTATTAAAAAAATCAAGTCCGTCGGGGGTGATGGTTTACAGATTGAGCCTGTCCGGTGGTCAAGTTGTCCGTTGTGATCAGCGGAGCACCGGGGTTGCAGTCTCTTCTGGTGGCTGGATGATCACGGTCGGTTGGGGCATGATGGCGGACTCCGGGGGTGATTCTGTCCGAGCTTCATACCCGTCTGGTTCGACTGGGGAGTGGGGGCGCTGGGAGCTTGTGGGTGCGGGCGTGCGGAACATGTGTAGCGAACTGGGGCACGGGGGCATTGGGCACTGCGAGTTGGGTGGGATGTAGTGTGAGGGGTACCTCGGCGGTGGTAGTGGTGGGGTTTGATCCTGCAGGCGCAAGGGATACGGTATCCTGACGGCCGTCTGGGAACTCTATGAAGGCGTATTGGGGGTTCAAGTGTAGTAGGAGCACTTTTTCCACAAGGGTCAGTTTTGTGTGCCCTGCCATGCACGGGATAGCAAAAGGGAATCGGGAGAACTCGTCGATGACATTTAGGAAGTACACATTCCGGTTAGTTGAGGGGAGTGGCCCTTTGAAATCGATAGCGAGGCGTTCAAAGGGCCTAGAAGCCTTGATCAGGTGGGCCCTGTCTGGTCTGTAGAAGTGCGGTTTGCACTCCGCACAGATCAGGCAATCCCTGGTGACGGCTTTTACCTCCTCGGTGGAGAACGGCAGATTTCGGGCTTTAATGTAGTGGGCGAGCCGAGTGACCCCCGGGTGGCAGAGGTCATTGTGGATGGCTTTTAAGCGGTCGCTCTGCGTGCTGGCGTACGTGCCAGGGCATCTGGGGGCTCGTTGAGCTTCCCCGGTCGATACATAATATCGTATTTGTAGGTGGAGAGCTCGATCTCCACCTCAGAATTTTTTTTTCTTTTTTTTTTTAAATTTAGATTACCCAATTATTTTTTCCAATTAAGGGGCAATTTAGCGTGGCCAATACACCTACTCTACACATTTTTGAATTGTGGGGGCGAAACCCACGCAGACACGGGGAGAATGTGCAAACTCCACACGGACAGTGACCCAGAGCCGGGATCGAACCTGGGACCTCAGCGCCGTGAGGCGGTTGTGCTAACCACTAGGCCACCGTGCTGCCCTCCACCTCAGAATTTAATCATTTTTAATTCTGCCCCTCTGCGAGTTGTCAAACATGAAGGCAACCGATCTTTGGTCGGTGATGAGGGTGAACCTTCTACCTGCGAGGTAGTGCCTCCAGTGACGAATAGCCTCCACAATGGCTTGTGCTTCCTTTTTGACCGAGGAGTGTCGAAGTTCCGAAGCGGAGAGGGTTCGGAGAAAAATGCGACTGGTCTCCCTGCCTGATTTAATGTGGCTGCCAGAGCGACCTCTGAGGCATCGCTCTCAACCTGGAAAGGGACGGATTCATCCACCGCCCGCATGGCCGCTTTGGCGATGTCCTCCTTGATGCAGTTGAAGGCCTGAAGGGCCTCAGCTGACAGGGGAAAAAGTGTGGCCTTAAATAGTGGGCGGGCTTTGTCCGCATATTGAGGGACCCATTGGGCAGAATATGAAAAGAACCCCAGGCACCGTTTGAGGGCCCTGGGACAATGAGGGAGAGGGAGTTCTAAGAGGGGGCGCATACGGTCCGGGTCGGGGCCCTAGGACCCCGTTTTCCACGACATAGCCGAGGATGGCTAGTCTGGTTGTGCGTAAAACGCATTTCTCCTTGTTGTACGTGGGATTAAGCTTCTGGGCCGTCTGGAGAAATCGATTGAGGTTGGCATCGTGGTCCTGCTGGTCATAGCCGCAGATGGTGACGTTATCCAAGTACGGGAACGTGGCCCGCAGCCTGTACTGGTCCACCATTCGGTCCATTGCTCGTTGGAACACCGAGACCCCATTTGTGACACCAAAGAGAACCCGGAGAAAATGGAAGAGTCGGCCATCGGCCTCAAACGCCGTGAAGTGGCGGTCCTCCTGGCGGATTGGGAGCTGGTGGTATGCAGACTTCAGATCCACCATGGAGAAAATCCGATACTGGGCTATCTGATTCACCACGTCTGCAATCCTGGGGAGGGGGTACGCGTCGAGGAGCGTAAACCGATTAATAGTCTGACTATAGTCTACGACCATGCGGAATTTTCCCCCGGCCTTGACGACCACCACCTGAGCTCTCCAGGGACTGTTACTGGCCTCTATGATCCCCTCACGTAGGAGCCTCTGGACCTCGGTTCGAATGAACACCCTGTCCTGTAGGCTGTACCTCCTGCTGCGAGTGGCTACGGGTTTACAGTCCGGAGTGAGATTGGCAAAGAGAGGAGGGGGGGGGGGAGATTCGCAGCGTGGCTAAGCTGCAGATAGTGAGTGGGGGTGGAGGTCCACTGAAGCTGAGGGTGAGACTCTTGAGATTGCACTGAAAATAGAGTCCCAGTAAGAGTGGGGCGCAGAGTTCGGGCAGGACGTACAGTTGAAAATTAGAGTAGCTTTTATATGTTCTCTTCTGTACGGGGCTGGGGGTTGGGGTGAAACTGGATTTTGGGGAGCTGCGTCAGAAGGGTGGGGTGTGGCAGTATGAAAGCGCGGGCTTTCCTCTAGGGTGGGCGGAGCTGGCGGTGGGGGCGTGGCCTCTACTGGTTTCTTTCCCGCGCTGAAGTGGTGCCAAGGAGGTGTGGCAAGAAGGGGATGACCCCATGCCGGGAGGGGATGGGTTTTGGCGGGAGCTGCTGGGGTCAGCAGAAGTCAGCTGACTCACAGAAGTACCATGGAGGGTGTGTCGTGGCTAGGAGGGGTCCTAGCCTGGAGGGGGGGGGGGGGGGGGGGGGGGGGGGGGATAGCGGGTTGCTGCTGGAATGGCCAGGAAGGAGCTGGTGTGGGCCGGGGGGGTAGAGGAGAGGCGTTATCGCCATGGGGAACGGGTTGGGTGGGGCGAGCTGGCCTGGGGTGAACAGTCGATAAGCTATGGCTAGCCGAGGGGGGCGGGTAGCCCTCTGATCCGGCTGATTACCTGGAACGTGAGGGGGCTGAATGGGCCGGTTAAGAGAACTAGGGTATTTTCTCATCTGAAGGGGCTGAAGGCGGACGTGGCTATGCTCCAGGAGACCCACTTGAAGGTGGCGGACCAGGTTCGTCTGAGGAAGGGGTGGGTGGGGCAGGTTTTTCACTCAGAATTAGACGCGAAGAACCGGGGGGTGGCGATTCTGGTGGGGAAGAGGGTGGCGTTCGAGGCGGCTGAGGTGGTGTCGGACAAGGAGGGCAGATATATTATGGTGAAGGGTAGGCTGCAAGGAGAGAAGGTGGTGCTGGTTAATGTATATGCCCCAAATTGGGATGATGCTGGCTTCATGAGGCGCTTGTTGGGCCGCATTCCGGACCTGGAGGCAGGGGGCCTGATCACGGGGGGAGACTTTAACACAGTGCTGGAACCCCCACTGGACCGGTCCAGTTCAAGGACGGGTAGGAGACCGGCGGCGGCCAAAGTGCTGAGGGGGTGTATGGACCAGATGGGAGGGGTGGATCCCTGGAGGTTTGGGAGGCCGAGAGCGCGGGAGTATTCCCTTTTCTCTCATGTCCATAGGGTTTATTCCCGAATAGATTTTTTCGTCCTGAGCAGGGGATTGATCCCGAAGGTGCAGGAGGCCGAGTATTCGGCCATAGCAATTTCAGACCATGCTCCGCACTGGGTTGATCTGGAGATGGGGGAGGCGCGGGACCAGCGCCCGCTCTGGCGCCTGGATGTGGGGATGCTGGCTGATGAGGAGGTGTGTAGGAGGGTCCGGAGAAGTATTGAGGGGTATCTTGATACCAACGACACGGGGGAGGTCCGGGTGGGGATGGTCTGGGAGGCTCTGAAAGCAGTGATCCGGGGGGAGTTGATTTCCATCTGGGCCCATAGGGAAAGGAGGGAGAGGAAGGAGAGGGAGAGACTGGTGGGGGAGCTCCTGGATGTGGACAGGAGATACGCGGAGGCACCGGAGGAGGGGTTGCTGGGGAAACGCCGTAGTTTTCAGGCCAAATTTGACTTGTTGACCACCAGAAAGGCGGCAACACAGTGGAGGAGGGCGCAGGGCGCGGTATATGAGTATGGGGAGAAGTCGAGCAAGATATTGGCACATCAGCTCCGTAGGCGGGATGCGGCTAGGGAAATTGGTGGAGTGACGGATAAGGGTGGGAATGTAGTGCAGAAGGGGACAGAAGTAAATGGGGTCTTTAGGGACTTCTACGAGGAACTGTACCGGTCGGAACCTCCGGTGGGGAGAGGGGGGATGGAGAGCTTCGTGAACAGGCTATGTTTCCCAAAGGTTCAAGAGGAGCTGGTAGAGGGGCTGGGGGCGCCGGTAGAGTTGGAGGAGCTAGTCAGGGGGATTGGTCAAATGCAGTCAGGTAAGGCGCCGGGGCCGGATGGGTTCCCGGTGGAATTTTATAAAAAGTATGCGGATCTGGTGGGCCCCCTATTGGTGCGAGCCTTCAATGAGGCATGGGGGGGGGGGGGGGGGCTTTGCCCCCGACGATGTCGCGGGCACTGATCTCTCTGATCCTGAAGCGGGATAAGGACCCCTTGCAGTGTGGATCATACAGGCCTATCTCGCTCCTCAATGTTGACGCTAAGTTGCTGGCGAAGATCCTCCCACCAGGATAGAGGATTGTGTGCCAGGGGTGATACACGAGGATCAGACAGGATTTGTCAAGGGACGGCAGCTCAACACAAATGTGCGGAGATTGCTAAATGTTATTATGATGCCGGCAGTGGAGGGGAGGCGGAGATAGTGGTGGCGCTGGATGCAGAGAAAGCGTTTGATAGAGTTGAGTGGGGGTACCTGTGGGAGGTGCTGGAGCGGTTCGGATTCGGGGAGGGATTCATCAAATGGGTGAGGCTGCTATACGCGGCTCCGATGGCGAGTATAGTTACCAATGGAAGGAGATCGGAGTACTTTAGGCCGTGGGACCAGGCAGGGGTGCCCCCTGTCCCCCTTGCTCTTTGCATTGGCGATTGAACCTCTGGCTATGGCGTTGAGGGAGTCAGGGAGATGGAGGGGTCTGGTGCGGGGTGGGGAGGAACATCGGGTATCGCTGTATGCGGACAACCTGCTGTTGTATGTGGCAGACCCAGAAGGGGGAATGGCGGGGGTGATGGAGCTGTTAGCGGAATTTGGGGGCTTCTCGGGCTATAAGTCAAATTTAGGCAAGAGTGAGGTATTTGTAGTACACCCGGGTGATCAGGAGGAGGGAATTGGGAGACTCCCATTTAAGAGGGCAGTGAAGAGTTTCAGATACCTGGGGGTGCAGGTGGCCAGGAGTTGGGGGACTCTCCATAAGCTTAATTTTACCAGGCTGGTGGAGCAGATGGAGGAGGAATTTAAAAGGTGGGACATGGTGCCGCTATCGTTGGCGGGTAGAGTGCAGTCCGTCAAAATGACGGTTCTCCCGAGGTTCTTGTTCCTTTTTCAGTGTTTGCCCATCTTTATCCCTAGGGCCTTTTTTAGAAAGGTGACTAGCAGCATCATGAGCTTTGTTTGGGCGCATGGGACCCCGAGGGTGAAGAGGGTCTTCTTGGAGCGGGGTAGAGATGGGGGGGGGGGGGGGCTGGTGTTACCCAATCTCTCGGGATTATTGGGCGGCCAATGTGTCGATGGTGCGCAAGTGGGTGATGGAGGGGGAGGGGGCAGCATGGAAACGGATGGAGAGGGCGTCCTGTGGAGATACAAGCCTGGGGGCCCTGGTAACAGCGCCGTGGCTGCTCCCTCCCACGAGGTATACCACGAGCCCGGTGGTGGCGGCTACCCTCAAGATTTGGGGGCAGTGGAGGCGACATAGGGGAGAAGTGGGGGGCACAATGGAGGCTCCGTTAAGGGGGAACCATCGGTTTGTCCCGGGGAACATTGATGTGGGGTTCCAGGGTTGGCACAGAGCGGGCATCAGACAGCTGAGGAACCTGTTTATTGATGGGAGGTTTGCGAGCCTGGGGGAGTTGGAGGAATAATTTGGGCTCCCCCGGGGAACATGTTCAGGTATCTGCAGGTAAAGGCATTTGCTAGGCGGCAGGTGGAGGGGTTCCCTTCGCTTCCCGCGAGGGGGGTGAGCGACAGGGTGCTTTCGGGGGTCTGGGTCGGAGAGGGGAAGATATCTGATATCTACAAGGTTATGCAGGAGGTGGAGGAGGCGTCAGTAGAGGAGCTGAAAGCTAAGTGGGAGGGGGAACTGGGGGAACAAATCGAAGACGGGACATGGGCTGATGCCCTGGAGAGAGTTAATTCTTCCTCCTCATGTGCGCGGCTTAGCCTCATCCAATTCAAGGTGCTGCACCGGGCCCACATGTCCGGGTCTAGGATGAGTAGGTTCTTTGGGGGTGAAGACAGGTGTGTCAGGTGTTCGGGGAGTCCAGCGAACCATGCCCATATGTTCTGGGCATGCCCGGCACTGGAGGAGTTCTGGAAGGGGGTTTCGAGGACAGTGTCGAGGGTGGTGGGATCCAGGGTCAAGCCAGGATGGGGACTCGCGATTTTTGGGGTTGTGGTGGAGCCGGGAGTGCAGGAGGCGAAAGAGGCCGGTGTGCTGGCCTTTGCGTCCCTAGTAGCCCGGCGAAGGATCTTGCTACAATGGGAGGATGCGAGGCCCCCAAGCGTGGAGACCTGGATCAACGACATGGCGGGTTTCATCAAGCTAGAGAGGGTCAAATTCGCCCTGAGAGGATCGGTACAAGGGTTCTTTAGGCGGTGGCAACCTTTCCTCGACTTTCTGGCTCAACGATAGGGTACTGGGACAGTAGCAGCAGGAACCCGGGGGGGCGGAAGAGGGGGGGGGAAGGGGCGGAAGGGGGGGGGGGGAAGGGGCGGAAGAGGGGGGGGGGAAGGGGGCGGAAGAGGGGAAGGGGCGGAAGAGGGGAAGGGGCGGAAGAGGGGAAGGGGCGGAAGAGGGGAAGGGGGCGGAAGAGGGGAAGGGGGCGGAAGAGGGGGGGGGAGGGGCGGAAGAGGGGGGGAAGGGGCGGAAGAGGGGGGGGAAGGGGCGGAAGAGGGGGGGGAAGGGGCGGAAGAGGGGGGGGAAGGGGCGGAAGAGGGGGGGGGAAGGGGCGGAAGAGGGGGGGGGAAGGGGCGGAAGAGGGGGGGGAAGGGGCGGAAGAGGGAGGGGGGAAGGGGCGGAAGAGGGGGGGGGAAGGGGCGGAAGAGGGGGGGGAAGGGGCGGAAGAGGGGGGGGAAGGGGCGGAAGAGGGGGGGAAGGGGCGGAAGAGGGGGGGGAAGGGGCGGAAGAGGGGGGGAAGGGGCGGAAGAGGGGGGGAAGGGGCGGAAGAGGGGGGGAAGAGGGGGGGAAGGGGAGGAAGAGGGGAGGAGGGGGCGGAAGAGGGGGGAAGGGGAGGAAGAGGGGAGGAGGGGGCGGAAGAGGGGGGAAAGGGGGGAGGGGGGGAAGGGGCGGAAGAGGGGGGAAGGGCGGAAGAGGGGAGGAGGGGGCGGAAGAGGGGAGGAGGGGGCGGAAGAGGCGGAAGTGGGGGGAAAGGGGGGGAAGGGGAGGGGAGAAAGGGGGGAAGGAGGAGGGGGGAAGGAGGAGGGGGGAGGGAAGAGGGTGAAGGGGGGAAAGGGGAGGAGGGAAAGGGGGGAAGAAGGGGGGAAGAAGAGGGGAGGGGGAAAGGGGAGGAGGGAAAGGGGGGAAGAAGGGGGGAAGAAGAGGGGAGGGGGAAAGGGGGGAAGGAGGAGGGGGGAAGAAGAGGGGAGGGGGAAAGGGGGGAAGGAGGAGGGGGGAAGGAGGAGGGGGGAAGGAGGAGGAGGGGAGGGAAGAGGGTGAAGGAGGAGGGGGGAGGGAAGAGGGTGAAGGGGGGAAAGGGGAGGAGGGAAAGGGGGGAAGAAGGGGGGAAGAAGAGGGGAGGGGGAAAGGGGGGAAGGAGGAGGGGAGGGAAGAGGGTGAAGGGGGAAAGGGGAGGAGGGGAAGAGGGGAAAGGGGAGGGGGGAAAGGGGAGGGGGAGGGAAAGGGGGGAAGAAGAGGGGAGGGGGAAAGGGGGGAAGGAGGAGGGGAGGGAAGAGGGGAGGGGGAAAGGGGGGAAGGAGGAGGGGAGGGAAGAGGGGGAAAGGGGAGGAGGGGAAGGGGGGAGGGGGGAAAGGGGGGAGGGAAAGGGGAGGGGGAGGGAAAGGGAGGAAGGAGGAGGGGGAGGGGGAGGGAAAGGGGGGAAGGAGGAGGGGGAGGGGAAGGGGAGGGAAAGGGGGGAAGGAGGAGGGGGGGGAAGGAGGAGGGGGAGGGAAAGGGGAAAGGGGGAGGGGAAGGGGGAGAGAAAGGGAAAAGGAGGGGGGAGGGAAAGGAGGGGGGAGGGAAAGGGGGAGTAAGGAGGGGGAGGGAAAGGGGGGAGGGGGGAGGGAAAGGGGGGAGGGGAAGGAGGGGGGAGGGAAAGGGGAAGGAGGGGGGAGGGAAAGGGGAAGGAGGGGGGAGGGAAAGGGGGAAGGAGGGGGGAGGGAAAGGGGGAAGGAGGGGGGAGGAAAGGGGGAAGGAGGGGGGAGGGAAAGGGGAAGGAGGGGGGAGGGAAAGGGGGAAGGAGGGGGGAGGGAAGGGGGAAGGAGGGGGGAGGGAAAGGGGAAGGAGGGGGGAGGGAAAGGGGGAAGGAGGGGGAGGGAAAGGGGGAAGGAGGGGGAGGGAAAGGGGGGAAGGAGGGGGAGGGAAAGGGGGGAAGGAGGAGGGGGAAGGGGGAGGGAAAGGGGGGAAGGAGGAGGGGGAGGGGAAGGGGGGAAGGAGGAGGGGGAGGGGAAGGGGGGAAGGAGGAGGGGGAGGGGAAGGGGGGAAGGAGGAGGGGGAGGGGGAGGGGAAGGGGGGAAGGAGGAGGGGGAGGGGAAGGGGGGAAGGAGGAGGGGGGGGAAGGAGGAGGGGGAGGGGAAGGGGGGAAGGAGGAGGGGGGGGAAGGAGGAGGGGGAGGGGAAGGGGGAAGGAGAGGGGGAAGGAGGAGGGGAAGGGGGGAAGGAGGAGGGGGAGGGAAAGGGGGAAGGAGAGGGGAGGGGAAGGAGAGGGGGGGGAGGGAAAGGGGGAAGGAGGGGGGAGGGAAAGGGGGAAGGAGGGGGGAGGGAAAGGGGGAAGGAGGGTAAGGAGGGGGAGGGAAAGGGGGAAGGAGAGGGGAGGGGAAGGAGGGGGGGAGAGGGGGAAGAGGGGGAAGGAGAGGGGGGGAAGGAGAGGGGGGGAAGGGGGGGAGAGGGGGAAGGGGAGGGGGAGGGGAAGGAGGGGGGGAGGGGAAGGAGGGTGAAGGAGAGGGGGGAAGGAGGGGGAAGGAGGGGGGAGGGAAAGGAGGGGGGAGGGAAAGGGGAAGGAGAGGGGAGGGGAAGGGGGTTTAAGGGGGGAGAGGGGGAAGGGGGGAAAGGGGGGAAGGAGGGGGGAGGCAAAGGGGGAAGGAGGGGGGAGGGAAAGGGGGAAGGAGAGGGGAAGGGGGTTTAAGGGGGGGGAGAAGGGGAAGGGGAAGGAGGGGGGGGGGAAAGGGGGGGAGGGAAAGGGGGGAAGGGGGAGGGAAAGGGGAGGAAGGGGGGAGGGAAAGGGGAGGAAGGGGGGAGGGAAAGGGGAGGAAGTGGGGAGGGAAAGGGGGGGAAGGGGGAAGGGGGAAGGGGAGGGAAAGGGGGGAAGGGGGGAAGGGAGGGAAGGGGGGGGTGGGGAGGGGGGGAAGGGGGAGGGAAAGGGGGAGGGGGGAAAGGGGGAGGGGGGACGATGACTATGTTTGTTTATTTAATTTAAATTTATTTTAAAGTTTTTTTTTGTTGTTCATTGGGGTTGGGGGGGGGTGGGGGGGACGTGATACATGCGTTGATACGGTTTGGGGGGTGTTACAGTTATGGGGTTATTTTGTTGCATTTTATTGTTTGTTGTTATATTTTCTGTAAAAAATTCCAATAAAATTATTTAAAAAAAAAAGAAAATTAGAGTAGCTAGCGCCTTGGATCGTTGCGACGGTGCGTCCTTGGATGTGGACAGAGTGGGAACCCAAAGCGAGGGAGATAGTTTGCCGTGCAGGAAAAACAGGGAGCGAACAGCGTCTTACCAGATCTGGGTGTACGAAGCTCTCGGTGCTCCCGGAGTCGAAAAGGCACGGTGTACTGTACCCATTGATTTGGACCGTCGTCATAGAGTTGTGGAAATGTTTTGGGCGCGATTGGTCCAGTGTGACTGCGTTGAGTTGCAGGTAGACGGCGGCTCGGTCGGCTGTGCTGGGGTGGCCCCGCGATGAGTGCCCGCTGAGGTCGCAGTCTTCATTCAAATTTTCTGAGTTTGGAGAGGATGGAGCCCAAGATGGCCGCCCCCATGGATCGCACGTGGCGGGCGGAGGGGAAGATGGCATCCAAGATGGCAGCCCCCATGAGTCGCATGTGGTCGGCCGCGTGGTGGGGGTCCGCCAAGATGGTGGCTGGGCGGCCGCGCGGCGCAGGCCTGGGGCAGTCGCTGGTCGGGTGCCCATGAAGGGGTCGCGGAGTCCGCAGGAAACGAGGTGAGGCTACGAAACGAGACCTCCATAGTTGTAGCGAGTTCAACAGTATCTTCTAAATTTTGAGCCCCTTTTTCCAGCAATCGCTGGCGCACGTAATTCGATCTAAGGCCTGTAACAAAGACATCGCGGACAGCAAGTTCTCTCTGTTCAGCAGCATTTATTGCCTGGTAATTACAGTCCCGGGATAAGGCTTTTAAGTCTCTTAGAAATTCTTCTAGCGATTCTGTGGGGCGCTGGTGGCGAGTAGTAAAAACGTGGCGTGCGTAGACCTCATTGACGGGCCTCACGTACATTTTGTCGAGTAGGGCCAGGGCCTCTGTATATGAGCCGGTACAATTTAACTGAGTAGATATACGATAGCTCACCCTTGCGTGCAGTAGGCTGAGTTTCTGCTCCTCCGTCGTTTCTGTGGTGCTTGCTTCAGCCAGGTAGGCCTTCAAACATTGGAGCCAATGCGAAAAGATTTATTTCGCCTCTGCATCCTGTGGGTCGAGTTCCAGTCGATCAGGCTTGTGGGCTGATTCCATAGTCGTTCCTTACTGTTTCTTAAGATGATTAAATTGATGAGACCATCAATTCACGCGACACGTGGTTAGAAGTGAACAGTGGTTTTAATCATCTTACAACAGAGCCTGCCTGTGATGGGATGAACTCTAGATGAACTGGCAGGCAGGCTCCGACTGCCAAGCTTTATACAACCAGTGGGGGGGAGGAGTCAAGGCGGAGCCAAGGGTGGAGCCCAGTACAAACTTCCGTACAGTCCCAGTACACCTCCCCCTAGGGGCAGAGATGCGCAACTGCTCGTGTGCCGAGCTTACAGAGGCATGGTACAACATGTGTGATGACAGTGTGAATTATGCTATTATGATTCACCACAATAGCACAGTGGTTCGCACTGTTGCCTCACAGCACTAGTCCCAGGTTCGATTCCCGGCTTGTCTGTGCGGAGACTGCACGTTTTCCCGAGTCTGCGTGGGTTTCCTCTGGGTGCTCAGGTTTCCTCCCACAAGTCCTGAAAAATGTGGAGGTGGGATTCTCCGATTGCTGACACCGAAATCACATTTGGCGACTGGCCGGAGAATCTTTTTGATGCCAAAATCGGGGGCAGCACTCGCTTTTGGATGCTCCGCTGCCTCCAAAATGGCATCATGACTACGCCGCACGGCATTGGGACGGCTTCAGGACATCACCTGAAGGCCCTCCCCCGATGCTCTGCCCCTGATGGGCCGACTTCCTGAAAGCGTGGATCACGTGTGGTCTGAGGTTTCCTCAACCTCGCGCTGCCACAGTCGGCTGGGGGGGGGGGGGGGGAGCTGCTCCGCTGGCCAGGGGCTTTGGTGGGGGCTGGGGGGACTGGTGGGGGATGGTCTGTATCAAATGCCCTTTGAAAGTCCATGTACTCCACATCAGCAACATTTCCCTCATTAACCCTCTGTTACCTCTTCACATCATTCCAGCAAGTTAGTTAAACACCATTTTCTCTCAACAAATGCCTCGGCTCTGCTCCCCCCCCCCCCCCCTTCAACGGGCACAAATCCCACTTTTCAGACCCTACATTTACCACCCTTTTACCATATATATGCTCATTGAAGATTTTAAGATTTATTTTTTTGCTCGTCCAGTAACATTACCATTTTGCTGCAGTTAAGATTCCGCCCGGTTGAGTTCAGGGGATCGGGGGAATCGAGTTGTATTCACATTACAACACCACCGCTGACGTCTGAACATTTTACTTGACGGGGGGCGGGGGGGGGGGGGGGGGGAAGGGGGGAGTAGTGTCAAGAAGCCAGGAAGGTGGTGCTGTTATGATCACTATTTCAGAAACGAGGATGTTCAGGCTTCAGAAGTAATCAATAAGTGATCCATTCCGAGAAAAGTGCAGGGGGAGAGGAGGGGAAATCGGCCGAGAGAGGTTCGGTCTGAAAGTCTTTATTTATTTATCTTATTGTATTATTATTCCGTTTATGTCATGGGCTTGTGCCACGAGTGAGCTGAAAAATCAGTCCGGCCCACACAGCTCACTCCGGTGAAGGGAATTCCTCTGGGCTCCAGCTGTGGAGGGAGCTGGACTACCCTGTGCTGAAAGGAAGTTTGGGACAGACAGGCGCGGGTCCGCTTCCTCAGCCAGATGGATATCGCGCGTCAGGAGACAGGAGAAACCTGGACAGGGAGACTCCTCACAGGGAGATTGCTCGCCGCCTCCTGACAGAACTTTCCCCCTCCCGAGCGGCCGGAGCAGTTCCTCTGACCTGCGTTTGGAATCAAAGGAGCTTTCTGTAACTTCCCTCCTCTCCAGTCACCGGCCGCCCAAATCCTTCCAGCTTTTGGGACGGTCCCGGCTCTGTGTCGACCTTTGCCGCCGGGCTACACCATGAGTGCGGACTGCAGCGGCTATTATAACGCGGAGGAAAACGCCTTCGTTTCCAACTTCACCTGTCCCAAGTCGGACAGCCACCTGAGCGCCATTTTTTGCTGCGGTTTCAATGATATCAAATACTGCTGCGATGACCCCAACAGCTTCTTCCCTTACCAGTACAGCTACATGTGGTGGTTAAGGTAAGAAAAGGGGGAGTTAGAGTATAACATCTACAAAGGGGCACATTTAAAAACAGAACCTTGAGGTTTTTTTTGAGCAGCAATATTTAATAAACCCTCATCAATCACATCCTCTAGGAAACCTTGGCAAATGAAGTCGAGCTCGGTTTTTACCTCTGTTAGCACTCCTAAAATAGTCGAAGCAACTCTGCTGCTATGAGCGTCTCCAGGGCCAGTGAAAATAACGGTCAATGCGGATTAAGATTCAGTTTGGGACACCCTTAGTCTGGGATCGGTCCAAGATTACTTTTACACGTAAATTAGAAACTTTAGGTGCGAATCCCACGGGCAAACGGACCGTACATACCCTGCAAGTGCAATGTAAATAAACTCTTGCAAGCTGTCGGTGAAGAATCGTGTGGGAATGTAGTTGGCGGTTGTCCGTGCCACCCTGTCGCCGGCACCCATGCTCTAGCTTCAAGTCACTCCGACTGTTGTGCATTGTGCGAGACTCGCTACAGAGATTTCCTAGAAGCCCAGCTTTCCAAAGGTTCTCCGGCTCTTAGGCAGCAAACTCAGGGTAAATTTCCCGGAACGCATTCAACTGGCAATGGGAAGGGGTTTGCGGTTAGCGAGGGGGTTATGGGCATTCAGTTTATGGTCATTCAGTCTGAACAGAACCCCAAATCCACACTGTATTTCAAGGAAACATAAGTCTCGTAAAAGAGGTTTATAATGCACTTTTATTTCGACCTAGACACAAATAAATCTGCACATACACGTATGCAGGGATTTAAACACTCACCCCCGCTGTAAAAAAAAACACCCAAACAAATGCACACAATATTCTGCTGTCTTTTTTTAATGTTTTTTTGTCCATGCCGCAGCTGGTAAGGTTCAGTTGTATTATAATGCCAAACCACATTCCAGAAGTGTTTTTTAAAAAAATGATTATTAGAGTCGCGTTGTGTGGATCTACATTATTATGCATTACGGCATGGATTCCGCAGCAGCCAGGACAGCAGCAAAGCAATCGTACATTTCACATCTTGACATTCAGCGGTGGGTGCCTGAGTGTGTATGGGGTGAGGGGAGTCAGGGGCTGGGGCGAGTTAGTAACCATATTGTGTCTCAGTATAACAGTTTGTAAAGTGAAAAGAAATGTTTTGCAGGCTTGAAAGGACAGACAAAAAAATGTTTACAGTCAATGTTAATATTGCTGTACAGTAAGAAGTCTTACAACACCAGGTTAAAGTCCAACATGTTTGTTTCAAACACTAGCTTTCGGAGCACTGCTCCTTCCTCAGAATGAGGAACTTACTGTTCCTTACTGGGGTTCTTACTGTGCTCACCCCAGTCCAACGCGCATCTCCACATCGTGGTTAACAGGGCCGGCTCAAGGTACCGGCAACTCGGGCAGTCGCCCGGGGCGCCATGTGCTAGGGGCGCCGCGTAAAAGTCTCGGGTCCCGCGCATGCGCAGTTGGGCCGGTGCCAACCAGCGCATGCGCGGTGGCCGCCCTCCCTCAGGCCGCCCAGCACAAAAATGGCGGAGGGCTCCAGGCTCGCCGGTGGTCACTCTGGCTTCCCCCCTTGGGCTCACTCCGCCCCCCCCCTCGGGCCCCCTCTGGCCGCCCCCCCCTCCGGCCGCCCCCCCCTCCGTCCCCCTCTGGGCCCCCCCGGCCCCCCCCCCCACTTATATTAGATAAGTGTATTTGTAAGTGTAAGTGTATATGAAAATACTTTCCATTCTTAAGTGCCACTATACAATTTTATGGGCAGCACGGTAGCATAGTGGTTAGCACTATGGCTTCACAGCACCAGGGTCCCAGTTCGATTCCTGGCTTGGGTCACTGTCTCGGCAGAGTTTGACGTTCTCCACGTGTCTGTGTGGGTTTCCTCCAGGTGCTCCAGTTTCCTCCCACAAGTCCCGAAAGACGTGCTATTAGATAATTTGGACATTCTGAATTCTCCCTCTGTGTACCTGAACAGGCGCCGGAATGTGGTGACTAGGGACTTTTCACAGTAACTTCATTGCAGTGTTAATGTAAGCCCACTTGTGACAATAAGGATTATTAAAAAAAGACATAATTCTTCTGATATTTTCAGTATACATTCCAGGTCAGGCATGCAGCCTGGGAACTAAACATTTCAAATGAAAACATTTCAGAGCATGCAATAGAATATCGCATGTTCCTCCTTGAGGTGTCTCAATACAATTTTAATACTTTTGCATTCATAATCATTGTTAGACATACAGCTTGAGGGGTTCTTTCAATTTTCAAGCCCCTCAGTATACTATGGTTGAAAGGCCTTAGATAGTGAACTTTCTCGATTGAACCACAGTGGTGGCTACCCCAAGCTTTAGTGCATCCTTCAGTATCCAGTCCTGGACCTTGGAATGGGCCCGTCTGCAAACAGGAAGACCAGCAAGTTTCATGCAGACCAAAGTAACAACCTTTTAGATGGGGCTTGGATTTATTTAAAGGCAGCAACACCAATAAAGATTATCTACCTCACAACAGTGCAGTTGAACTGACCGGCATTGTCAGAGGGACCAGTTGAGATATGGCCAAAGTTGCCATGTTGTGGAGGAGTCATGGGAAGTAAATATTTCATCATATTGATGAATATAAAGATGGGAGTGAACTTATCTCCATGTTGTAATATGGAAATGGTAATGAATTCTTCTTCTTATTGTAATGTATACATGACAATGAATTATTTTGCCCTGTTCTAATATATGGTAGTGCCTTTTTCTCCAATTTAATAAATAGATGCAAGTGAGTTTCATCCATTGACAGATGGTTGTTGGTTTTCTCTCATGTTTCTTGTTTATTCCTTATGTATATTAGATAAGTGTATTTTTTAATGTTATAATATAGATGATAGTTAATAACCTCCATGTAGTGCTGTAGTATTTAAATTGTAGTGACTAACCCCCCCTGATGTTATAATATTTAGATGGTAATACATTTTTCTCCATGTAATTCACTGTCAAAAGTAGCCTATTATATTTGCATTTACATTTACAAAGAATTAATGTGCCTTGAAGTTCTGCAATGCAAATTAATGTTTAAAGTGTACCTGACATCAGTTACACAAACAAGAAAATGCATCTGACAAGAATGAAGCTATAATCACAGATATATTCTAAATAACCTCTCACTAAATTTAAATCATTTTTATCACTATGAGCACTGCATATTTTACTATGCAGGAAATATGCCCATTGGATCAAAATCCTGAAGCTGTTGAGCACAATTGCTTCATTTTGTTTTTCCAAGTCTGCTCCACATGGTTTTCTCAGATTACATGTTCGTGCTTGAAAGCAAATAACAAGGAGGATTTCCTCTATCTGCCTGCCTCTTTCTATATGTTTGTTGTCTTCTGTGTGTTTTTGGTTCTATCTCTTTCTATCGTTTTTTTTTTTGGTTGTATTCTTTCATTTTCTTGTCTGCGACTACATTGTTCTTCTCTCCCTGATACTCATTGTTTGTGTTGGACCCAAAGTTCCTTTTTCTTTCCTTTATGGCTCTCTTTTTCTATACGTCTAAGACTCTCTCTGTCATCATGTTTTCCTGTATTCACTTTCTTGGTTCATGTTCCCTTTTGTCTCTGTATCTTTCTATCCCAACTGGGAATCACAGATCATAGAATTTACAGAGCAGAAGGAGGCTATTCGGCCCATCGAGTCTGCACCAGCCCTTGGAAAGAGCACCCACTTAAGCCCACGCCTCCACCCCATCCCTGTAACGCCACCCAACCTTTTGGACACTAAGAGGCAGTTTAGCATGGCCAATCCACCTAACCTGCACATTTTTGAATTGTGGGAGGAAACGGGAGCACCCGGAGGAACCCCACGCAGACTTGGGGAGAAAGTGTAAACTCCACACAGAGGTTCACCTGAGGCTGGAATTGAACTGGATCCAGGCCACCCGCACAGCGCCCACATCGATCCTTCCCCGCAAAGAACTTGCTCATCCCGGCCACTGTCATGTGGGCCCTATGCACCACTTTAAACTGAATGATGCTTAGCTGAATAATAATAATCCTTATTAGTGTCACAAGTAGGTTTTCATTAACACTGCAATTAAGTTACTTTGAAAAGCCCCTAGTTGCCACATTCCGGCGCCTGTTCCGAGTACACAGAGCGAGAATTCAGAATATCCAATTCACCTAACAGCACGTCTTTCGGGACTTGTGGAAGGAAACTGGAGCACCCGGAGGAAACCCACGCAGGCACGGGAGAACCTGCAGATTTCACACATGAAGTGACCCAAGCTGGGAATCAAACTGGGTCCCTGGTGCTGTGAAGCAACAGTGCTAACCACTCGCACACGATGAGGATGCATTCTCCTTCTGCAAGGTCTTCACCAACGTCCCGGCCCACACCGACCAGACCACCAATGCTGGGACAGAACACGGGCCCAGCCCAACCTGACACAGGAAACCCCTGCCTGCGACCCAAACCTGGATTAAAGACCCTCGAAATGGTGGAGACCCCGCGCGAGGGCCGGAACGCGCCACAAGGTAGACCCATCCTTGCATATCGCTGGGGCCCAACCAGATCACAAACATGCCTCCCTGGCAACCCCAAAATCACAACCAGCGCCCAGTACCCTCCCAGACTCGACTCCGAAAACGAAACCAGTGCCCCGGACCCCGCCAGATGCAGCCACTTACCTTCCACAAGGTCAGAGGTCTCCCATCGGATCCTGTGACCACCCTGAAGCAGCTGCCGACCGAGGAAGCGAGGGAAATGCAGCGGTATGCAGGTGAGACTAAAGCAATGCGCTTTCAAGACTCCTTTCCCCAGCATACTCCTGGAAAACATCGAAGCGATCGAAAACAAGCTGGACAAACTTAAACCTAGACTTACCTCTCAGAGGGAAGTAAGAGGCTGCTGTGTGCTCTGTTTCACAGACACATAGAACATAGAACATTACAGCGCAGTACAGGCCCTTCGGCCCACGATGTTGCACCGTCCTGTAAAACCCTTCTAAAGTCCCTCTACACTATTCCTTTATCGTCCATATGCCTATCCAATGACCATTTGAATGCGTTTAGTGTTGGCGAGTCCACTACTGTTGCAGGCAGGGCATTCTACGCCCATACTACTCTCTGAGTAAAGAATCTACCTCTGACATCTGTCCTATATCTATCTCCCCTCAATTTAAAGCTATGTCCCCTCGTGCTGGACATCACCATCCGAGGAAAAAGGCTCTCGATGTCCACCCTTTCTAATCCTCTGATCATCTTGTATGCCTCAATTAAGTCCCCTCTTAACCTTCTTCTCTCTAACGAAAACAGCCTCAAGTCCTTCAGCCTTTCCTCATATGATCTTCTCTCCATACCAGGCAACATTCTTGTAACTCTCCTCTGTACCCTTTCCAATGCTTCCACATCCTTCCTATAATGTGGCGACCAGAACACAATACTCCAAATGCGGCCGCACCAGAGTTTTGTACAACTGCAACATGACCTCATGGCTCCGAAACTCAATTCCTCTACCAATAAAAGCTAACACACCGTACGCCTTCTTCACAACCCTATCAACCTGGGTGGCAACTTTCGGGGATCTATGGACATGGACACCGAGATCTCTCTGCTCGTCCACACTTACCATGTAATCTTACCATTAGCCCAGTACTCTGCCTTCCTGTTATTCCTATTTAAGAACTCAACGACCAACCAAAACGAGTATGCCACCACCGTCACAGACTTTATCAGCGTGTGTGCAGAAGACTATGTAATGACTTAGACCAGGCCTTTGAGACTGGCTAATTAAAATACGAGTTCCCTGATTAGTGGCCCAATCAGGGAACCCCTTTCTCTGTATATAAGAGGGAGTGTCAGATCCTCTTCACTCCCAGTGTAGATAGCAAGCTGAATGCACCTGGTAGTGACTTTATGTTGATTTTGCAGGCCCGTTTATGAGTTCAATGTTTCTTGTGATAGCAGACGCCCATTCCAAATGGCTGGATGTCTACAAAATATACTTGGCAAATACACCAGCAACCATCGAAAAACTTTGCACCTCGTTTGCAACACATGGTATCCATGGGGTGTTAGTTTCAAAAATGGATTGGTTTTCACTAGCCAGGAGTTCACATAATTCATGAAGTCAAATGGCATTCTGCACATAAGGACGGCACCATACTACCCAGCATCAAATGGGTTGGCGGAGAGAGCCGTCCAGACCCTAAAAGTCGGATTGAAAAAACAGTCAGCAATATTAGTAGACACTTAACTATCGGGCTGGCTATTCAACTATAGGACAACCCCACACGCCGCAATGGGATTAGCACCGGCGGAGCTACTCATGGGCAGACGACTCTGAACCAACTGTTCCCAAATTTAGGCGGAAGAGTAGAAAAACACCAAGAGGCCCAATGCAGGAGCCACAACAACGCTCGCCGAGAAAGGCAATTCAATGCCTTTCAGCAGCACGGTAGCATTGTGGATAGCACAATCGCTTCACAGCTCCAGGGTCCCAAGTTCGATTCCGGCTTGGGTCACTGTCTGTGCGGAGTCTGCACATCCTCCCCGTGTGTGCGTGGGTTTCCTCCGGGTGCTCCGGTTTCCTCCCACAGTCCAAGGATGTGCAGGTTAGGTGGATTGGCCATGATAAATTGCCCTTAGAGTCCAAAATTGCCCTTAGTGTTGGGTGGGGTTACTGGGTTATGGGATAGGGTGGAGTTGTTGACCTTGGGTAGGGTGCTCTTTCCAAGAGCCGGTGCAGACTCGATGGGCTGAATGGCTTCCTTCTGCACTGTAAATTCTATGATTCTATGAATGCGGGTGAAAAGGTATGGGTCAGAAATTATGCGAATGGCCCCACATGGGTAGCAGGAGCGGTCAAGGCCAGGGCAGGACCTATGTCGTATGAGAAAACATGTAATAAAGAAACATCTGGACCAGGTCCGGTCCTCGGATTCGCTTCCTCCCCCGGAGCTGACGCAGACCAGCATACCGAGGACCGTGGAGAGTCCTCCCCAACAGACTATACACGCCTCTCCGGCACCACTGGTGAGGATATCAGACTCTGATATGGACACCAATCCCAATCGGAGAACCTCTTTCTGTGTATATAACAGGGAATGTCAAATCCTTTGCACCCCCAGTGTAGACAGCAAGCTGAGCGCACCTGGTCATACTGCTGATGGTTTTGTTAATAAAAGGAATTCTGGTCGGAGTACTTTCGGCTGCACCGGGGGACGAGACAGGGGTGTCCCCTGTCCCCCTTGCTCTTTGTGTTGGCAATTGAGCCCCTGACCATGGCGTTGAGGGAGTCGGGGAACTGGAGGGGCCTGGTGCGGGGTGGGGAGGAGCATTGAGTGTCGCTTTATGCGGACGACCTGTTGCTGTATGTGGCGGACCCGGTGGAGGGAATGCCGGAGGTGATGAGGATTCTCAGAGAATTTGGGGGCTTTTCTGGGTATAAGCTCAACCTGGGTAAGAGCGAGCTGTTCGTGGTGCACCCGGGGGATCAGGAACAAGCAGTCTGCACCACCCAAAGTGAAGAGAACAAAAACAATTCCAAAACAAAAAAAGATGAAGAAAACAATACCAAATCCGAAGCAAAAAAAGATGATTTGTTTTTCGAACAATACTACTCAGACATGGCTGAGTTATTCGGATATGCTGATCACAGCAGCAGCAACACAGTCGCAAAGCTCAACACTAATCTACTCGTGGTAGATGAATCCAACACCATGGTGCCATGGCAGATCGTCGATACATTGGATGACAGCAATACCCAAGTCGAAGGCGACGCCACACAGAGAGCACAGAAAGACTCCACAGAGAGCGCGATGACAGGCTCCACAGTGAGAGTGATGAAAGACTCCACAAAGAGAGTGACACGAGCCTCCACAGACAACTCGTTGAAAGACTCCAAAATGGAAGCAAGCAAACACTCCCGAGCGAACACCATGCATGAACAAGACCAAGAAGGTCAACCCGCCGTATCTGAGCAACCGCAAGCAGACTATGAAAGTCTACCAAGCTCACATAATCAAGAAGAAGACATTGTAAATCTACCCACTGCATGCGAAAACAGTGACAAGGTGATCACACGCGACATACAGGAGGTGCAGGAGCACAGCGAGACTGACAGATCTCAGCTCGTCTGTACAGAAGCACAGAGTAGGGCCACCCAAGAGTCCAGAGAGACCACGTCAATTGAAATCTTGAAGATTTTGACTCCAGAAGAGGAGCACCAAGAGTCCAGAGAGACCACGTCAATAGAAATTGTGAAGATTTTGACTCCAGAAGAGGAGCACCAAGACCAACAAGAAAATGAAATCGGGAAGAATTTGACTCCAGAAGAAGAGCACCAAGAAAGCAAAGAAGAGGAGTTAAATCCACCACAAATGACTCCAGAAGAGGAGTACAAAGGAAGCAAAGAAGAGGAATCAAATCCACCACAAATGACTGATGTCACCAGCATCAATGCAACATCAGATCATTCTCACCATTCTCTAGACGAAACGTTCAATGTAACAGATTCCACAAAGGACACTTGCACCAATAACTGTGACAATGACTCAAATTATCCACACTCATTGAGCACAACAAGAAAAACAAAAACCACAAGAAGCAGAGCAGAAACAAGAACAACAGCAAGAACAAAAGCAACATGAAGCGTGATAAGAACAACAAAAATCGCAAGAAGCACTGCAGAAACAAGAACAACAGCAACAACAAAAACTACAAGAAGAACAACAAAAACAACAAGAAGCATAACAAAGACAACAACAAGCACGACAAGAACCAAGATAGAAACGACAAAAAACAACAAGAACGACAACGAAAACATCAAAGACAGAAACAACAACAATGAAACTACGACTTGTACAAAATGGTACAAATCTGCACATGAAGGACAATGCCACAGCACACTGCAAAACAATGACAAGACTACAAACATGCCATGGGATGACAACGAATCTTACAAACTCACATCTGCTCCAGAACAAGCAAGCACACCAGCTTTCAAGGCAGATGACACACTAAATTGATACCACAAGCACACAAAAAAGTCCATGTCAGTCAACATCAGTGGTTCGACCATTCAAACACCTCAGGATGATGTATTGGTTACTTAAAATCACAAGAACGCCGACAACATTCACAATGGAGTTGCAATAGCAATATCACCACGTCAACAACGAAAAGAAAAAACTCAATGAACAAATTCATCAAGTTTGGACTGATAAATGTTTTTATGAAGATTGGACTCATAAATATAAATTGGCTTTGTAAAATATGCAATAGCACCATCACTTGTATAGATATACGTATCGTAAGTAATCTAACTGTTTTGTACAATTTTCTTTAACGATGTAAAATGAAAATGAAAATCGCTTATTGTCACGAGTAGGCTTCAATGAAGTTACTGTGAAAAGCCCCTAGTCGCCACATTCCGCCACCTGTCCGGGGAGGCTGGTACGGGAATCGAACCGTGCTGCTGGCCTGCTTGGTCTGCTTTAAAAGCCAGCGATTTAGCCTGGTGAGTTATGTAAAGAAAAAAGGGGGGATGTGGTGATTGTAGATCTGTGTAGATGCAATACAACTGAGCAAGCACTAGAGGGAGCACGGGAGAGCTATAAATACAGAGGAACAGGAAGTGAGGGCACACTTCACAGAAGGGAGAACTGGTAGCAAGACACAGGCAGGCAGCATTGAGGTAGCTGTAAGTTGTGCACTGAAGACAGAACAAACTCACAATAAAGCATCTACTCCAACTTTGAGACTACGAGCGTTATTAAGACACAAGGAACAACACACTCTCCACCACCAAACAGAAAACCAATCCCCCCCCCCCCCCCCCCCCCCCCCCCCCCCCCCCCCCCCCCCCCCCCCCCCCCCCCCCCCGCCCCCGCACCCGGCCCAACACCGATATCCTGGCAACCCTCCACTTCACTCCTGTTAACTAGCCCGTCCAGCTAGCATGGTGGTCCCCACCCAAGGCCTCTGACTTCCCCTCACCCCTCTTCCCCCCAACTACCAACAAACAAAGAGAAACTAAAGGCACACCCACTATCGCAGCTCTCCCATCAAAAACCACCCCAATTTCCCACCCCATGTGCCCCACAATGAACACAAAGCCCCTCTCCAAAGTACAAAGTCCTCACACTCCTCCCAGTCCATGGTCTCTCAGAAAGTCCATTGCCTCTTCAGGCGAGTCAAAATAAAACTCCTGCTACTGAGGTATCACCCACAAGTGGGCAGGGTACAAAGCACCAAACTTCACCCTCTTCTTAAAGAGGGTTGTCTCTACCCGTTTGTACCCGGCCCTCCGCTTCGTCAGCTCCTCATCCAGGTCCTGATAAATCTGCAGCTCACTCCCTTCCCAGGTGTACTTTTAGGGCTGTCTCGTCTACTTCAAAATGTTTTCTTTGTCCAAAAATCGATGCAGCCTCACCACCATTAACCTCTCCAGCATGCTCGCTACTAACTTTGTGGCCTCCTCCCTCTGTGCCCTCAGGCATCCCGACAATCCTCTAATTCTGCCTCCTGGAGTGGTTCTGGAGGTCTTCTAATTTCTCTCTTAGCCCCTTCTCGCAGCTCAGCACCATCCCCATCTCCACCTCCAGTGAGGTCAGCCGATCCTCATGTTCCCCCACTGACTCCTCTACCTTCTGGTTCACCAGGTCCATCTTCACCTGTGGTGCACCACAAAATCTTTCCTGCTCCAGCTGCTCTGTTTCTTGCAGCACTTCTCATCCGTTGATCCATACGCCAGCCTCAGCAGAAGTGTATTCCCATCCCTGGGCACCCATACACCTTTTGCCTTTAAATACCACACCATTCAGGTGGGGAAGGACCGAAAAAAATCCACCCTGAGCGGAAGCCACTAAATGTGCGACCAATCCCTTCATGGGTGCCACTGGAAGTCTCGTGGGGGACAATTTACCGGCATTGTCGAACACAACTTGGTGACGCAATGAGGCCGTTGAATATAGCAAGAGGCCTCTTGCAGGATTCACGACGCTCAAAACGTCGCAATCTGGATCTCACCCTCACTGGGTTATAGATCAGACGAAGTGACTTATAAGATTGCCAGAAAAAATGATAAGCCTGACAATTAGGCTTGTTTAAATATGCGCTTGCCGGATTCTCCCGGTGCCTGGGATTCACCGACCATGCCTGGAAGACCTCGCCAGGGCACTGGTTAGTACTGGTCCACAAAAATGTAGACAAGTTGTAACAGCACCCGAGGGGTCTCCCAAGTCAGTGGAGACCCTTGGGTGATCGGGCAATGGACAAGGTGACACCCTGGCACTCCTGCTGGCACTGGGCACCTTGGCACTGCCTGCCTGGCACCTTGACACTGCCACCTGGGTGGCACTGCCAGTCTGGAAGGTGTACTGCCTGGGTACCAGGCTGGCAGTGCCAAGGTACCTGTGTCAGGGGTCGGGCTCAGGGTGCCTTGCCCATTAGATGTGGAGGGAGGGGGCTTGAGGACCCCGAGTGGGGGGTGCAATTGAGGGATCCGAAGGCCGCGGTGGCGTTGCTGAGGGGTGTCAAAAGATCGGGGCCGCCATTACAAATGGAGCATTGATCCGCGAGTAGTCTTCCTGCGCTGGTGAGCTGGGACCGCCAGTGCAGCAAATGACTAAAGTGCCGCCTCGAAGGGCGGCCTTCGCCGAGGCCAAAAGAAACGGCAAAAGCCAGGTTTTTCTCGGTGCTGCAGGCCCAAAATCGACTCTGTACTTTTCTTGCTGAATAACAGGGTGACCAAGACTGGGAAATGGATATTCAAGGAAATAGGAAGGGTAGGAAAAAAGGAAAAGGAGGTGAGTTTGTGCTGTTATTAAGGGACTGAAAGTTCGTGAGAGAGGATCTTAGATTGAAGAATCAAGATCTAGAATCAGTTCTGGTTGAGGTAAGTAACAACAAGGGGCAACATACATTGGGGGGAATTGTTCCGGACAGGCACCGGAATGTGGCGACTAGGGGCTTTTCACAGTAACTTCATTGAAGCCTACTCGTGACAATAAGCGATTTTCATTTTTCATTTCATTTCATTTCTTGGCTAACAAACTACAGTAGTAATGTTGGACATGGTATGAATCAGGAAATTATAGCTGCATGTAACATGGGTAATCCAGTAATAATGGGTGACTTCAATTGACATATAGACTGGGAAAATCTCTTTAGCAATAATAATGTGCAAGATGAATTCCCAGAATATGTACGAGATGAGTTTATGGACCAGTTTAAGGACCAATTAGGAGTTGGGCTATTTTAGATTTACAATTATGGAATGAAAAGGGCTAATTAATAACCTTGCTGCAAAGAGGTCTTTTGGAAATATTGATCATAATATAACATTTTGCATAAAGTTTGAAAGTGAAATAGTTCTTTACGAAACTAGGGCCTTAAATTTAAACAAAGGAAACTATGAAGATATGAGGGGTAGGTTTGCAATGGGGGATTGGGAAATGCAATGGGGGATTGGGAAATGCACTGACAATAGATCGGGAATGGCTAGTAGTTAAAAAAGTTTTGTATGGTCTACAACAAACACATTACTCAAAGACACAAAAGCACAACAGGAAAGGTAAATTAACCATGGCTAACAACAGAAGTTAAAGATTGCATTAGATCAGAGGAAGTGGCTTATGAGGTTGCCAGAAAAAGTGATAAGCCTGACAATTGAGAACCATTTCAAATCCAACAAAGGGGAACCAAGAAATTTATAAAGAAAGGGAAAAAGGGAATATTAATGCAAGCAGGCAAAAAACATAAAGGTTCACTATAATAGCTCCTTTAGGTATGTGAAAAGGAAAAGATTGACGAGAACAAATCTGGGTCCATTATAGACAAACGCAGGAAAAGTTATAATCGAGAATAGGGAAATGGTAGAGAAGCTAAACAATTACTTTATGTTTGTCTTCACAGAGGAAGGTGCAGAAAATATTCTAGAAATAGTTGAAAACCAAGGGAATTGTGAAAATAAGGAACAGAAAGAAATTAGTATTATGAAAGATGTAGTACTTGAAAAAAAATATTGGTTTGAAGATTGATAAATCTCTTGGACCAGGTGAACCACTGGTCCGAGCGTTAAAGGTCTCTTGGCTATAGCGATAGTGGATGCATTGGTGAATATCTTTGAAACTTCTATAGATTCTGGAAAGGTTCTTGCAGATTGTAAAGTAGCAAATGTAACTCCATTATTTAAGAAGGGAGGGAGAGAGAAAATGGTGAACTACACACCTGTTAGTTTGACGTCAGTAGGAGACAAAATGTTATAAATGATTATAAAGGATGTGGTAACTAGATTTGTTTTGGTTGGGTGGGCTCAACATGGATTTACAAAATGGAACTCATGTTTGACAAACCTGTTGGGAGTTTTTGAGGATGTTACTTGTAGCATAGATAAAGGAGTATGAGTGGATGTCATGTATTTTTTATTTTCAGAAGGCTTTTGCCAAAGTACCACACAGGGGGTTAGTTATCAAAACTAGAGACATGGTATAGGGCAGTGTTTTTCAAAGTGGGGGTTGCGATCCGCGGGGTGGGTGGCAGGATGATGTGAAATGGTGTGGTGAACATATTGTACTAACCATTCACCACTGTATTACATTGTATCACGCTGTTGCCCATGTGGGCTCACCTATGGAGCATTGTACTGTACTACACGGAATGTATCATGTTGGTGCTATTGTGGGCTCCGCCCCTGGCTCCGCCCCCTTGAGGAGAGGTATAAAGAGCAGCTGCCCTGTAGGCCAGTGTTCTTCAAACTCGGGGGCAAGACCCGCAGGTGGGTCGTGGGCGGCTGTCGGGAGGCGTCCTTCACGGCCCTCCCGATCGCGCAAATCAGCCGCAGCAGCCGGATTTTAATAACGCCGGCTGCAAGTGGCCTTCAAAATGGCCGCAAACATAGTAAAAAGAATTAGCCGCATTACGCATGCGCGCCCGATCATCAGTATGCATGCGCAATGCGGGCGATTTTTAAAAATATGTTCACGGCCATTTTGAAGGCGGCTTGCGGCCGGCGTTATTAATAGCCGGCTGCTGCAGAGACACAGAAGATTTTTTGACCTAATCTATCTAATTTTCCTGCCTAAAGGGAGGCAGAGGGCAGGTCACGCCCCTCGAATGTTGACATCACGTGCTTTAGGCGCGATTGCGATTCCTCCATTTTGTTAGCAGCAAACAAGCAACAGGCCAGTAAAATTTAAAATGGATCGTTTTGGATGGATCGTTAAAATGGAAGAGAGGACCAGAGACACAAACAGGCCAGGATCTCACAGCTAAACCTGCTGAAGAGAGTGGCTCAGGAGAATCCACAGCAGGACAAAGCAGTGTTGGCGTGAGCTGTTCAGGAGAATCCACAGCAGGACAAAGCAGTGTTGGTGTGAGCTGTTCAGGAGAATCCACAGCAGGACAAAGCAGTGTTGGTGTGAGCTGTTCAGGAGAATCCACAGCAGGACAAAGCAGTGTTGGTGTGAGCTGTTCAGGAGGGTCCACACCAGGACAAAGCAGTGTTGGTGTGAGCTGTTCAGGAGAATCCACAGCAGGACAAAGCAGTGTTGGTGTGAGCTGTTCAGGAGGGTCCACACGAGGACAAAGCAGTGCTGGTGTGAGCTCCAGGGCCTCTGGTGAACAGCCCATTAAGAAGAAACTGAAATCAGGCATAAAGCAGTATAAAGACGATTTTTTAAGGTATGGATTTATTATTTGTGCCAATGCATATGAGGATGCAAGGCCCATGTGCGTTATATGCAGGGATGTGCTGGCAAATGAAAGTTTTAAATCCTCAAAACTTCAAAGCCATTTGAAGACTAAGCATAGCGAATTCGAGGACAAACCTCTTGATTTTTTTCAAAGGATGCAACGAGAATTTAAATCGTCGGCTGAAGTCCTCAGCAGAAATGTTATATTGAACAACAAAGTACAATTAGCCTCTTACATGGTAGCTTATGTCGTGGTTCCCCAGGACGACAATTTGTTTGTACCTATTCAAATATTAAAACACAGAGAGTCTGAGGAGCGATCTTCCAAGCAGTGAACTTTATTTCCCTTAGCATGAGAGAAACAAAGCTGAGATTGTCCGGAGCAATCTAAAAAAGCTTCAGGGCTTACCGCCTTTTATGTGCATTTTAACTCCATGATTCAAGCTCTTATCTTAATTTACAGCCGTCTTATCTGCTTTCCTTACTTTGGCCACTATTGTTTACATTAAGCCTCTCAGCCTAGCAGCCATAAGTCAGTTCTTATCTCATCTTTGTCTAAACTTTCTTCTTGTGAAACAGACAGTTCTGCTGACCAAGGCCGAATGTATACAAAAACAGACTCCTTTATAGCCCTTATTTATGGGCAACCATTTTAGTTAAGCCCTGAGCTGTTCATTGTTCTTCCAAGTGACTGTTTGTATTTTAAATGCTATTTCTCTGGGTCTGCTGCTTTAATCATATTAACTATACTTGATTACATTAGCTATACTTGATTACCTTAGCTATACTTGATTACATTAGGTCACACAAAGTTATCCTGAGTTCACACTCATCTCAATACTCACCTAAATCTTACTTTATTATTTCACTAAAACCTATGATTCTAAACTTCGTATCTAACTCATACAATATCCAGTACAAATTCCCTTACATGTCCCCCCTTTGAGGCTATTCCCTAGCCTCACACAAATTACCAAGCTCAAATAATCCCCTTACTGGATCCCATTTACAATTTATTTTAAACACTTTTTGCAGGCAATGTGGAGGAGCCGAATACTTTGGTCAGGGAACAACGCCCCTAATTCTTCTTTATCATAATTCATCTATCCAGATTCGAATTCTCGGGTCGCTCCCCCAGATTGCTTGCTCCTAACAGCCATCAGCCAAAAACCTTCCCACCCTTGTCAAGGGAAGGAAAAAAGACTGATTCCTGTGTACAGACTAAGTTCTCCAAGTCTTTTGCGAATTTCAGTCAGGTGCTGTTGTTGGTACAAAGCAATCGTCCATTATTATAGTCCTTTCACAGAGTGACGAGTTTCCATCTCGACCAGGGTCATGGTGAATCCGCTCATCGGAGGCAGCTCAAGGTTTTCCCGTTCCTCTGTTTTTCCTCGCGAGCGTGAGCTGCTTGTAACCATCATCTGCCGTGTTGCAACTCTGGTAAGGAAGGATCTCAGGGCGGGTAAAAAACAACAAAATATGAGTCCTAGAACGGTTATGATTATGATTGCTACAGCTCCAGCTTTGGCAAACCATGCCCCCCATCTTCCGAACATCCTATCCAACCAATTCCATGCTTCATGCCCAAACCCAGCATTTTCTTTCACTTCTGCCCTAAGATTCTTCAACTTATTCATGGCCCGTGTAAATGACCCCTCTGGATCAGTGTTGTTAGGGATAAATGTGCAACACTGATCTCCAAACATAACACAGACCCCTCCTTTCTCCCAAATAGTATCCGTACTCACTGATCGCCTACGTCTTGTTTGTCTTAATACTCTACCTTCCTGATTCCGCACCCCTATGTCATCTGCATCCCACTTTCCCTTGTTACGGGTCAAGGAAGTCCCCCAGGGAAATAGGTTCCAAGTCCCCTGTGGGGAATGAGGCCCTCTCACCGTCCTCACCTCCCTCGGCACCGTGACTAACAGGCTGAAGCTGGGCATTTGTATCATCAGCCAGCTCATGCACAGAACCACTCTCATCATCATTTATTATTTCTGCTGTACTTTGGCTCTGCTCCTCCCCCTCACGATTATCCTCGTGTAGTGCTATCTCTTCCTCGCTGCTACTTCTATCCGCCCTACCTCTAACTTCAGTCTCCCTTCTCTCCCCTACCCCGGGTACCGTTCTGGTACAATGGTTCAAGTGATACCACAGTGTACTGCCTTCTACTTGCAACGCCGTGGGAGATACTCTGGTGACTTCAAACGGCCCTTCTCGTCTGGGTTCATGCCAACGTCTCCGGAACTTTCTGATGTATACTTGATCTCCCGGTGTGATCTGGTGTTCCGTGGCAGGGCTCTCCTCCTCCTTGGCCTTTTCCTGTTCAAAAATAGTTCTATGTATAAAAGTTAATTGTCGTACATACTCTCTTGCATCCTGATCTAAACACTCCAATGTGGGGCCCCCTGCTCCCCCGATCTTTGGCACCGGCATTACTCTTCCTGTCATCATCTCATGCGGGCTTAAATGTGTGATTCTGTTTTCCTGACTCCTGTACTGCATTAAAGCCAATGGCAGAGCATCTATCCAGTTTTTTCCTGTCTCACTACAAATTTTGCTTATTTTAGCCTTGAGGGTTCCGTTTGCTCTCTCCACCATTCCTTGGGATTGAGGATGATACACACATCCAAACCTCTGCTTTATACGGAGTGCTGAGAGTGTCTCTCTCAGTGCCCTCCCTATAAAAGCAGATCCATTGTCTGAACTTAATTGCATGGGTATGCCAAATCTTGGGATAATTTCTTTTGACAGGAAGTTAATTACCGTCCCAGATCCTTGATCTTTGGATGGCGTTGCTTCTATCCATCTGCTGAATCTATCAATAATCACTAACATGTATCTTTTTCCTCTTACCACCTTTCCCATATCCACATAGTCCATGCATAGATGTTTAAACGGCCCTTCAGGAATGGGTATGTGCCCTATTGGGGCAGTAATGCCTTTCCTGATATTATTCTGAGCACACACCTCACACAGACCCAGTATGTAGTCAATTGAGTTCTGCAGGTATGGTGACCAGAATCCTTCTTTCTTAATCTTCCTCGCCACTTCTCCTCTCACACAGTGATCCACCCCGTGTGCTTCACTAATTAGTACGGTTAGTAACGATGTGGGTGCTATGATCAACCCTTCCCCATTTCTCCATATTTTGTCATGTTGTCCCTGTAATGCTCCTCTCTCTCTCCACATTGTTTTTTCTGCTACAGGGGCTTCTTCCTGTAATTGTGCCCCATCTTCTAATGTGATTTGAGGTTCGATATTCCCCACACCTGGCCCTGGGTGCGGCCTTGCTATTTCTACTGGGGCTATCGTAGCCTCAATGTATCTTGATGCTTCTTTAGCCGCCTTGTCAGCTTTGGTATTTCCCTGTGTGATGTTATCTGTTCCCTTTTTATGCGCCTGACACTTAATTATGGCTAATTCCCTTGGGCCCATCATAGCCCTTATTAAAGCCCTGATTTGAACTTCGTGTTGAATTGGTCCTCCTCCGCTTTTCATAAATCCCCTTTGCTTCCATATTGCCCCAAACAGGTGACAAACCCCGTGGGCATAGGCTGAATCAGTATAAATTTCCACTGCCTCCCCGTTTGCTAACTCACATGCTCTGGTCAGTGCTTCAAGCTCCGCTAACTGGGCTGAGCATGGCTGCTCACATTCGTTTGCCTCCACTACCTCAAATGTTTTCCCTTTCTGTTCAACTACTGCATAGCCAGCATGATTTCCCCTATGATCCCTATGGCACGAGCCGTCAACATACAACGTTCTCTTTTCTTCTGTGTTTAACTTATCAGCCTGCAGATCTTTCCTCAGTTTCATAAACACTCTTGTCTCTCTCACACACTCATGCTCCTCTCCCTCATGTGGCAATGGCATATAGTCAGCTGGGTTGGCCCTATTGCACTTTACTATCGTAATGTCCGGGAACGTGGTCAGCATTTGAAAATGATGAATTCTAGCCAGCGTCAGAACAAACTTCCCTTTTTCAATCAATTCAGCTATTTTATGGTATACATGTATGTTTATCGGATATCCCATTGTGACCGTAGCTGCCTTTTCGTACGCCCACCAAGCTGCTGCCAGGCCTTGATAACACGGCGGGTATCCCATTGCTACGTCATCTAGTTTGGTACTATAATATGCTACAGTCTGCCTTCGCCTTCCCTTGCAACTTTCCTGTGTTAACACTGCTGTAGCAAATCCGGCTTCTCTGTTACTCACAAATAAATCAAAGGGCTTGTCATAGGTCGGTAAAGCCAATGCTGGTGCCTGTGCCATTTCACTCTTTATATTCTCAAATGCTTCTAGCGCATCTTTGTCCCATTTTAGTTTGGCTTTTAATTCGTCACACCCTGCTTCCTTCATTATCTTTCGTAGGGCCTGCGTTTTTTCTGCATAGTTTTCCACCCATTCTGAACTGAAGCCTGTCATTCCCAAAAATGTCATCATTTGTCCCACCGTCTGTGGTTTTGGAATTTTCAGTACTGCTTCTATTTGCTGTGAAGCTATCCCCTTCTGCCCTGCGGATATTTCTCTCCCCAAGTATTCTACCTTTCTCTGGCACAGCTGCAGCTTCTTCCAGGATACTTTATGACCCCCCTCTGCTAGTCTTTTCAAAAGTTTTAAACTATCCTTCCTGCATTGTTCTTGTGTCTCTGTGCATAATAGTAAATCATCCACATACTGTAGCAGTGTTCCTTCCAACTGTATTCCTTCTAAATCTGCTTTCAACACCTGATTGAATACATGTGGGGAATGTTTAAATCCTTGGGGCATTCTATTGTATGTGTATTGTTTCCCCTCGTACGTAAATGCAAAGAGATACTGACTTTCTGGAGCTAGTGGCACACTAAAAAATGCTGAACATAGGTCGATTACCGTAAACCATCTACTTTCAGGTGGTATATTTGTCAGCAAGGTGTAAGGGTTTGGAACTTCTACGGGCATATCTTCCACTACCTCATTAATTGCCCTTAGGTCATGCACCAATCTCCATTTTTCTCCGTCCGCCTTCTTTACTGGTAGGAGCGGGGTATTACACCTACTCCGGGTTTCCTTTAATACCCCTGCTTCTATCAATCCCTTAATCGTTTCTCTAATTCCTTCAATTGCTTCTGTCTTGATTGGGTATTGTGGTCTATAGGGCCCCTGGCGTCCTGTCTTTAATCTGACTTCAACTGGATTAGCGTTTTTAACCCTCCCTACATCCGTGTCCTGTCTGGACCACAACTCCTGTGGGAGGGAATTCAAATCCTGCTCTAAGCTCTCTCTCCATTCCCGCTCCTGTTTCTCACTTCGCACTCCTATTGTTATCTGCTTTGGTGTCCCAAGCATCCTAACATCCAAAATTATTTTTGTCATTTGTCCATCGCTGGACGTCCAAATATCTGCACTATCTGTCTGTACAAATTCTAAGTCTTGCGCTCTTAACACCATGGGTCCTAGGTCCTTTGATCTATATCCCGGATTAACTTTCAATGTGACATGTGGCTCCGCCCCAGGTACCGAGAACCATTTGTCAATCCATTCATTCCTAACGATTGCGAGGGCCACTCCCTCTAGTCCAATTAAAATACTTCCTGACTTTATTTCCTGTTCTCGTCCTGCCTCCTTTTCCCATTTCTCTTGTATTTCAGGTGCCTGTCCTTCATCAAATATCATTGTACTGTGTAATTCTGTTCTCGGCCACTTGGCTTGTGGAACCCAAGTGTCTATAAGTTTTCCCCAGACTGTCCAGATCTGTCTTTTAATTTGTTCCTCTATATCTCCCAGCCAATATACATTAACCCCTTCCTTTCCTGGTACCTCAAGTGAATACATTCCCATCAAATCAATTCCTTGTTCGGTACATTCTAATTTCAGTCCCAGACCTAGGATTGCGTCCCTTCCCAATAGATTTAAAGGAGTTTTATCATATACTAAAATAGGTACATGGGTAGTTTTATTTCCAATGGTAATAGGCACCGGCATCGTCATTTGAGCTAGTGTTATTTTCCCCGAGAACCCCACAGTTTTTACAAACCGGTTTGACAATGGTAGGTGATCCGCATATTTCGTTTGTATGCACGTACAGGTGGCACCGGTGTCTATCATCATGGGGACCTCGATCCCGCCTACTCTAGCATTAACTATAGGTTCCTGCTCTGCGGTTTCTGTTATTTGTACGTACTGTCCTACCATTTCGGGGTTCTCTGGGCCTCTCTATGCGAAACTCTGATGGTTCCCCGGCCCTTGAAACATCGGGACGCTGTTCGGCGACCCTTGGATCAGCTGTTGGCCTGCCTGTTGCTGGTTTTCTCCCTGTCTGGTGGAATTCCGCAGGCAATTCCTTTTTATGTGACCTGTCTCCCCGCACCCCCAGCACACACCTGGAGGGCCAGGCAGTGGTCCCTGTCTCGGAGTCTGATAATTAACCTGTCCCTGTCCTCTCTGATTCTGAAAGGGTGGCCTACCACTTCCCTGTCTTTTCCCATTTTTATTCCAGTCAGTCTGATTTTGTAGGGCGTATTGGTTTTGATAATTTAGGCTGTGGGCTTCTGGGTTTATGGGCAGTGGGAAGGCAGAAATGTTATAGGTTACGATGGGCTGGCCTCCATCTCCGCTTCCCCCTTTTCTCGTCTTCCTGCCTCTTTGCGCCTTTTCCCACATGTTTCCTCTATGCTTCTTCTTCTTTCTCTTTCCTTTCTGCTGGCTTTGACCCTCTTTCCTTCTATTTTTCCCTGTGACGCCTCACTTTCACCCTCGCAAGGATCAGGACTTGTTTTTCCCTCATCTTTTCTTCTATCATTCTTTTCTTAGATTTATCTTTTATTTTGTAGTTCTTTATCATTCCCTTCTGGTCCTCACATCTCTCTACGCACCATGTGCCTTCCTCCGGCCACGGTGTATTAGTTTTACTTGTTCTGTTGGCCCATTTTTTAGAAACGTGTTCTATGTCTCCCCTGAGGGCTGGGAATTTATCCCCTAATGTTTCCACTGGTGTTTTAACTTGGTGTGCCATTACTTGTCTTTTCGGATTACTGTCACAATTTTTATCACTTAATCCGTCAGAGTTGGGTGTTACAGTGATTATTACTTGCTGTGTCGTTTTTCCGTGTTCAGTCCCCTGTTTACCTTTCTCTTGGGTGTCCCTTGACAATATCTGTAATTCTAACCGGGGTCTCGATATCCACTTCCCCGTAGTCCCCTGTCCCGGCTCTATCTTCCTTTCCCGGGCTAGAGGGTAGTAGGTTTTTACGTGCTTGTCTATGTCTATAGAAACCCTATATCGATCAGATTCCTTTATTAATTTCCCTAGAGTTTCCAAGTTTATTTCGTCTATCCAATTCCTATCAGCTATTCTTTCCCACTTTACATACGGCCACTCGTTCTCTACCTCTTTTAAGTTAGTTATATGTGTAATTTCTCCCCAATCCAGTGTTGCTTCCGTTTTTGTTATTTTCCTTTCTTAATTCCCTGACTAATCTTCCTTCCCAATCGATTATACCACTCTTTCCGCTAGGCGGTTTTGTCGGTGTGACCTTTCCACGTTGTTAGTTATTACCCTACCTGTGTTCCGACTCTCCTTCTTATTTCTGTCCTCCACGCTGCTGTCTCAGACCAGTTTGTTCAAATTGGTCTTTTACTTTCTCTATCCTAGCTGTTAATCCCCCCCTCCGGGGTTAGGTTCCCCTCCTATGCTTTTGACTACCGTATTAGGTCAGAGAGTGATCTCTCACTGATCTCTCTCCCTCTCGGCTGACGTCCGTTACCCGAGGTCCTGGGTAGGTTTGGACTGGCAGATTTTCCCCACACTTACTCTCTTCTGGGCAAGTCGTATCCTGGAAAAACCCGCTCCAAACCGGTTGACTTAACCTAATTGCATTACCTTAGCGTTCGGCCTTTTTCTCGTCTCCCTTTTTACCCACTCACAGACAATACAGTATTACAGTGCGCTTTGCATGCAAAACTCTACTCTTCAGATCAGTTTCAGTCTCTCAAAACTATTTTACCCAATTTGGTTTTAATCACGCAGGATATCTTTGTGGTTGGGGAGATTCAAGACCAGCAAAGAGCTGAGTGCGCCGGGCCTCGAGATCCCTTTTCTGACAACAAGGATTTACGTGCAATACAAATCTGCTTACCTTGCTGTCAGAATGCCGGCTTTGGGATGTCCAGCCCCGGTCGGACCTTCGCCTCCGCCACTCCTTCCAGATGCTTTTCTGGGCGATCTCTCACCAACCCTGCTTCGCAGCGCCAATTTTGTCGTGGTTCCCCAGGACGACAATTTGTTTGTACCTATTCAAATATTAAAACACAGAGAGTCTGAGGAGCGATCTTCCAAGCAGTGAACTTTATTTCCCTTAGCATGAGAGAAACAAAGCTGAGATTGTCCGGAGCAATCTAAAAAAGCTTCAGGGCTTACCGCCTTTTATGTGCATTTTAACTCCATGATTCAAGCTCTTATCTTAATTTACAGCCGTCTTATCTGCTTTCCTTACTTTGGCCACTATTGTTTACATTAAGCCTCTCAGCCTAGCAGCCATAAGTCAGTTCTTATCTCATCTTTGTCTAAACTTTCTTCTTGTGAAACAGACAGTTCTGCTGACCAAGGCCGAATGTATACAAAAACAGACTCCTTTATAGCCCTTATTTATGGGCAACCATTTTAGTTAAGCCCTGAGCTGTTCATTGTTCTTCCAAGTGACTGTTTGTATTTTAAATGCTATTTCTCTGGGTCTGCTGCTTTAATCATATTAACTATACTTGATTACATTAGCTATACTTGATTACCTTAGCTATACTTGATTACATTAGGTCACACAAAGTTATCCTGAGTTCACACTCATCTCAATACTCACCTAAATCTTACTTTATTATTTCACTAAAACCTATGATTCTAAACTTCGTATCTAACTCATACAATATCCAGTACAAATTCCCTTACACTTACCGTGTAGCTAAAGAGAAAATGCCCCACACTATAGCAGAGAGATTAATTCTCCCTGCAGCATTAGATAGTGTTTGTATGGTCATAGATGAGAGGTTCGTTGAAAAAGTGAAATGCATCCCACTTAGTGACAGCACAGTGGCTCGCTGAATTTCTGATATTACTGAGAATTTAGAAGCCCAGCTTATTTAAAATCAGCGCAGGCATTCTCAATACAACTGGATGAAAGTACAGACATTTCAGATTGTGCAACCTTGCTAGTATACGTTCGGTATGTTTGGCACAAAGAATTTGTTGAAGGTTTGCTGTGCTACCTGACTTTAGCAACCCACACGACTGGCGCACAAATTTTTGAAGTTTAGAATAGTTTTGTGGTTGGAAAGTGCGGGCTCGGCTGGGGTAATTGCAGAGGGATCACAAATGATGGAGCAGTCAACATGACTGGGAAAAACAACGGAGTTACAGTGAGGATTAAGGAGGCAGTTGGTCAGGACGTTGTTTGGAATCATTATTTTATTCACCATGAGGCACTGGCATAATATGGAACAATGAATGTGATGTTTGAAGACGTAACTATGGAGAATCTATTGTGAATGTGGCATGGGTCGCAAGAGGCGGCCATTTTGTAAAAATGGGTCGCAAGAGGCGGCCATTTTGTAAAAATGGGTCGCCGGAAAAAAAGTTTGAAAAACACTGGTATTGGGGGTAATATATTGGTCTGGATTGGGAATTTGTTAACAGACAGAAAACAGAGCAGTAATAAATGGGTTATTCTCAGGATGACAGGCTGTTACTATTGGGGTACCGCAAGGATCAGGTCACAGCTCTTCAAAATCTCATATCTCATAGAAGAACAAGTGAGCGGGTATATGTAAATGCCATCATCTGGACATTTCACCTCCACGTCACACACCATCCTGATTTGGAACAATATTATTGTTCCTCCATTGTTGCCAGGTCAAAATCCTGGGACACCCTACCCTAAAGTAGAATAATAATAATCTTTATTGTCACAAGTAGGCTTACATTAATACTGCAATGAAGTTACTGTGAAAAACCCTTAGTCACCACATTTCGGCGCCTGTTAGGGTACACAGACGGAGAATTTAGAATGTCCAAATGACCTAAATAGCACATATTTTGGGACTTGTGGGAGGAAGCCAGAGCACCCGGAGAAAACCCATGCAGACACGGGGAAAACGTGCAGACTTTAAAAAAAATAAATTTAGAGTATCCAATTAATTTTTTTCCAATTAAGGGGCAATTTTAGCATGGCCAATCCACCTACCCCGCACATCTTTGGGTTGTGGGGGTGAAACCCACGCAAACACGGGGAGAATGGGCAAATTCCACACGGATAGTGAACCAGAGCTGGGATCGAACCTGGGACCTCGGCGCTGTGAGGCAACAGGGCTAATCCACTGTGCCACCGTGCTGCCCGAATGTGCAGACTCTGCACAGACAGTGGTCCAAGCCGAGAATCGAACTGGGATCCTGGCGCTGTGAAGCCATAGTGCTAACCACTATGCTACCATGCTGCCCATAAAGTAATATAGGTGTCCCCACACAACATGGATAGCTGTGGTTCAAGAAGGTGACTCACCACCTGCTCAAGACCAATAGTACCTGTGCATTAAATGCTAGCCTTGCCAGAAACACCCACATTCCAAGAACAAATAAGGAAAATTAATTGTTCATGCTATTGTCCCATTTACGGTCAAAAGTATGAGGGGATATTTGTGGATAGAGTCCATGGGCGCGATTCTCCCCACGTGGCGTGGGAGAATCGCGAGAGGGCCCCCCGACAAAATTCACTCCCCCCTCGTGCCCCCCGCGATACTCTCCTCTCCCCCCGCCCCCCTCGGAAGAATCGCTGCTCGCTGTTTTTCACGGCGAACGGCGATTCTGCAACCCGGATGGGCCGAGCGGCCTGCCGTTTGCGGCCATTTCACGACGGCGGCAACCACACCTGGTCGCTGCCGTCGTGAAACGGGAGTGAGAAGCCCGTTTGGGGCTTGT
Organism: Scyliorhinus canicula; assembly: GCF_902713615.1. Lineage (NCBI taxonomy): Eukaryota > Metazoa > Chordata > Chondrichthyes > Carcharhiniformes > Scyliorhinidae > Scyliorhinus > Scyliorhinus canicula. Next base: position 51,626,864 of record NC_052149.1, on the reverse strand, counting down.
AGGTGGCCTAGAAAGGAAAGAGCACCACGACTGTGCTCGGGAGGGGACAGGCCCGCGATCGGTGCCCACCGATCATCGGGCCGGCGTCCAAATCGGACGCACTATTTCCCCTCCGCCTCCCCACAATATCAAGGCGCCACGTCTTGCGGGTCGGCTGAGGGGAAAGACGGCCACCGCACATGCGCGGGTTCGTGCCGTCAGCGTCATGACGTCAGCTGCGCATGTGCGGGTTGGAGCCGGCCAACCTGTGCATGCGCGGCTGACGTCATTAGGCGCGCCGGCCGCGTCATTCTAGGCACTATGCCCCCGCGGCTGAGATTTACGGAGCGCCGCTCCTAGCCCAGCCGGGAGGGGAGAATAGGGGGCGAGGAGCCACCTCCGAGGCCGTCGTGAAACTCGGCCGAGTTCACGACGGCACTCCCGATTTTTCCCAGGAGCGGAGAATTCCGCGCCATGACTCTACAGGTTACATATGATTTGTGGAGGGTGCATGCTTGATAGGCCAAATGTACTAATTTCATACTTTCTGCTGTTCCTATATGTGGAGGAATGGGTGGGATTCTCCCGCAATCAGCGGGATGGCCCGCGCTGGCGCCAAGAATGACGCGAACCACTCCGGCGTCGGGCCACCCGGACGTCGCGGAATCCTCTGCACTTCTGGAGGCTAGGCCTGCGCCAGAGGGTTGGTGCCACGGCAACCGGAGCCGAAGGGCTGCCGTGGTCCCGTGCATGCGCAGAACCTCCGGCATGTTCTGGCGCATGTGCTGGGGGTTTCTTCTCCGCGCCGGCCATGGCGGAGCCCTACAGAGGCCGGAGCGGAGGGAAAGAGCGCCCTCATGGCACAAGCCTGCCCGCAGATCGGTGGGCCCCAATCGCGGGCCAGGCCACCCTGGGGGCCCTCCCCGGAGCTGGATTCTCCCGCGCCCCCCCCCCCCGAATACCCCGCTAGACGCCCGACAAGCCAAGTCCCACTGTGATGAACCATGTCCATTTCACGGCAGAGGGACTGGCCGAAAACGGGTGGCCGCTCGGCCCATCAGGGCTCGGAGAATTGCTGGGGGGGGGGCTGCTGCCAACGGCCCCCGACCGGCGCGGCGTGAACCCTGCCCCTGCCTGAAAACCAGCGCTGGAGAATTCGACAGCCGGCGCGGAGCGTTGGGGCGGGATTCACGCGGCCCCCTGGCGATTCTCCAACCCGAAGGGGGGTTGGAGAATCCCGCCCTATGTGTCTAAATGCAGAAGAATCTTTACCAAATTAATTATTTGCTCTTTTTTCAGTATTTTTAACTTCATGTATGCAATCTAAGATCAAACTTAAATATCTCTTCTTGTACAATCTGTTTCAGTATTGGGGCTCTGGTGGGACTGTCTATAGCAGCAGTGGTTCTCCTAACCTTTGTCATCACAGTTTGTGTGCTGTGCTACCTTTTCATCTGCACTAAACCACAGTCCAGGCTGGATTCTGGATTAGATTTGCAGACAAGAGGTAAGTTAACTTTATTTAAAGATAATATTTATATATCTTTGGCTTTGTCCGTGCTACTAATATGCCTAATAGGTTATTATATACGATACGATACGATACGATTTATAATCATCTAGATAGGAATAATATGATTAGGGACAGTCAGCATGGTTTTGTGAAGGGTAGGTCATGCCTCACAAACCTTATCGAGTTCTTTGAGAAGGTGACTGAACAGGTAGACGAGGGTAGAGCAGTTGATGTGGTGTATATGGATTTCAGTAAAGCGTTTGATAAGGTTCCCCACGGTCGTCTATTGCAGAAAATACGGAGGCTGGGGATTGAGGGTGATTTAGAGATGTGGATCAGAAATTGGCTAGTTGAAAGAAGACAGAGAGTGGTAGTTGATGGGAAATGTTCAGAATGGAGTTCAGTTACGAGTGGCGTACCACAAGGATCTGTTCTGGGGCCGTTGCTGTTTGTCATTTTTATAAATGACCTAGAGGAGGGCGCAGAAGGATGGGTGAGTAAATTTGCAGACAACACTAAAGTCGGTGGAGTTGTAGACAGTGCGGAAGGATGTTGCAGGTTACAGAGGGACATAGATAAGCTGCAGAGCTGGGCTGAGAGGTGGCAAATGGAGTTTAATGTGGAGAAGTGTGAGGTGATTCACTTTGGAAAGAATAACAGAAATGCGGAATATTTGGCTAATGGTAAAATTCTTGGTAGTGTGGATGAGCAGAGGGATCTTGGTGTCCATGTACATAGATCCCTGAAAGTTGCCACCCAGGTTGATAGGGTTGTGAAGAAGGCCTATGGTGTGTTGGCCTTTATTGGTAGAGGGATTGAGTTCCGGAGCCATGAGGTCATGTTGCAGTTGTACAAAACTCTAGTACGGCCGCATTTGGAGTATTGCGTACAGTTCTGGTCGCCTCATTATAGGAAGGACGTGGAAGCTTTGGAACGGGTGCAGAGGAGATTTACCAGGATGTTGCCTGGTATGGAGGGAAAATCTTATGAGGAAAGGCTGATGGACTTGAGGTTGTTTTCGTTAGAGAGAAGAAGGTTAAGAGGTGACTTAATAGAGGCATACAAAATGATCAGAGGGTTAGATAGGGTGGACAGCGAGAGCCTTCTCCCGCGGATGGAGGTGGCTAGCACGAGGGGACATAGCCTTAAATTGAGGGGTAATAGATATAGGACAGAGGTCAGAGGTGGGTTTTTTACGCAAAGAGTGGTGAGGCCGTGGAATGCCCTACCTGCAACAGTAGTGAACATGCCAACATTGAGGGCATTTAAAAATTTATTGGATAAGCATATGGATGATAAGGGCATAGTGTAGGTTAGATGGCCGTTAGATTTTTTCCATGTCGGTGCAACATCGAGGGCCGAAGGGCCTGTACTGCGCTGTATCGTTCTATGTTCTATGTTCTATGTTCTATATAATAATCTTACATTGTCTTTGAAAATCCTTTGAAATGTGGTGGTGATCGGCCTCCAGTCGATAAATTGTAAATCTCGTACATTTGCATCGTGCTCTCCATTTATTCATTCATCAGAGGTGTGTCACTGGCAAGACAGCTTTTATTGCCCATCTTTAATTGCATTTGAGATGATGGTGAGCTGCTGTCTTGAACCTCTGCAGTCTATGCGGTATAGATACACCCATAGTGCTGTGAGGAAGGGGTTTCCAGGATTTTGACCCGATGAAAGTGAAGGAAAGGCGATATACTTTAAAGTCAGGATGGGGTGTGGCTTGAAGGGGAACTTGCAGATGGTGGTGTTCCTATGTATCTGCTGCCCTTATCCTTCTGCATAGTTGAACTCCTGTTTGGAAGATGCTGTCAAAGGAGTCTTGGTGAGTTGCTGTGATGCATCTTGTCGATGGTACACACTGCTGCCACTGTGGTCGTTGGCGGAGGGACTGAATGTTTAAAGTGGTTTTCTGTTACATATTCAAGTAATATTGCTGGTGGAACGTCACATGATCTGTCGTGATGTCAGCAGAGTGTTTGCATCGGCTTTCAGTTCACCACCTTGTACTCTAAGAGCAACATCTCCAAATAAACCCTGCACTGTGTTTTTGACGAACTTAGAGCGTGGCACCTATACTTCTTTTCTTTTTGAACCATTAGAATTTCTACAGCGGGGGCAGCACGGTGGCACAGTTGTTAGCATTGCTGACTACGGCGCTGAGGACCCAGGTTCGAATCCCGGCCCTGGGTCACTGTCTGTGTGGAGTTTGCACGTTCTCCCCGTGTCTGCGTGGGTTTCGCTCCCACAGCCCAAAAAAAAAAGAGGTGCAGGTTAGGTGGATTGGCCACATTAAATTGCCCCTTAATTGGAAAATATAATTGGGTACTCTAAATTTATTTAAAAAAAAGAATTTCTACAGTGCAGAAGGGGGCTATTTGGCCCATTGAGACTGCACCGACCCTCTGAAAGAGAACCCAGCCTATGCCCACCCCCCTGGCCCTGACCCTTTAACCCCATAACACCATCTAACCTTCACATCTTGCCATTTAGGGTCAATTTAGCATGGCCAATCTATCTAATCTGCACATCTTTGGACTGTGGGAAGCAACGGAGCACACGGAGAAAGTGCAAACTCCGCACAGTCACTCAAGGCTGGAATTGAACCCGGGTCCCTGGCGCAGTGAGGCAGTAGCGCTAACCACTGTGCCACCGTTGCAGCTAACTAGGGAAAAATAACATTTTCCCGTGCTTATGTTCCCCTTGTCCTTCAAGTGATAGAAATCATGCATTTGTAAGGTGCTATTGAAGTTGCCTTCGCAAGTGCCTGCAGTGCACCTTATAGATGGCACTCAAGGGCCGCCATTGTGTGCTGATGGTGGACAGCGTGAATATTCAAAGTGCTGGGTGCAGTTCCAATTAAGCAAGCTGCTTTGTCTTAAATAGTATCAAACGTCTTGAGTGTCATTGAAACTCACTCATCTAGACAAGTGAAGAATTGAAGAGTATTCGATTGCACTCCTGACTTGTGCCTTGTAGATGGTGGACATGCTTTGTGGAATCAGGAAGTGAGTTATTCACCATAGAATTCTCAGCCTTTGACCTGTTCTTAAAACCATTGTATTTATATGGCTGGTCCAGTTCAGTTTCTGCCCGATAGTGACCCAACGCAGTGATGGACATGCCATTGAATGTCAAGAGAAGATGGTTAGTTTCTCTCTTGTTGGAGATGGCCATTGCCTAGAACTTGTGTGTTATTTGCCAGAGATGCCAGCCTGCAGACCCACTGATTGGACATGGCTAATTAAGAAGCAACTGCATGGAAGATTGCACTGCTGGGCTGGTCTCCAAAAACCTCAGGGTCAGGACATATATTTGTTCCCAATGGAAGACGACTTTTAAAGTTGGTAAGATTCTACCCAAGCCTGAATATTGCCAAGTGTTGTTGGATACGCAAGGCCAGAATTAGATTTCAGTCGGTGTTTCTTTTCACAGAGAATACTGGACCTGCGGGACAGGCTGCTGGCTTGTGTGGTGAATGCTGATTCACTGAATTCATCCAAGTGAGAGCTGGACATGATCTAGCTGGGCGGGGAACATGTCAAACAAAAGGTAGGTAGGTATAACATTAATCAGGACCAGAGCTGTCTCCAGGATTAGTTTCAACCAATTCGCTTGGATGGACTTTTCAGGTTTTATTTTTTCTAATTGACCTGGGTTTCTATCTGTACTTTTGCCTCTCTCAGGAGAGAGGCTTTCTCATGGGATGGGGAGAGTTTTTATTGTGATGCACAATCATCACAATCTTGTGCGACTGAATGGACTCGTACACATTTTCTAGCTCATCAGATTTTGTATATTTATAACGGTATACATCTGTCACACAACTGCACATTTTGACATCAGAAATAGAGCCAAAGGAAGATTTGTTTATTCTCTCCAAGTACTCATGACTGAGATTTCAAATACCTCTACACTTCTGAATTGTTTCTCCAGATTGATTGCATATTGTGGATTTTCCAAGGCCTCCAGGAATCCTCCAAGCTCTCCCGTGGGTTTTCTCCAAGTACAAAGCTCTCCTCCAGGTTAACTTCCGACTCCAAGTTCTTCCCTCCTATAGTTCCAGAACACTCCTGCAGGCCACTTCTCATTGGATTTTACTCCAGGAATGCTGAATATCAGAGATATCTATGATTGATGGTGAATCTAAAACATGAAGGTAAGAATCTGGAGATGCATTTTTCCAAAATGGGAATCTTGGAGGAGTGCGCATCCAGGTTGTAGTCACTCCTCTTCCATGTCACAAATTCTTGCTCAACGTCTCGAGGCCGGAACCCCTTCTCCAGGATCTGAAGAGTCCCGCAGCATCCTTCATGTCTTGGACACTGCCTCAGGCAACCTTTGCCTCTCAAGCAGTCTTTCCTTGGCCTTCTATCAAACGTCCAGTTATCTTCCAGCCATTACCTAGTCTCAAACTCACATTCAACTCTCCTCTAGGTCCAACTTCAGGACAGAGCCATCACCCAGGCTGCCACAAGATCTTGAGGTTTTCTCCAGACTGTTTCCAAGTCCTATATTCTCCTCAAGCATTTGGCCACTGAAAGGTGTCATATGGAGTAAGATCATGAGGTGGCCTGAATGTTTGGAAGCAGAACAAACCCTTTTGGTGGTCATGGTTTCATGAAGAATATAATAAATACATTGCAAAATATTGGCACTCTATCAGGACGGAATCTTATAGGATCTGTGGGGGTGGGTTTAGAGGCAGGACCAGGAGGGATTGAGGAACCAATTTGGTTCTGTGTAGCCTCTGGATGATCTTGTGAGAAGTGGGGTCATGCCAGTAATGTTCCCCGGCCGACATAGCTAGGTACCCAGAAGGAAAAAGCAGTTCGGACCAGTATTCTTATTTCACAGGTTTTCTGCTTTTTCCTTCTCAGTAAATGGCAATTAGAAGGCCAACTAGAAAGGGCAGGGAAGACTGAGCTGAAAGCTTCCTGGTGTTGGAGTGGTCTCCCACTGATTGCCGAGCCTGGTAGCTCAGTGGATCCAGTCTCCTAGTGGGGTGGATATTGGAGATGGAGACTCGCGCTGCAATGATAGAGCCACAAGCAGGAAGGTCCATGTCTGCAGCCTTAACACCTCTTTGCACCAGGGTTTTTCCTCTGCTCAGAGTGACCAGTTACCAGGTTTGGCCAACATACATCATTTTTAAATTGGAAGCATGCCTCCGAAGGTGTCTTCTTATTGAAGTGCCCTCATGCTCTCTTTGCTGCTGAGCAGTGCCCACTGACCCCAGTAGAGCAGGCGGACTGTGAAAGCTGCAGGCCCGTTGAGGGGACTGGGCCCTTGGAGGTGGCCTCATGGAAGATTTCACAGGCGGGCAGGTCGCAAAAAACCTCCGGAATGGGGCACGTATTTGCCACCGATGGAAGAATATTTTCAAAGATACTGAAATTCTTCTCAAAGTGCCCAGAACTTAATATTTGCGAGGTAGGATGCACCAGGCCCTCACAGTACTGAGATGGACAACATACCTACATCTAAAACAATCAGTATCTGAATAACAATGCTGCCGCTAGGCTTTTAGCTTGTGCTGGAGAAGTACAAACAGAAACTCAATAAACAAAACATTAAATCTAATCACCTTATCTATTGCTTAATCGTTATGTGAGAAGGTGTACATACATTGATCACGAGGAGGATGTAGTCAGCTGGACTGATACTGATTTCTGAATGCATAATTTAATGGGTAATTAGTTCTTTACAGTAATTGACTTCAGTATGATATTTTTGCATGACAAATCCTTTTCAAGTAATTTATTACTGGGGAAGAGATTGCAGCATTGTCATTCTACTATCTACATGGTAATTATCAATATTGGTGCAATTACACATATAAATTACAAGTATATGCAATTTATATATTATTGCCTTTTGTTGAGTGTGAAGAAGTGTACATGTAAAGAGCATAGATTGCCAGTCACTGTAAGTTGGATATTGTTGATTGAACTAATTTGCACATGATGCAAAATAGGAGAATCAGTAATTCCCGTACCAGTCTCCCCGAACAGGCGCTGGAATGTGGCGACTAGGGGCTTTTCACAGTGACTTCATTTGAAGCCTACTTGTGACAATAAGCGATTTTCATTTCCTTTTTCATTTCAATTGAAGGAGGCAGCTTGGAGATTACAAAACTAACTGGGTAACCGGGTAGAAAAACAACAGATGAATTTCAATGCAGACAAACACTGCACATTGGAAGGAAAGCTGACAAACACATGCAAGGCATCAATAGGTGACAGTATAGTTAGGGAAATAGTCACTCTTCTCTGCGTGAGTCCCATACCCGCACAATGCCAGGGTTCAGGACATATGCTCAGGGCTGGAGAGGACTTGTAGTGGGAGGGGAAGAATTCAGTTGTCATGATCCATATGGGTACTGACAACAGGACTGGGAAAGAAGTTCTGTTTAGGTTAACAGCTTTTACGATGGCGAGGCGACATAGTCCCTGAAATGGAGAATTCAGCCCCCGTGTCTGCGTGGGTTTCCTCCGGGTGCTCCGGTTTCCTCCCACAAGCCCCGAAAGATGTGCTGTTAGGTAATTTGGACATTTTCAATTCTCCCTCCATGTACCCAAACAGTCACTGGAGTGGAGCGACTGGGGATTTTTCACGGTAACTTCATTGCAGTGCTAATGTAAGCCTACTTGTGGCAATAAAGATTATTATTATTATTTTAAAAAAATATGGTTCTAAAAAAGGTATAAGCAGAATCATTGCCAACAGTTGCTGTCCAAAAATTTAAGGTCAAAGGTTATGATCTGAAAATATTGAGACCGGTGGGCCATAAAATGCCTGATCAAAAGATGAAATAGGATTCCTAGAGCTTACATTCATTTTTGTTTCTTTGATTGTCTGTACCTGATTACTTACTGTTTAGATCTGCTCTGGATGCATCGAGTTTGATGTGACACTGGAATGGAGACAATCTGTGCTCTAGAGTCTAGGGGAGGGGGTGGTATAGTGGTACTGCCACTGGACGCGTAATCCAGAGACACAGGGTAATGATCTGGGGACCCGGGTTTGAATCCCACCATGGCAGATGGTGGCATTTCAATTCAATAAAAAACAGGAATGAATAGTCTAATAATAAAGCAGTAGAGGAGATTCACCAGGATATTGCCTGGGCTGGACCTTTTCAGCTATCAAGAGAGACTGGATCAGGCGAGATTGTTTTCCTTGGAGCAGAGGTGGCTGAGGAAGGACCTGATTGAGGTGTATAAAATGATATGTAGGGTGGATAGGAAGGATCTTTTCCCCTAAGCTGAGGGGTCAATAACCAAGGGTGTCGATTTAAGGTAAGGGATATGAGGAAAAACCTTTTCGCCCAGAGGGTGGTTGGAATCTGGAGCTCACAGCCTGAAAGGGTGGTAGAGGCAGGATTCCTCACAACATTTACAAAATATTTAGATGAGCACTTAAAAAAGGATGCCGAGCTGGGCCGAAAAATGGCAGATGGAGTTTAACCCTGGTAAGTGCGAGGTGATTTATTTTGGTAGGAAAATTTTGAATGCGGATTACAGGGTTAACGGCAGGGTTCTGAGGAATGTGGAGGAACAGAGAGATCTTGGGGTTAATGTCCACAGATCTCTGAAGGTTGCCACTCAAGTGGATAGAGCCGTGAAGAAGGCTTATAGTGTGTTAGCGTTTATTAACAGGGGGCTTGAGTTTAAGCCGCGGGGTTATGCTGCAACGGTATATGACCCTAGTGAGACCACATTTGGGGTATTGTGTGTCAGTTCTGGTCACCTCATTATAGGAAGGATGTGGAAGCATTGGAAAGGGTGCAAAGGAGATTTACCAGGATACTGCCTGGTTTGGAGGATAGATCTTATGAGGAAAGGTTGAGGGAGCTAGGGTTTTTCTCTTTGGAGCGGAGGAGGATGAGAGGCGACTTAATAGAGGTTTATAAGATGATGAGGGGGATAGAGTGGACGTTCAGAGACTATTTCCTCGGGTGGATGGAGCTGTTACAAGGGGGCAGAACTATAAGTTCAGGGTGGGAGATATAGGAGGGATATCCGAGGTAGGTTCTTTACTCAGAGTGGTTAGGGTGTGGAATGGACTGCCTGCTGTGATAGTGGAGCCGGACACTTTAGGAACTTTCAAGCAGTTATTGGATAGGCACATGGAGCACACCAGAATGACAGGGAGTGGGATAGCTCGATCTTGGTTTCGGCAAAGCTCGGAACAACATCGAGGGCTGAAGGGCCTGTTCTGTGCTGTACTGTTCTACGTTCTATGAAATGCCATTGAAAACAAGGCTACGGGCCAAGTGCTGGAAAATGGAAAATGAAATAGGTGCTTAATGGCTGGCATGGACATGATGGGTTGAAGGGCCTCTTCCCATGCTGTAAAATCTCTATGACTCTCTATGACTCTCTATGACTCTATAACCATGAAACCATTGTTGATTGTTGTAAAAACCCATCTGGTTCACAAATGTCCTTTAGGGAAGGAAATCTTCCATCCTTATCTGGTCTGCCTACATGTGACTCCAGATCCACAGCAATGTGGTTGACTTTTAAACATTCTCAGTTCAAAGCCAGTAAGGGATGGGCAATAAATGCTGGCTGAGCCAGTGACACCACATCCCCTGAATGAGTAAAAAAAATCTCCTTGTGTGCAACCTTTATCAAGGGCTGTGGCGAATGTTGTCTCTTTGATACTGACTGTAAAGTCCCAGGTAATATTAGGATTGATATCAGGAAAGTCTTTCTCACAGAAAGAATGACTAATGAATGAAGTTAACCTTTCAGGTAGAGTGCTGGAGGCACTAAATGCAGTAAGTACATTGCTGACTGAATTAAGATGGCAATTATCTTTGGGTCTTATTGACGCTTATGGGAAAATTCTAAGCATTGGAATATTGTGGGTATAATCTTATTCATGGATTCTATGAATTCTGATCTTCTTTACAAAAAAAGTTAGGTAATTTTCTGATCTCCATCTTCTTTCCTGTGCATCTTGGATGGAGTTTATCGTTTAGTTTAGGTACCTCACGTTATTCATTGCAGAGAGTATTTGTGTTGACGTCACAGAAACTGCCAATACAGTGCAGGAAGATGTTCAATGACCTCGCAAGGGTCACAAACGTTGTTTGGTTCCAGTATACATCGTCTATCGTTTACACTGCTGTCACTACTTACTGGTCATACTCTGTCTGAGCACCTAGGTGTCAGGAAAACTCATTCTTGCAAAGGTAAACCTCTCAAAATGCTCAAGCACCATCATGGCTAATAAATATTGTGTCAATTCCATAACCTGGGGCGGGATTCTTCCGGCCCGCCAGCCACTTTTTCCTGCGTGGAGCCCCCCGGGCGGGAATCGGGTGTGGGTGGGTGCGCTCCGGTAGACCGGAGGATCCCGCAGCTGGTCTTCAGGAACATCTCAGAAACTGTTTAACCATTTATATATCTGTTTTGTCTCTCTGCAGGCACTGAACACGTTTTAGAAATCCCAAACCAGTCCAGTGGGCCGAGCACAATGAGAAAGCAGTTCCAGAGTCGGAAATTAGATTGCGACAATCAGCCACCTGAACCTGACAGATTGTTCCAGAGATGTTTCATGGCTACCATCACAACCATTAATATACAAGATTCCTCCTGAAGTTCTAATGTAGTTTGAAATTTGTGGAAATAAAGCATTGTTCAAGTTGTGTATGTGCAATTGTCTCACAATATAAAATTGTTTGAGCCTGTGGTAATGAACAACCTTATTAAAACATTTTTGAGTTTGGCTGCGACAGGATTTAGGGTTTTATGATGTCATAAACAGTGGGCTTTGGACGTGAAAGGAAGTTTAGGGACATTTACAGCCTATGGTTTTCCATTCGCAACAATAAAGGTTCAAGACAGGATTAAAACATTAAGGAAGCAAGATAGAAGATTTTGGTTGATAATTTCAGTTATCTTCAATTCCTTGCAAAATTGCCAGAAATTCAGATTGGCCTGGGAGAGGGGGGTGGGCTGAGTTCTGATAAATTTGGAATTTTGTGTTACAATTCTGAACATGAGTCTTTTTTTAATATTGATGTATAAAAATCTTTCCATTTTTATTATGACCATGGCTAGTATTTGACTTTAAATATGCAAGACGTGTGGACATGATGCATGGCTTTCATATTCATTTAAAAGACAGAATATTCTTTTCATGCAAATAGATTTTGTTTGCAGAACCAATTGAGGTCATGTGTTCCACTGACGACCATTTCACAGAACATCTTGCTTTGTTTTATTAAAGATCTACTGAGACAAAAGGATTTTGTAGTTAATTAGCAAATGATTTTTGGGGCTGAAACCATTGCTGTTACTTTGAAATGTAATTCCTGGAATTACAGGTATCCTCTGTATAGTTATTTATATGCAGGGTTGACATATGGCTGAATTAAAAAAGATATAGGGGTATAGCTCAGGAAGCACTCTGCCTCTGTCAATTCTTTTGTGGTTGTAAAAAAAAATGCTGAGACTATTAATAAGAGTATTAATAGCAGGTTGTATCTGTGTTAAGTGTTTGTTTGTGTAGCTATGCTCTGTAAATTACTGTAATCTTCTGTATTGCATGTTCCAATGCTTATCTATTATTAATAAACCCTTTCCTTAGTTTGTAGCTTAAGCCAGGGTTTAATACAACCTTTATTCCATCACATTTCTGAGTCCAGGAGGTCACAGGAGGGATCATGACAGATCCATTGAGCTAAATACAGTGACACATGTTTCTGGTGAATGCCTGAGATGACTACATAAAATAGATTTTAGTGTTATGGGCAAAGGTTAGAAACTCCAAAGTATATTATGGAGTTCACCTGACCTATAACCTTTTGTTGAATTTGGCTAGGTTGAACACAAATGACTTCACTTCAGGTGTGATTCAACAGACTTCCTAGAAACTTTAATCAAATATGCTTTATTCTAAGAACTTAGTTAACATTTATATAAACACAGAGCAAGAACTTTTTATCAATTACAAATATAAAGACACCCCACAGCTACAGTAACCTAGTATAATACTTAATGAATTCCCCCTTAACTGTTCCAATTCAAAAACAAAATCCCATAAACCAAAAAATCTTTCAAGGGGCGTGACCCAGCACTCTGGATTCTCAGTTGAATAAGACTGGCTTTTCCTGAGAGTCTTACCTCGTCTCATCAGCAGGTTTAAACCCTTCCAGAAAGCAAACGGTATCTTTTAAGTTACCAAAACAGCAGGTAGCTATAATCAATGTTTTTTTTTTAACTGGAACAGATATTTAAAATGAAAGTAGAAAGAGACAGGCGAAAACACTTTTGTTCTCTGAGTCCACAGCAGCCAAACACTGAAAGCCAAAGTAAAACTCACAGCCACAGCTCAGCTCCACCCACAAAAATGACATCACTGAAGCCATATGATGAGACAAAAACCTTTCTTAAAGGGACACTCGCACGACAAGAGGCAGTGAGGGGTGATCATTGATATTAAACATGAGGGGAACATCTAAATCAAAATCTAAAATTACAACAGTATGAGATCAGCAAATGAGAATCAGACTAAATGTACTTCTAAATGTAAAATATATAGCCATCATGTGGGGAAGGCATAGTTAGGCCATTGAGGAAGGAGGGAGACAGAAAGCAAGAAACTGCAGACTTGTTAGCCTAACATCTGTTGCAGGGAAATTGCTTGAATCCATTATTAAAGAGGTTATCGTGGGATACTTAGAAAATCACAATGTGATCAGGCAGAGTCAACATGGGTTTGTGAAAGGGAAATCATGCTTAACTAATTTATTAGAGTTTATTGAGGAAGTAACAGACAAGGTAGATAAAGGGGAATCTGTATACTTGTAATTTCCAGAAGGCATTTGTTAAGGTGCCACATCAAAGGTTACTACCCAAAATAAGTTTACATGGGAGGGGGTAACATATTGGAATGGATAAAGGATTGGTTAGCTAATAGAAGCAGCGAGCTGAGATAAATGTGTCTGTTTTAGATTGGCAAGCTGTAACTAGTGGAGTACTACAGGGGTCAGCACTGTTGCCTCAACAATTTACAATCTACATCAACAAATTGGATTAAAGGACTGAATGTATGGCAGCTAAATTTGTCAATGACACGAAGAAAGGTAGGAAAGCAAATTGTGAAGAGGAGATAGAGGGCGCAATATAACGGGTAAGTTTCTAAGTGTGGTAGCACACGGGGACAACTGGGTGTATCCCGCTGGCCTTCCCGGCGAGGCCGTCACCGGTAACTAACGTTAATTACAGCACTTAATGATGTTCCATGGGCTACACGCCGGGAGATTGCCCCGTCAGCTGATTCGCCTAGACCATGCTCGGCAGCACCTCACTAACGAGGGGGAGCAGCTCTTAAACTCAACCCACTGAGCAAACCCAAGACAGCACACAGCCATGCTACCGCGCAGAGCAGCCCACGATTTGGAGATGCCGACCTGGCCAGACTGATGGACGGGTGGAGACGGGATACCCTTTCCCCTGAGGGGGGGTCGAAGGGGTAACAACAGGGCGGCCAGTGCTACCTGGGGGGGCGGTGGCAGCGGCCCTCAGCTCGGGGAATGTCACCAGGAGGACCGTCATCCATGCTGCAAGAAGTTAAATGACCTCCACCAATGGCATGAGTGAGTTGGCATCGACCCCCTGACACCAGTTCCGCTTGTCACCCCTGAATGCCCCCCCCCCACCCCGATGACCCTCTGCTTGTTCCCTCCCACCGATGACCCTGCACTTGGCACCTCTTCCCTAGCATACTACCGCACCCTTACCCTAGCACACCCTGGCAGCCATCAGCACACCCCACTAATGCCCTAAAATTAGAGTAACCCAATTATTTTTTCCAATTTAAGGGCAATTTCGCATGGCCACCTTCTCTGCACATCTTTGGGTTGTAGGTATGAGACCCACGCAGATATGGGGAGAATGTGCAAACACCACATGGACAGTGACCCGGGGCCGGCATCGAACCCGGGTCCTCGGCATCATGAGGCAGCAGTGATGCCCAGCAGTTGTGCCTATGTCTGTCCCCCATCATGCTCCCCTGCCCTTCCTCGGACAGGGCTCTGTCCTGGGGGTGTTTGGTGGGACTGGCAGTCAGCAGCCAGAGCTGCCCCCGTTATGGTATACACGATCCGAGGGGGTGACATGGATCCCAGGGGTACTGGACCACTGACTGCCTAATTTCGTAGATAGCTACTCACCTCCTCCAATCCCCACAGGAGCTATTGCGCTAGGTTCCCATTTTTAAATAGGTGTGCAAAACAGCACCCACGTGATCACTCGCTTGGGAGCCGGTTAGATCAAGGGAGGCCTTTAGATAGGGGGCGCGATTTGACGGCCATGTTGTGCTTAAATGAGAGCGCAACAAAGCCGTTAAATTGCAGGAGAGACCAAAGACGAGAACTGCGGCGGGCGCTGATCTGTTTGCGATCTAACCGGCCTACTCCCATTGCCAACATCAGGGTCCTGCATTAGCGGGGTGAGAAACCAAGAACCATCACAAGCCCAATCTCTATACAATTAATGGGAGCAATCCCCTATCTAAAGGCCCCCTGTGATCTAATGGCCTTCCCAGCAAGTGGTCATGCAGGCGGCAATAAAACGTGAAGTTGGTGGAAGGACTGCTGTGGGGACTCAAGGAGGAGAGTGGACATATTTGCTCCCAGGCAATGAGCCCAGTGGCACTGGGCTTGCTGACTTTGTGCTCGGAGATGAGTGGGAGAGCCCCTGGGGGTCAGACTCAGTTGAGGTGGGCCCCCCATTAGGGATGGCGGTGGCCGCCCATGGCCTGGCCTGGGTTGATGGGAGAGGGGGGGGGAGATGGGTGAATCAGCATCCATGAGTCCACCATGCCAATCCCTGGATCATATGGTCCTGTTCCGGGAGCAACCCCAGCGCATGCCCGCCTGCTCAACTGAACACCGATAATTCCCACTGACTGCAGGGGCCTCTGGCCGCGTGACTGAAGGCTGTTGCTAATAGGTAATTGGCAATTGTAGTTAAGTGAGCAACTCACAGATCCCAAGTGGATCCCCTTGGGTAGGTGTGCCCTGTAACATGTTGGAGCTATTGCCGAGCATGCCAATCAGACCGTGATGCCTGGACACTGTGCCTGAACACTGTGGGAGGCAATGCAGCTGCAAAGATCCGAACACTCAGGGGTCGAACCCCAGCACCGGGGACATTACCGCAACCAGAGGATGGGTGTGTGCACCAGCACCCGGTCCACGTAACGTTATGTGCGGGTATCTGGAGTACAAGGTATGGGGTTCGATGAGCAGGTACCCCCATGTGTGGCTGGTGTTGTGTTCTGTGGTTCCCCCGATGATGAAGACACACACAGAACATAAATGTGTTCAACCAGAATGATGATTTATTGTTAAACACGTGGGAAGGTAACTAAAAAATCTATGTACAAACGAAGTTGGTGGTCTTCTCGGCGGCCTGGCTGCGAGCTGAGTGGGCTACCACTCTTAGAAACATTTTGGTTAAAATGGGCCCAGGGGTTCCTTCCCGTTAATGGGATGGAGATCGGCTTTCATTGGTAATTATTGGTTTCTTGCCAAAGGGAGTGGGCTAGTTAGATCGGCCTCAGACGTGGTTCCCGATTTTGGCCTCTCACACAATCTTGCCCGGCCGATGCGGCCATTAAATCGCGCCCAGAGTCTACAAAAGGATTTAGACAGGTTAAGTGAGTGGGAATAAATTTGACAGATTGTGTATAATGTGGGAAAATATGAACTTCTCCACTTTGATAGATAGAAAAGTTTAAATGGAGGAATATTACAGAACTCGCATGATAGTGTGTGGGATGTCCTGGTACATGAATCACAAAAAGTTAGTATGCAGGCACAGCAAGTGTTTAGGAAAGCAAATTAATGTTGGCCTTTATTGCAAGGGGAATGGAAATAAAAGCACTGAATTTTCAATGCAGCTGTGCAGGGCCTTGGTGAGACCACACCTGGAGTACTATGTACCAGTTTTGGTCTCCTTATTTTAAATATATATATAATTGCATGAGAAGCAGTTCAGAGAATGTTGACTTGACTAATTCCTGGGATAAGTGGCTTAGTTTATGAGGAAAGGCTGGACAGGTTGGGCCTATACCCATTGGCGTTTAGAAGAATTGGAGGTCATCTTATTGAAACATTTAACATCCTGAGGTGACTTGATAGGAGAGATAACAGGAGGCTATTTCAGCTTGTGGAAGAGACTAGAACCAGGGGACACAGTTTGAGAAACCTATTCTCCTCATTTCTGTCTTAAATGGGTAACCTCTGATTCTTGAAAGGTGGTGAGTATGTGCAATTCCCATCCCAGAAAGCATTGGACGGTGGGTCATTGAATTAATTCAAGGCAGAGTTAGACAGATTTTTGATAGATTAGCGAGTCGAGGTTTAAGGGGGGAAGACATCAAAGGGAGTTGAGACCATAACCAGATCAGCCATGATCTTATTAAATGACGGATCAGATTTGAAGGCTCCTAAGTCCTGTGTGCCCATGTTATGTATGGAAAAGCTGTTTTTACGCAACGAGTATCTGGAATGTACTGAGTGTGATGGAGACTGATTCAATTGTTGCTTTCAAATGTGAATTGGATGATTATTTGAAGTGAAAAATGTTGCAGGCTATAGTGAAAGGGTAGCTCGGGGAGTGGGACAATGTTATAACCTGTACGAGACCTACGGCGACGGATCAATTAGCTTCCCCCTGAGCCCAGTAGAATATGAACTTTCCCACTGATATGCCTGTAAGGAATATCATAGATGGCGGGTGGTGCGACCTCCAACCAGTAGGTGGCGGCGCAGACACACCATGCGATCTCAAGACAGTGGTCATGTGACAAGTGACGCCAATGTAAATGGGGACACATCTGGCCATCACCAGATGGTTGTAGGAGATGGTTGTAAGACATACAGGTGAACAGGCATGCTAGGTGTAGTTCCAGAGGAGTACAAAGAAACTCTATGATAACTTGTTCTGTAACAGATCGCTATCTTACCACATATGATTCAATAAAAATCCTGGTTTGCACAAGTCAAGGTGTTTGGTAGATTCCTTTGCAAGACATCGAACTGTTACAGTTGGCTTCTACATTCCTGGGCTGGGGAATGGAAGTTTCCACTAAATGCTATGTGGTGACCCTGCTGGAAGGTCGAGGCATGTGGTTCAGGTTCAGTTGTTTTTGAAGGTAATCGTTCACCAACGCTGATAGATCATATTTGCGGTGTGGCAGCTTAGCTGAAGTACTAAGATTACCAGGCACCATACAGGATAAAGCAGCCTGCTTGATTGGTACCCTTTCCACAAACATTCATTCACTCCACCACAAATGCACAGTGGCAGCATTGTGTACCATCGACAAGCTGCACTGTAATAACTCACCAAAGTTCCTTTGCCAGCACCTTCCAAATCCACGACCACTACCATCTAGAAGGACAAGGTATTAAGTTCTTAGACCGGACCCCAACAGCTGCTAAGATATTGGACAAAAAACCCAATATTTTATTGTAAATTTGTAAGACTGTGAGGAAAGGATACTTTACTCCAAGAGTGATTGTACGAAGAAATAGGGATTTGGTATATTAAAACAAACATTATTACTAACACAGATTTAAAAACTTTAACATCACACCCGAAAATAGTTTACAATTACCCCTTAAACAATACTACTCAATATAGTGAATATAATATGGCGGCACGGTGGCACAGTGGTTAGCACAGCTGCCTCATTAGCCAGGGACCTGGGTTCGATTCTGACCCCGGGTGACTGTCAGTGTGGCGTTTGCACTTTCTCCCATGTCTGCATGGGTTTCCTCCAGGTGCTCCGGTTTCGTCCCACAGTCTAAAGATGGGCAGGTTAGGTGGATTGGCCATGCAAAATTGGCCCTAGGTGGAGTTATGGGGATAGTGTGGAGTTTGGGCCTAGGTAGGGTGTGTTTTCAGAGAGATGGTATAGATTTGATGGGCCGAATGGCCTCCTTCTGCCCTGTAGGGATTTTAGGAGTCTATTCTATGAATTGCTATCTTTATTCCCACGTAAACAACAAGGAAACAAGCATCTCAGCTCTCAATTCACCTTAAATACCAATGGCACAGAGGAATACTTGCTTGACAGAGTTATTCTTTGAGAAATAAATATCTTGACACTGCTTTGCAGAAAAGATCTGATGCCTGCCTGAACGTCCGGCTGTATGCCTTCAAAAGCTGTTTCAACTGGCTTATTTCAGGTTCCCCTTGTCCTCAGATAAGTCTGCACTGCTTTAAAGACTGTTAATCTCTTTTTAACAAAATTGCAGAGAGCAAAGCCTGACTTGTAGTTCCAGCTTCATCCAGAACAGAACTGAACTGAAAATGCTTTCTCAAAAAGCCTGATGCCGGGGCAGCACGGTGGCGCAGTGGGTTAGCCCTGTTGCCTCACGGCGCCGAGGTCCCAGGTTCGATCCCAGCTCTGGGTCACTGTCTGTGTGGAGTTTGCACATTCTCCCCTTGTTTGTATGGGTTCCACCCCCACAACCCAAACATGTACAGGCTAGGTGGATTGGCCACGCTAAATTGCCCCTCAATTGGAAATAATTGATTGGGTACTCTAAATTTATTTTTTAAAAAGCCTGTGCCTTAGATCCACCCAGCAATGACATCATCTCACCAAGCTGAAAACTATTACTTTTTTATAAACTTAAGAGTACCCACTTCTTTTTTTTCCAATTAAGAGGTCATTTAGTGGGCCAAAGTACCTACCCTACACATCTTTGGGTTGTGGAGGTAAGACCCATGTAGGCATGGGGAGAATGTGCAAGCTTCACACAGACAGTGACCCGGGGCTAGGATCGAATCCGGGTCCTCGGTGCTGTGAGGCAGCAGTGCTAACTACTGCGCCACCGTGCTGCCTCCCCCAAGGTGAAAACTAATTAGCTCCCCAGGGAAATCCCCTTAATCAAAATAAAATTGTATTAACCCAAGCTTTTTATAACGGCGAATTGCAACTCTGGCTCCTAAAAGCTTCGTTGTCTTTCAAACCAAGATGATTTTAAAACATGACTCCAGCAGTCAAACACACTCTAACCCAGGCTTTTAACCCTTATTGCACCAAATACTTATGACACAATATATCTGAAATTCCAACATTCATCACAAACGACAGCAAGTACCTGGAAACGCCACCAACTGAAAGTTTCTCGACAGGTCACTCACCATCCTGACTTGGAATCACATTGCCGCTCCTTCACTGTCGGTGGTTCAAAACCCTGGAACTCCCTCCCTACAGCACTGTGGGTGTAACTACACTACGTGGACTGCAGCGGTTCAAGGAGGCACCTTACTGCCACGTTCTATGGGACAATTAGGAATGGGCAACAAATTCTGACTCAGCCAGCAATGCCCACATTCTATAACTGAAAAGAAGGCACCTGTTGAACCATTCCCCAGCAAAATGCCAAAACTTCAAAAGAGATAAGAATGTGGCAGAAATGTAATGAATCCCAAACATGTGTTATTATAGAACACCAATTCCAAATTAAATAATACAAATTACTCTTTCTTACTCAAATAAGCTCAAAACGTTTGAGCTCATATGTACTTGAGAAACATAGTCTTCAGGATGATTTTTGATTGAGGAACAAATTGTTTTGCCTGCAGGTGTAAGAAAGAAGGAGGAGACTCATTTTCATGTTATGTAGTTGCAAAATTAGATTCAATGTCAGGAGACTTCTCTTTTCTCAGAGAATAGAGCACCGGTGGAACTTATTTTTTTTTAAAAATAATTTTTATTGAAAATGTTTTAATTTACACAACAACATCAAACCATACTAAAATACCAATGATAACAGTAATAACAACAATCATAAACCTTCGCCCCTCCTCAATGAACAACCCAACATATTAACAACAACTTAAGTTAACCCATTGTTAAGATACACAACCGTATCAAAAAACAATAGAGAAACTATAGTTAGGAACACCCCCCCTTGCCCCCCCCCCCCCCCCCCCCCCCCCCCCCCCCCCTCCCGGTTGCTGCTGCTATTGACCAAGATACCTATCTTTGAGCCAGGAAGTCCAGAAAAGGCTGCCACCGTTTAGAGAACTGATCCTCTCAGGGCAAATTTAACCCTTTCCAACTTTATAAATCCCGCCATGTCATTGACCCAGGTCTCCACACTTGGGGGCCTCACATCCTTCCACTGTAGCAAGATCCTCTGCCGGGCTACTAGGGACGCAAAGGCCAGAACACCGGCCTCTTTTGCCTCCTGCACTCCCGGCTCCACCGCAACTCCAAAAATCGCGAGTCCCCACCCTGGTTTGACCCTGGATCCAACCACCCTCGACACCGTCCTCGCCACCCCCTTCCAGAATTCTTCCAGTGCTGGGCATGCCCAGAACATATGGGCATGATTCGCTGGACTCCCCGAACACCTGGTGCACCTGCCCTCACCCCCAAAGAACCTACTCATCCGAGTCACAGACATGTGGGCCCGGTGCAGCACCTTAAATTGGATGAGGCTAAGCCTCGCACATGAAGAGGAAGAGTTGACTCTCTCCAAGCCATCCGCCCAAGTCCCGTCCTCTATCTGCTCCCCAAGTTCCCCCTCCCATTTAGCCTTCAGATCCTCCACTGATGACTCTTCCACCTCCTGCATTACCTTATAGATGTCAGACACCTTCCCCTCTCCGACCCACACCCCCGAAAGCACTCTGTCCATCGTCCCCTGCGAGGGCAGCAAAGGGAATCCCTCTACCTGTCGCCTAGCAAACGCCTTTACCTGCAAGTATCTGAACACGTTCCCTCGGGGAAGCCCAAATTTATCTTTCAGTTCCCCCAGGCCCGCAAACCTCCCGCCAATAAACAGGTCCCTCAATTTACTGATGCCCACCCTTTGCCACCCCCTAAATCCCCCATCCTTGTTCCCTGGGATGAACCGATGATTGCCACCCAGTGGAGCCTCCATCGAGCCCCCTGTTTCCCCCCGATGCCGTCTCCACTGTCCCCAGATTCTTAGGGTCGCCGCCACCACCGGGCTCGTGGTAAACCTCTTAGGGGAGAGCGGCAGCGGCGCCGTTACCATGGCACCCAGCCTCGTACCTCTACATGACGCCATCTCCATTCTTTTCCACGCTGCCCCTCCCCCCTCCATCACCCATTTACGCACCATTGACACATTGGCCGCCCAATAGTACCCCAAAAGGTTGGGCAGCGCCAGCCCGCCTCTATCCCTCCCTCGTTCCAGGAAAACCCTCTTCACTCTCGGAGTCCCATGTGCCCACACAAAGCTCAAAATACTGCTAGTCACTCTCCTAAAGAAGGCCCTGGGGATAAAGATGGGCAGGCACTGAAAGAGGAACAAGAACCTCGGAAGCACCGTCATTTTGACGGACTGCACCCTCCCCGCCAACGACAATGGCAACATGTCCCACCTATTGAACTCCTCCTCCATTTGATCCACAAGCCTGGTGAAATTATGCTTGTGAAGAGTCCCCCAGTCCCTGGCCACCTGCACCCCCAGGTACCTAAAACTCTCCCCTGCCCGCCTAAGCGGGAGCCTACCAATTCCTTCCTCCTGGTCTCCAGGGTGCACCACAAACACCTTACTCTTCCCTAAATTTAGTTTATAACCTGAAAAGGTCCCAAACTCAGCTAGCAGCTCCATCACCCTCGGCATCCCTCCCACCGGGTCCGCCACATACAGTAACAGGTCATCGGCACACAACGAAACCCTATGTTCCTCTCCACCTTGCACCAAGCCTCTCCACCTCTCTGAATCCCTCAACGCCATCGCCAGCGGCTCTATTGCCAATGCAAACAACAAGGGGGACAGGGGGCAACCCTGCCCGGTCCCTCGGTAAAGCCGGAAGTACTCCGACCTCCTCCCATTCGTGGCCACGCACGCCATCGGGGCCTCATGTAGCAGCCTCACCCATCTAATAAACCCTTCACCAAATCCAAACCTCCCCAACACCTCCCATAAGTACCCCCACTCCACTCTATCGAAGGCCTTCTCCGCATCCAGCGCCACCACTATCTCAGCCTCCCCCTCAATCGCCGGCATCATGATGACATTCAACAATCTCCGCACATTCGTGTTCAGCTGCCTTCCCTTCACAAACCCTGTCTGGTCCTCATGCACAACCCCTGGCACACAGTCCTCTATCTTGGTGGCCAGGATTTTTGCCAGCACCTTAGCATCCACATTGAGGAGAGATATGGGCCTGTATGAACCACACTGCTGGGGGTCCTTGTCCCTCTTTAAGATTAACGAGATCAGCGCCCGCGACATCGTCGGGGGCAAAGTCCCCCCTTCCCACGCTTCATTAAGTGTCCGCACCAGCAAGGGGCCCACTAGGTCCACAAACTTTTTATAGAATTCCACCGGGAACCCATCCAGCCCATGTGCCTTCCCTGACTGCATCTGCCCAATCTCCTTAACTAGATCCTCCAGCTCAATTGGCGCACCCAACCCCTCCACCTGCTCCTCCTGCACCTTCGGGAAAGAAAGCCAGTCGAGGAACCTCTCCATTCCCCTCCTCTCCCCCGTTGGCTCCGACCGGTACAGTTCCCCGTAAAAGTCCTCAAAGACCTCATTCACCTCTACCCCCTTCTGCACCACATTCCCACTCTTATCTCTCACTCCAGCAATCTCCTTAGCCACATCCCGCTGACGGAGCTGATGAGCCAGCATCCTACTCGCCTTTTCACCATGTTTGTGCACTGCCTCTTGTGCCTTTCTAGTCGTCAGCAAATCAAATTTAGCCTGAAGGCTGCACCTCTCCCTCAACAGTCCCTCCTCTGGTGCCTCTGCGTACCTCCTGTCTACCTCCAGCATCTTTCCCACCAGTCTATTCCTCTCACTCCTCTCCCTGTGTGCCCGGATGGATATCAGCTCCCCGCGAATCACTGCCTTCAGGGCTTCCCAGACCACCCCCACCTGAACCTCCCTCGTATCATTCACCTCGAGGTATCCCTCACTACTTGCCCGGACCCTCCTACACACCTCCTCCTCCGCCAACAACCCCACATCCAACCGCCACAACGGGCGCTGGTCCCGCACCTCCCCCATCTCCAATTCCATCCAATGCGGAGCGTGGTCGGAGATTGCAATGGCCGAATACTCGGCCTTCTCCACTCTCGGAATCAGTCCCCTACTCACCACGAAGAAGTCTATCCGAGAGTAGGCCCTATGTACATGGGAGAAAAAAAGAGTACTCCCGTGCCCTCGGCCTCACAAACCTCCATGGATCCACCCCACCCATCTGGTCCATAAACCCTCTCAGTACCTTGGCCGCCGCCGGCCTCCTACCCGTCCTAGAGCTGGACCGATCCAGTGAAGGATCCAACACCGTATTGAAGTCCTCCCCATGATCAGACCTCCCGCCTCCAGATCCGGGACCCGTCCCAACATATGCCTCATAAAGCCCGCATCGTCCCAATTAGGGGCATACACACTAGCCAGTACCACTTTCTCTCCTTGTAGCCTGCCCCTAACCATAACATATCTACCCCCCTTATCCGCCACCACCTCCGATGCCTCAAACAACACATTTTTCCCCACCAGAATCGCCACTCCCCGGTTCTTCACCAACCCAGAGTGGAAAACCTGCCCCACCCATCCCTTCCTCAGACGGACCTGGTCCGCCACCTTCAGGTGGGTCTCCTGAAGCATTGCCACATCTGCCTTTAGCCCCTTCATGTGAGCCAGTACCCTTGACCGCTTCACCGGCATTATTCAATCCTCTCGCATTCCAGGTGACCAACCGGATCAGAGGGCGTCCCGCCCCCCTCCCCCGTCGGCTAGCCATAGCCCGTCGACTGCCCGCCCAAGGCCAGCACCCCCTGCCCGACCCAGTCCCCACGGCGACAACACCTCACCTCTGTCCCCCCGGCCCCCACCAGCTCCTTCCTGCCCCTGCCAGCAGCAACCCGGTATTCCCCTTTCCCCCCCTCCCTCCCCCCCAGGCTAGGAACCCTCCTAGCCGCGAACCGTCCTCCATTGTACTTCCGTGGGTCAGCTAACTTCTGTTGACCCCGGAAACTCCCGCCAATAACCCGACCCCTCCCAAAGTGGGATCATCCCCCATCCTATCCCTCCTCCAGGCACCGCTCCAGCGCGGGGAAGAACCAGTTAAGGCCCCGCCTCCCCCCGTCATCGTCTCCACCCCGCAGCGCGGGAAACCAGAGTAAAGCCCGCGCTTTCGCACTGCCCCACCACACCCTTCTGACGCAGCTCCCAAATACCAGCCCCACTCCATACCCCCAACCCGACATAGAATACAACAAACCCCCCCGACCCTCCCCGCAAGATACACAACTCAAACAATGCCCCACAGCAAAACAAAAACATAGCAGAACAACACCCCGTAAATAACCATATCAAAATTGCAAAAGTACAGAAAAAGAGAACACAGCAACAGCAGAATCCAGCAATAAAGTATTACAACCGACCTCGCAACCCCCAACCCCTAGTTCAAGTCCAGTTTCTCCGTCCGCACGAAGGCCCACGACTCCTCCGGGGAATAAAAATAATAATGCCGCTCCAAATAAGTTACCCACAGGCGCGCAGGCTGCAACATTCCAAACTTAATCTTCTTCTTGTAAAGCACCTCTTTCATCCGATTAAACCCGGACTGCCGCTTAGCCACCTCCGCACTCAACCTCACCAGCACCGCACGCGGGGGTTCATTCTCCTTAGGCCTCCTGGCCAGTACTCTGTGTGCTCCCTCCAGCTCCAAGGGCAGATGGAAAGACCCGGCCCCCACTAGCGAGTTCAGCATCGTAGCCACGTAGGTTGTCAGGTCTGACCCCTCCAGCCCCTCCGCAAGGCCCAAGATCTGCAGATTTTTCCGCCTCATGCGGCGATCAAGCTCCTCGAAGCGGTCCTGCTACTTCTTGTGGAGCGCCTCATGTCCCTCCACCTTACTCACGAGGATCCCGGCCTCTTCCTCTCGTTCAGTGGCCTGCGTCTGCAGCTCCTTGATGGCAGCACCCTGGGTCGTCTGAATCTCCGAGAGCCTTTTGTTCATTTCCTGCAGAGAGCTCAGTACCTCAGCCTTGAAGTCTGCAAAACAGCGCAGGAGAGCAGCTTGTTGCTCCTGGGCCCACTGCTTCCACTTCTCTGGAGCTCCGCCGGCCGCCATCTTGGATTCCTTCCCCCGTTTTTTCTGGGGAGCTGCTGCCGTTTTTTCCCACTTTCCACTCCGAGTTCGAGTCATGAACTGCGGGGAAAGTCGATCAGCACACCTTCTCCCACCGGGAGGCATCGAAAAATTTCCGTTTTGGGCTCTAAAAAGAGCCGAAAAGTCCGTTTGAAACGGGAGCTCCCAAATGTGCGGCTTCCTACGTCATCGCCACCACCAGAAGTCCACCGGTGGAACTTATGTAGTGAGCGCAGATTCTCTGAATACTTTCAAGAGTGAACTAAACTCATTTCTCGTAGAGATCTCGTACAAGAAATAGGTATCTGGTAAATTGATCAAGTCAGGCTCGTCTCTTAGATCATGGAGATCAGTAAGGAATTTTCCAGATTTAAATCTCCTATTGGTCTGGGATTTTAATGTGGTCCTTCACCCCTCCCAGGTGAATGTATGGCTTCTGGGTGGGGTGGGGTGGGCCAAGGAGGGGTGTGTAGCCATCTGAGATGGCCACCTGCAAAGAATGATGGGAATTATGGCCAGGTTTGGGACACAGACAAGCTGCAAACGGCAGCCCAGAAGTATGCAGGAATTCACACCTGCAAATGGGCCATTCAAGGCAATTAAAATAACAATGGGACCATCAGGTCCATCGCATCATCTTGCAGACTAGGCAGCACCAAGGTCCTGCTCGGAGCCCTCCCAGGATTGGCCACTGATGCCCACTCCAAAAGTGATGTGGCAGCCCCTGATTGGATGTGACCAATCAGAGGGTGGAGCCCTGAGGAATTGATTGACGGTGACCCAGAAACTGCCCACAAAAGGGGCCGGGAAAACACAAGCCAGTTAAAAGACCATGCAGCCATGATTTCTGTCTCTCTTGGATCCGGCCTATGCCAACCCAAGTGCAGTATAACAACCTGACAGACAAGTTCAAGACCAACGATCGCTACCAGGTGGATGAGCCCAGCAGGAACAGAGCCACTTCTTCCACCCAACCACGCAAGATCCTGACAAAGGCCTTGTCCATCTGCATAGAGCCGGTGACATGAAGTTAAGTATAGGTTATTGCAGTTGTTAGGTGTAGTTTAACTCGTAGTGTTTTGTGTTGCATGTCGAAGCAATCCTTGTGTGTAAATAAACCATCTTTTAACTTGAACTGACTAACTGGTTGTGTGGTCCTTTGATCGATATCCGGTAAAGTCTTGTGGTGGTATCATTTGATACCTGGCGACTCTAAAGAGCATTATTATTAATTGGCGACATTACTCCGGTGCCGATTGGCAACAGGTGTGATGTATAAAGTGTCACAGCTGCATGGGTTTCACCTACCTATTATCTTTGATATGTTCATACAAAATATTTAGCATAAAATATTGTCAGACGATGTGGCTTTAACTGTAATGATTTTAGGGCAGCACGGTGACCTAGTGGTTAGCACAACCGCCTCACGGCGCTGAGGTCCCAGGTTCGATCCCGGCTCTGGGTCACTGTCCGTGTGGAGTTTGCACATTCTCCCCGTGTCTGTGTGGGTTTCGCCCCCACAACCCAAAAATGTGCAGAGTAGGTGGATTGGACACGCTAAATTGCCCCTTAATTGGAAAAAATAATTGGGTAATCTAAATTTATAAAAAAAAAAATTTTTTTTAAACTGTGATGATTTAGAGATTGGTTTTCTGTCTATTGACTAATAGTTGGCAATAAACGTAGCCTAATATTGTGAATATTGGCCAATAACATCGAGAACAACTCTTATTTTTATAACACCAATTCTTATTTGATAAATCAGGAAATGGATTAGATGAGGAGTATAACGTTAAGTAGGAGACAGGTTGTTTTGACCCTGACATCACAAGGGACCATTATTAGTTGCCATAGCAAAGGCTAAAAATGGGCATGATGAGCAGGTACTGACTCATGTTAACAGCAGGTTGGCAATATTATAGCTGTGGGTGGACAAACAAAACTGTTTTTTGTCTGTTTGTCTGATCAATTGTTATATCAAAGCAAAACAGGCAACAACGTGATTACTGTTAGTGTAAAGTCCCAGGCAAGCGGCCACTCAGAAGAATTCAAACACTTGGGCCGGGGTATTTATGTCCCAGAGGCCCCTGGATTAAGGGGGTAGTTCTGCCCCCCTTCTCATCTGGGTAGATCGCAATCAGGTGAGGCCTTAAGCACTTTGAGGGTGCAGATCCCTTGGCCTCCCATAGGGTTATAACATTTACTGACTGATTTAAAGGTAGATTTGAACTATTGGACTGACATCTGACAGAGCGGGTGAACAAGACGAAACCTCAGACAAGATTTCTGGTACATTTCAAGGACAGGGTCTCACTAACACCCATGCTTCAAACTGGTGTCCCAAAGCACCACTCTGCCTTTGGCTTGGTGCATTATCTGGAGCCCAAAGCTTGAATGCCTATTTCAAATTAAATAATACAAATTACTCTTTCTTACTCAAATACGCTCAAAACGTTTGAGCTGATATATACTCAAGAAATGTAGGCTTAAGGATGGTTTTGATTGAGGAACAGATTGCTTCACCTGCAGGTGTAAGAGAGAAGCAGGAGTCTCAATTTCATGTTATGTAGATTCAATGTCAGGAGGCTTCTCTTTTCTCAGAGAATAGAGCACCGGTGGAACTTGTGTAGTGAGCGCAGATTCTCTGTATACTTTCAAGAGCGAACTAAACTCATTTCTCGTAGAGATCTCGTACAAGAAGTAGGTATCTGGTGAATTGATCAGGTCAGGAAACATTTCCAGTTTCAAAGGCTAATTTTTACTTCCACAGCCTGGGCAGTAGTGAAGCAAAACTTGTAGCAGTGGACTAAATCTCGCTTCCCATTCCCTACCATATCTCCTCTGGTATTTTCATAGGTGGCTGAAGCTTCCACATGAATTGCCTCATTAATTTCAGAAAATGAGCGTCCTACAACTATGTGGGAACCCAATGACCTCTTTCACAAAAGACAAACCATAGATGCTGCAGTGAGTAAAATTTGGTGGTATAGCACAGGCATTTTCAAAGTCAGGGTCGCGACCCGCAGGTGGGTCATGGGAGGGTGTTGGGAGGGTCGTGGAGCCATCCATCGCTGCGCTCCCGATTGCGCAAATTCGTAAGCAACAGCTGCAGCAGCCTGCTTTTAACAATGCCAACTCCGAACAAGGTGGGGCGGGGGGTCCCGGTGGGACGGCGTGGCGTGAACCACTCCGGCATCAGGCCGCCCCAAAGGTGCGTAATCCTCCGCACCTTCAGGGGCTAGGCCGGCGCCGGAGTGGTTTGTGCCCCACCAGCTGGCGTGGAAGATTTTGGCGCCACGCCAACCGGGGCCGAAGGGACTCCGCCGGCCGGCTCGGGTCCACGCATGCGCGGGAGCGTCAGTGGCTGCTGACGTCATCCCCGCGCATGCGCAGGGGGTTTAACCTACGCATCGGCCATCGCGGAGGCTGACACGGCCGGCGCGTGGGAAAAGAGTGCCCCCATGGCACAGGCCCGCCTGCGGATCGGTGGGCCCCGATCGCGGGCCAGGCCACCATGGGGGCAGCCCCCGGGGCCAGATTGCCCCCCCCCCCCCCCCCAGGACCCGGAGCCCGCCTGAGCCGCCAGGTCCCGCCAGTAAGGAAAGTGGTTTAATTTACACCGGCGGGACTGGCAAAGAACGGGTGGGACTCCGGCCCATTGCGGGTTGGAGAATCGGCGGGGGGGGGGGGGGCCGCTGCGAGCGGCTGCCGACCGGCGCGGCGCAATTCCCGCCTCCACCGAATCTCCGGTGCCGGAGAATTCGGCGGCCGGCAGGGGTGGGATTCACGCCGCCCCCCGGCGATTCTACAACCCTGCGGGGGTCGGAGAATCCTGCCCGCGGTCACACTGCACATACGTGCTCGCTCATCGGTGCGCATGCGCAGAACTGTGTGGTTTGATGAGCTCCAATAAGGAAAACTGATCAGCTAGCATTTACAGGCAATATTTCGTCCAAAATGTGAAGGTACTTTTTATCTAATTCTGTTATGAATTTCTTTTCTATTTCTGATCCTAAAACCGATTGAGCCTCAGTAGCCAATTCCTGAGTTACACTGAATTAGATAGATAGATAGATAGAATTTACAGTGCAGAAGGAGGCCATTTGGCCCATCGAGTCTGCACCGGCTCCTGGAAAGAGCACCCTACCCAAGGTTAACACCTCCACCCTATCCCCATAACCCAGTAACCCCACCCAACACTAAGGGCAATTTTGGACACTAAGGGCAATTTATCATGGCCAATCCACCTAACCTGCACATCTTTGGACTGTGGGAGGAAACCGGAGCACCCGGAGGAAACCCACGCACACATGGGGAGGATGTGCAGCCTCCGCACAGACAGTGACCCAAGCCGGGATCGAACCTGGGACCCTGGAGCTGTGAAGCAATTGTGCTATCCACCATGCTACCGTGCTGCCCCACGGTAGCATTGTGGTAGAATTACATTAACTATATCAACACATTCAGCAAACCAGCCCACGTCCTCGTTTTTGCTTCATTCGGAGCACAATTGAGCATTAGGCACTATTCATACATGAGAGAAAACAAGTGGAGAAACAAAAGAACAATCTGGCCAGCCAACCAGCCCACATCTCGGAATTGAATGAAACGCAAATTGATACAGGAGCAAATACTTTATCCCTCATGTCTTACAAAATATGAAACAGCTACTGGTCTGACCAGGTGGACAGAAAAGCAGTAAATGGAATACAAACCAGGGAAGTGTGAGGTGATGCATTTGGGGAAGTCAAAGAAGGCAAAGAATTGCACAATAAATGGGAGGCTACTGAGAGGTGCAGGGGAAGGGAGGGATCTTGGAGTAAATGTCCACAGATTCCTGAAGGTAGCAGGACAGATTGCTAAGGTGGTTAAGAAGGCATCTGGGGGCAGCATGGTGGCACAGTGGGTTAGCCCTGTTGCCTCACAGCGCCGAGGTCCCAGGTTTGAATCCCGGCTCTGGGTCACTGTCCGTGTGGAAATTGCACATTCTCCCCGTGTCTGCGTGGGTTTCGACCCTACAACCCAAAGATGGGCAGAGTAGGTGGATTGGCCACGCTAAATTGCCCCTTAATTGGAAAAAATGAATTGGGTACTCTAAATTTATTTTTAAAAAGGAATCTGGAACCCTTCCATTTATTAGCCAAGGTAGGTTTGCGCAATCGGAGAAGCAGGAGAAGATTTAAAAAAATAAAATGCAATGTAATGTTCCTGCCTGAAGGGAGGCAGAGAGCAAGTCACGCCACCCAAACATCGATGTCACGTGCTTTCAGTGCGATTGCGATTCCTCCATTTTGCCAGCAGCAAACAAGGTAAGAGAAATGATTGGTCGCAAAGGTTGGCCAGTGCGAGTCGCAAAGGTTGGCCAGTGCGAGTCGCAAAGGTTGGCCAGTGCGAGTGGCAAAGGTTAGCCGCCGTGGGTCCCGAAGGTTGGCAAAAATGGGTCCCCGGAAAAAAAGTTTGAAAAATACTGGTATAGCAGATGAGATTTGCAAGTGTTTAGGTTATAAAAAAACATTTTTTTTATTTCTTTAAACTTAGAGCACCCAATAATTTTTTTCCAATTAAGGGGGAATTTAGCGTGATCAATGCACCTAACCTGCACATCTTTGGGTAGTGGGGATGAGATCCACGCAGACACGGGGAGAATGTGCAAACTCCACATGCACAGTGACCTCGGGCCAGGATCAAACCCAGGTCCACGTCCTCGGTGAAGAAGCAGTGCTAACCATTGTGCCACTGTGCCACCCTGGGTAAAGGTTAAATTTAATTTGAGGAAATCTCTAAGAAAATGTTGCCTCCATTACTTCCGTAGACTCCTCCCCTCACCCCCTCCCACCCGTGATTGAAACCTCCCCACAAGCGGGTGGTGAAGATCAAGGAGAACTAGGAAGCGGAGTCGGGAGGGGAGATCAATTGGGGAGTATGGAGGGAGGCACTGCGAAGGGTAAATGGGACCTCCTCTTGTGCAAGGATGAGCCTGATACAGTTTAAGGTGGTGCACAGGGTGCATATGTCTCGGGTGAGAGTGAGTGGGTTCTTTCAGGGGGTAGCAGATGAGTGTGAGAGGTGTGGGCGGGGGCCAGCGAATCATGCGCACATGTTTTGGGGTTGTGAAAAATTGGGAAGATTCTGGGCTGGAGTGTTCGCAATCTTAGCAAGGGGAGAGGAGGAGGAGGTGGACCTGGACCCTTTGGTGGCGAAATTTGGGGTTTCAGAGAAGCCGGATGTCATGGAGAGGAGGATGCCGTGGCCTTCACCTCTGATTACACGTCGGTGAATTTTGCTGAAGTGGTGATTGGCATCGCCACCGGGGGTAGCGGCTTGGTTGGGTGACATGTACGACTTCCTGTGGTTAAAGAAGATAAAGTATGAGTTAAGGGGTTCAGGGTTTGAGAAAAGGTGGGGGATGTTTGTGACCGTGTTTGAGGAGCTGTTCGTTGCAGGGAGGGGGGGATGAAAAAGGTTGAAAAATCTGTACAGACTGTACAGTTAATTATTGGGAAGTATGTTTCCTGGAGTGTTTCTTTGCTGTAACATATTTTGATACATGTTTGTAATAAAATGCATTTTTAAAAAAAGAAAGAAACTTCCCCACTCATCCACACTTTTCCTGGCCCGGGAAAAGGTTTGTTACAGAAATATGGAACAGTTCATGAAATAACCGGGGGCAGGGGGGGGGGGGGGGGGGGGGGGGGTGCTGATGCAGATTTGTGGCAGGTCCGAAGACAACTTTATTAATCCTGAGTGTTCTATTTCAGAAAGCCAGTTGGTAAAGGTTAGAACTGAGGCTACTCTTTACACACTTTGATATTTATTTGCAAAATTACACATTAGAAGCATACACCTCCCAAATCAAGAACCACACTTCTATCGCTTCTCGGCCTTTTGGCTAAGATCAAGTCTCGGCCTTTTGGCTAAGATTGTGCATAGATTGAGCCTTTTGGCTCAGATCTGGTATGTCTCCTTTATGGGGACCATGAATTTGATTCAATTTGAATTGGTTTTTGGAGCAGGCAAGGAGCTGGGTTAGGGGTTCGCCCCTGCCCACACTCTGAGCCCTGGCTTTGTAACTAAGATTAAGTAATTTATAAAAAAAAAAGAACCACACTTCTATTTTGTGTTTATTTATATGAACTCAAGTGAAGCCACACTTATTGCCCACCATATGTGTACAATAACACAGTTAACATATCCCGACTTCAAGGCAAATATAGCTATGATTAGGAAGTGTGTAGCGGGGGAAGGGTTGGTGTGGGAGCGGGTGGAGGCAGCATCATGTAAGGGCACAAGCTTGGGGGCGCTGGTAATGACACCTCTGCTGCTCTCGCCAGCTCAGTACTCCACAAGCCCGGTGGTGGTGGCAACTTTGAGGGTATAGGGACAGTGGTGGAAGCATATGGAAGTGGAGGAAGCATTGGTATGGACTCCAATTTGTGGTAACCACCGGTTTGCGCCGGGGAGTCTGGATAGGGGGGTTTCGGAGATGGCAGCGAGCTAGGATTGAACAGTAAGGGGACCTGTTCGTTAACAGCAGCTTTCCCCCCTTGGAGGACTTGGAGGAGGAGTTAGAATTGCCAGGAGCAAATGGGTTCCGTTATCTGCAGGTGACGGACTTTGCACGGAGGCAGGTCTCGACCTTTCGGCTTCTACCGCCTCAGGGGATACAGGACAAGGTAGTTTCGAAAGTGGAAGTGGGGGAAGGTAAGGTCTCGGAAATTTATAAAGAGCTCATGGAAGAGGAGGGAACCCAGATAGGGGAGGTAAAGCGTAAATAGGGGGATGAGTTGGGCAAGGAACTCGAGGCAGGTCTGTGGGAGGATGCTCCGAGTAGAGTCAACATGTCCTCATCATGTGCCAGGCTCAGCCTGATACAATTCAAGGTGGTCCATCGGGCACACATGACTGTGACCCAGATGAGCAGGTTTTTTGAGAGGGTGGAGGACAGATACGGGCGGTGTGCGGGAGGGCCCGCAAATCACGTCCACATGCCTTGGGCATGTCCGAAGCTTAGGGGATTCTGGCATGGATTTGCCGATTTCATGAACACGGTACTAAAGACAAATGTGGCACCGACTCCAGAGATGGCGATTTTTGGTGTGTCAGAAGACCCGGGAGTCCAGGGGGCGAGACAGGCTGACGTTTTGACCTTTGCCTCCCTGGTAGCCTGGAGACGGATTTTGCTTGGCTGGAGGGACTTGGAGCCGCTGAAAGGGCAGCATCGTTTTGACCTTTGCCTCCCTCATAGACCGGAGACAATCTTTTTGGCGTAGAAGAACTCGAAGCTCCCAAAATCGTGGGTTTGGGTCAGTGACATGTTATGGGCCAGGGTTTAGAGAACCCCAAAGTGTCTCATGGAGTTCACCTGACCCACAACTTTTAATAGATTGTGGTATAGGGAGCATACAGCCCACTCTACAGGTGTGGTACAGCAGAAATCAAAAAGTATTTTTTAAAGCAAAACAATATTTATTCTATGAACACAAGTTAACCTTTTTAAAACATATCGTGAACATCTTAGCAACCATTAATTCAAATACAACCCCCAAAGAATACAATACCAAGTAATCATTAATAAATTCCCAAACAACATCCAGAAGACAAAAGAAACACGTTTTAACAGAAGCACATCAGGTTTAAATTCACTACTGAGAACATTTATAATTCTGAATTTACCAAATGATCAAGAGATAGTATTTTCATGACAGAGAGAACATCAGTACACCTGCTTTGTCTGGCTTCAGCTCCAACACTAAAACGAAACCAAAAGAAAACACAGACACACCCAAGCTTTTCTCAAAGTGAAACTAAAAAGCAGAGCTTCACCCACACTCTGACATCACTGCAGTAACATGAGCAGCCAAACATTTCTTAAAGTGACATTCTCAATGACAGACATGGTCGACTTTCTCAGGCTTGAGAAGATCAACTTCGCTTTGAGAGGATTGATGTTAGGGTTCGTCTGGAGGTGGCAGCCGTTTATCGACTTTTTTGGGGAAAATTAGGCTGTTAGCAGATGCGATAGGGGGTGTGGGGGGTGTTAGGGAGGGGGGGAATAGGAGGGCGACAGATGAGGCGGGATCAGTGAGAGGAGGAGAGAGGACTGGGGAACTGTGTGTAAGCCATGTTGGCTGTGGGTGTTAGTTGGGGGGGGGGGTATTATTTACTGTGTTATGTTTGCGTTCAAAATTGTTGTTAAAAAATCACAAATGCCTTAATAAAATGTTTTTTTTTTAAAAACACATGTCCCGACTTCCAGTGAAGGCATGTAGAAAGCAATCGCACAGCATAAGACCATAAGATGTAGGAGCAGAATTAGGCCATTCGGCCCGTCAGGTCTGCTCTGCCCATTCGATCATGGCTGATATGTTTCTCATCCCAATTCTCCTGCCTTTTCCCCATATCCCCTCATCCCCCACACAAGGTGGCTCCCACCAGAGGAGCTTGATTTTGACCCTTTCGTCCAGCTTTTGGTGACAATTCGGGGAGGAACCTGGTTAGTTTGATGGGATTCGAGTCCCATGAAAAGGAATGCCCAACATGTACAGAACCAGACAGCAGAAAAGTAAAGATTTGTCATCGGACTTGGGAGCTGCGAAAGCTACATCTGTTCAGAAAATGGCGGAGGCTCCAGCTGTCTGTTTCTTTGGCCACTCCATTAACCACTGAGATGTTTATAGGTATTTTCGTGGGGGAACTTAAGAAACTGCGACAGGCTTCTTCTAAAGACTCACCAGAGCAATCGTAGGGGCCCTGTCCCCTATTCGTGTGCCCTGGAAAACACGGATCTGATGGTTCAGGCACATGGCGCAGTGCTAAAGGATGTGGAGGCAACCCTTTCAAGGCAGAGTGGCCAGATTACATCCCTGGAAGCGGAGATGGCCCGGGTGGCTGGAGACAACAAGGTGCGAAGTGCGATCTGGAGAATTGCGCCATACGGCAGAATTTGAAAGTCTTTGGGCTGCCAGAGCATCTGGATGGTCCAAACCTTATCAAATATATGTTGCAGTTGTTCGGGAAGTTGTGGGGAGGGTGGAATGGCAGCCCCTCCCGAGTTGGATTGGGCCCACAGGTCACTCAGGCAGGAGCCTCGTTCTGGTGAAGCAACACTTATGATCATCGTGCGTTTTCACAATTACCAAGAAAAGGAAAGGGTCCTGAGGTGGGTGAAGGGCCACCAGGACTACAAATGGAAGGGCCACACCATTAGGCTTTACCGGGTTTTAGGAGCAGAGTTGGCTAAGAGGCGTGTATAATAACCAGCACGGGACATATGGTGTGGGGATGATTGTTTTCACCATGCTCCTTGAGGAGTACAAGCTTCCCTGCTAGGGGTGGGGTAGCTGCCCGTGCGGGGTAGTCTGGAAGCGACCGACAAGAGAGAATACGTGGTGAGGTTCTACTGGTACTCGTGGATATAATTGTTGTAAAATAAATGTTTTTACTTTTGCTTACATTGGACTCCTCGAGCCTCATTAAAATGGCGACCAGGTTAAACCTGGAACTGTTGACGTGCAACCTACCCAGCTGAGCCACCTCCCCCCTGTTGAATTTTTAAAAATTTCTTCTGGACTACGCTGCAAAGTTGGGTGAGTGACGATGCCTCTGTTTGGGCATTTGCATGCCTTTTACCCCAGTATGGAAACCTGCAATCGTTACGCAGAGTGAATGCGGTACTTCTTTAGAGCCAATAATATCCAGACTGTTATATTGCTGACAGATTGTGGAGCTATGTTTGGAGTGGTCCGGGCAGCGCCGGCTCTAGGGTTGCTGGCGCCCCGGGCAAGCTGAACTTCGGCGGCCTTCGGGGGGGGGGGGGGGGCGGGGGGCGGGGCCGGGGGGGGGGGGGGGGGGGGCCGGGGGGTGGGCCGGGGCCCGGGGCCGGGGGGGGGGGGGGGGGGGGGCGGGCCGGGCCGGGCCGAGGCGGGGGGGGCGAGCCCGAGGCGGAGGCGGGGGGGCGAGCCCGAGGCGGAGGCGGGGGGGGGGCGAGCCCGAGGCGGAGTCGTGGGGGGCGGGCCCGAGGCGGAGGCGGGGGGGGCGAGCCCGAGGCGGAGTCGTGGGGGGCGGGCCCGAGGCGCGGGGGCGGGCCCGAGAGCGGCGGACGGAGGGGGGAGGGCGGCCACCGCGCATGCGCTGGTTGGCACCGGCCCAACTGCGCATGCGCGGGACCCGAGTCTCTGGCGCCCCCTAGCACATGGCGCCCCGGGCGACTGCCCGAGTTACCGGTGCCTTGGGCCGGCCCTGGGTCCGGGGCCTCACATTTGTGGCAGAACTCGACTCAATGACGTTTGGCCAGCACATTGTATTGGTGGGACAGCATTTCAACCCAACCCTGTCTATCATCATTCAGCAATACAGGTTCAATACGGAGCAGAGGTCCACCATGGAGTCCGTTTCAGAATTTGTTTCGAAACTTCAGAAGATAGCTGATACTGTGAATGTCATAATATACACCAGTATATCATGGTGCAGACACATACTGATGGACATACACTGGGACCAATCAACATGCACAAACACCGCAGCCAATCACCAGTTAGAATACACGCACTATAAAGGCAGAGGGCATCACAGTTCCCGCTCATTCTGGGTGCTGCCTCTCAGTAGAACAAGAACTCATCAAGTCTAGCACAGACTCACACCACGTGCTGAGAGTGTCAACTGATTCGGACAGGCACAGGTCTCTAGTTTAAACTAGCATTGTTTAAACCCGCAGTTTTCGTATGTCGATTAGTTAACAGTTAGTTAATAAAAGAGAGTTGAACCTTCCTCAGTGTTGATGGTATATGTTCACCTCGTAAGTCTACACTATCCAACACTTCAGTGAATATGGCACTGTTATAGTGGATATGCTCTGTGACTGTCTGGTCTGCCGGGTAAATGGCAATGAAACTCAGAAGCAACCTCCAGGCAAAAGTTCCCTCATGTTTCAACAATTGCTGCAAATCTCCCTTTCTCAAGAAAGCACGGCAAGGAGTGTTGTTACAACACCCTGGGCTAGTGACTGGTCAATTCCAGCCCCACAGGCCCCAAAGTCTCAATATAAGTGAATTAACCAATAATTTGTAAATGTTTTCTGAGATCTTTGACCCTTGACTGCTCCAATGACTTATAGGCACCAGATTTGTAAGTAAAACTTAATAACTGTTTATTTATAACAAGAAAAGCGATAAACATATAATGGCAATAATAGAACAATGGTCTGCTAATCTAATTATTTGCCCCTTCACCATCTGACCCTTTACGCACACACACGCCAGATAGACACACAGTGGGGAAAGGAAGGATCAAAATAATGGGGATTAAATTGGGAATGAGAGATGAGTATCTTCGCTGGTGAGGTTGTAATCTTTGTAGTCGGCGAGCTTCTTGGGATGCGAAATGTTGAAAACCACCAGTTGGATCGGACCTTCTTGTTTATGCCTTCAATTAGAACCCGCAGCTGTAGAATTTCCTCTGCGGAGTCACTTTCCCTTGACTGACCTCCAGATTGGCTTTCAGTCTCACTGATACAATAATAGAATTCTCTGCCTGAGAATTTAAAAGACGGTTTTCTGTCCACTCCACCTCATGAATGCTGTCCTGTTATTTCTGCAGGACCGAACTAACTGTAGTGGAGAGAGAGAAAAGGGTCTTTTCTTCAAGATCCCCAGAGATCTCAGGAGAGATATCAGACTGGGCTTTCCTCAGCCTTTCAAATGGGGATTAAGCTTTGACCGGTGGCCTACAGAGAGACAGCTTGCAGCTTTTTAATCAGAAATTAAACTTTCATAGGCTGGCTGGAAAGCATTTGAATTGTCAGTCTTAGCTGCCAGAAACCTTTGCCCCTGCTGCTCCCCCTGTTCTAAGCAAAACTGAACTCAAAATGGAGTGTGCCTTCTTCTTTCCAGAAAGTTCTGGGCCTTCTTCCAATCAAAATTGAGAACTGAATGAATTCCAGAAGAGTTGCTTGGCTGCTAGCCACGTCCATCAAAATGACATCACTGGACCATGCCAAATGGCACACTATACTGAGGAGAGTCTTTGGGCCAGTCCAAATAGCACATTAGACTGGGGGTGTTTCAGTAATTGTCCAAATACAAAAGTCAAAAGCACAGTCTG
This sequence comes from Scyliorhinus canicula, assembly GCF_902713615.1. Taxonomy (NCBI): domain Eukaryota; kingdom Metazoa; phylum Chordata; class Chondrichthyes; order Carcharhiniformes; family Scyliorhinidae; genus Scyliorhinus; species Scyliorhinus canicula. The sequence goes on along the minus strand of NC_052149.1, from coordinate 51,588,137 downwards.
CAGAATTGTAGCAGCCAGCAAGGCAGAACATAAAGGAATTACACAGACAGAACAAGATTTAAATGGGAAATGCAAGGTTTAAACATGAGCATATTTACAGTGTTCAAGAGTTACACCATATGGAAATGAATGTTGTCCAGTGCTGCCCCCCCCCCCCCCCCACCGGTGGTAAGGCCTTGCATTTGGATAACCTGGAAGAGGCTGAGGATAAGGCAGGAGGCATCTCAATTGTGTGTCGGTGCCCTAAATAGCCCTGATCTGTTTTCTGGTGCGGGTCAATGTATATTTGCTCCATATGGAGCTGGACACAGGAGCGGCTGTTTTGGTAGTGGCACAACCAATCTTTGACCAGATCAAGCAGGGAGTGAGTGCTTTGTCAGCTCCTACACCTTCCCCATATCATGGTTCAAGGTAATTATCCTCGTTTGTTGGGCCGTGATTGGCTGTGCCACTTGAAGATTGATTGGCAAAATGTTTTTCAAGTGGGGACGGGGACGGGGACGGGGGGACGGGGGGGGATGCTTAGGCTCGGTGTTGAGTAAGTTCCCCGAGGCTGGGCCTTGGTACCATTAAGATGGCCGTGGCTACTCTCCAGCTGGACCCGGAGGCCCAACCCCCATATTTCCGGGCTTGCGCCATCATCGGGAAGGTCGTAACCGAGCTTCAGCGATTGGAAAGTATGGGAATCATCCAGCCTGTGCATTTCCCGACTGGGTTGCGCCAAGAGTCCGGGTGCTGAAGCCATATCGGACTGTTCACCTTTGTGGTGATTACAAGTTGACGGTGAACATGGCTTCTAGTTTTGACTGTTACCCGCTGCCCAGGATACTCTATGTTGACTGGTGGATTGATATTTACTAAACTCAACTTGGGTAATGCTTATTTACAGCTATGTTTGGATAAGGCCTCGAGGAAGTATATGACTATCAACACACACAAGAGTCCGTATGAATACACCTGGCTTCCATTTGCAGTGTCCACGCCGTGTGCTGTGTTTCAGCGCGTGGTGGAGGGTATTATGCATTGCTTGCCATGTGTTGCCGTCTATCTCGATGACATTTTAATCATGGGGGCCACGAAAGAAGAGCATCTGAGGAACTTCGAAGTGAGATACTAAAGTGGTTCTCCAAGTATGGAGTCCGCCTGCACAGGGAGATCTCCAAGGAGATCGTGCATTTGGGCTACCAGGTCGATCACGAAGGGCTGCACCTTGAGATGCCATGGAACTCCATTCTTTTTTAGCGCTCATAAATTATTACAGCCATTTAATTCCTAACCTGGCTACAATCCTATCCCCCCTTCATTTGCTATTGAGAAAGTACCATCCCTGGGCTTAGGCAGTGGCCCAGGCGATGGATTTTAAGGAGGTAAAGCGCTGTTTATTGTCTTCAAAACTGCTGATTCATTGCGACTCATCCAAACCGTTGTATGCGACATGTGATGCCTCGCCACATGGCATAGGAGCGGTCCTATCCCATTGTATGGATGACGGCCGTGACTGTCCAATTGCGTTTGCCACCTGGACTCTGCAGACTGCCGAGAAGAATAATATGCATATTGAGAAGGAGGGCCTGTGGTTTTTGGCATCAAATATTTTCATGAATATGTCTATAGTCGCCAATTTGTCATCATAAATGACCAGAAGCTGTTATGCAGCCTCTTTCATGAGGACAAGGTGGTTCTGCTGATCGTCTGCACGGATCCAGTGCTGGGAACCCTCCTCACTCTCGGAGTCCCATGTGCCCACACAAAGCTCAAAATACTGCTAGTCACTCTCCTAAAGAAGGCCCTGGGGATAAAGATGGGCAGGCACTGAAAGAGGAACAAGAACCTCGGAAGCACCGTCATTTTGACGGTCTGTACCCTCCCCGCCAACGATAATGGCAACATGTCCCACCTCTTGAACTCCTCCTCCATCTGATCTACACGTCTGGTGAAATTATGTTTGTGAAGAGTCCCCCAGTCCCTGGCCACCTGCACCCCCAGGTACCTAAAGCTCTCCCATGCCTGCCTAAGCGGGAGCCTACCAATTCCTTCCTCCTGGTCTCCTGGGTGCACCACAAACACCTCACTTTTGCCTAAATTTAATTTATAGCCTGAAAAGGTCCCAAACTCAGCTAGCAGCTCCATCACCCCCGACATCCCTCCCACCGGGTCCGCCACATACAGTAACAGGTCATCGGCATACAACGACACCCTATGTTCCTCTCCACCTCGCACCAAGCCTCTCCACCTCTCTGAATCCCTCAACGCCATCGCCAGCGGCTCGATTGCCAGTGCAAACAACAAGGGGGACAGGGGGCAACCCTGCCTGGTCCCTCGGAAAAGCCGGAAGTACTCTGGCCTCCTCCCATTCGTGGCCACGCACGCCATCGGGGCCTCATATAGCAGCCTTACCCATCTAATGAACCCTTCACCAAATCCAAACCTCCCCAACACCTCCCATAGGTACCCCCACTCCACTCTATCGAAGGCCTTCTCCGCATCCAGTGCCACCACTATCTCTGCCTCCCCCTCAATCGCCGGCACCATGATGACATTCAACAATCTCCGCACATTCGTGTTCAGCTGCCTTCCCTTCACAAAACCTGTCTGGTCCTCGTGCACAACCCCTGGCACACAGTCCTCTATCCTGGTGGCCAGGATTTTTGCCAGCACCTTAGCATCCACGTTGAGGAGAGATATGGGCCTGTATGAACCACACTGCTGGGGGTCCTTATCCCTCTTTAAAATTAACGAGATCAGCGGCCGTGACATCGTCGGGGGCAAAGTCCCCCCTTCCCACACTTCATTGAGTGTCCGCACCAGCAAGAGGCCCACTAGATCCACAAACTTTTTATAGAATTCCACCGGGAACCCATCCGGCCCCGGTGCCTTCCCAGACTGCATCTGCCCGATCCCCTTAACTAGCTCCTCCAGCTCAATCGGCGCACCCAACCCCTCCACTTTCTCCTCCTGCACCTTCGGGAAAGAAAGCCCGTCGAGGAACCTCTCCATTCCCCTCCTCTCCCCCGTTGGCTCCAACCGGTACAGTTCCCCGTAAAAGTCCTTGAAGACCTCATTCACCTCTACCCCCTTCCGCACCACATTCCCACTCTTGTCTCTCACTCCAGCAATTTCCTTAGCCACATCCCGCTTACGGAGCTGATGAGCCAGCATCCTACTCGCCTTTTCACCATGTTCGTACACTGCCCCTTGTGCCTTCCTCCACTGTGCCTCCGCCTTTCTTGTGGTCAGCAAATCAAATTTAGCCTGAAGGCTGCACCTCTCTCCCAACAGTCCCTCCTCTGGTGCCTCTGCGTACCTCCTGTCTACCTCCAGCATCTTTCCCACCAGTCTATCCCTCTCACTCCTCTCGCTCCTCTCCCTGTGTGCCCGGATGGATATCAGCTCCCCACGAATCACTGCCTTCAGGGCTTCCCAGACCGTCCCCACCTGAACCGCCCCCGTATCATTCACCTTGAGGTACCCCTCAATACTTGCCCGGACCCTCCTACACACCTCCTCCTCCGCCAACAACCCCACATCCAACCGCCACAACGGACGTTGGTCTCGCACCTCCCCCATCTCCAACTCTATCCAATGCGGAGCGTGGTCGGAGATTGCAGTGGCCGAATACTCGGCCTCCTCCACTCTCGGAATCAGTCCCCTACTCACCACGAAGAAGTCTATCCGAGAGTAGACCCTATGTACGTGGGAGAAGAAAGAGTACTCGCGTGCCCTCGGCCTCACAAACCTCCATGGATCTACCCCACCCATCTGGTCCATAAACCCTCTCAGTACCTTGGCCGCCGCCGGCCTCCTACCCATCCTAGAGCTGGACCAGTGAAGGATCCAACACCGTATTGAAGTCCCCCCCCATGATCAAACCTCCCGCCTCTAGATCCGGGACCCGTCCCAACATACGCCTCATAAAGCCCGCATCGTCCCAATTTGGGGCATACACACTAGCAAGTACCACCGTCTCTCCTTGTAGCCTGCCCCTAACCATAACATACACACCCCCCTTATCCGCCACCACCTCCGATGCCTCAAACAACATATTTTTCCCCACCAGAATCGCCACTCCCCGGTTCCTCACATCCAACCCAGAGTGGAAAACCTGCCCCACCCACCCCTTCCTCAGGCGGACCTGGTCCGCCACCCTCAGGTGGGTCTCCTGAAGCATTGCCACATCCGCCTTTAGCCCCTTCAGATGAGCAAGTACCCTCGATCGCTTCACCGGCCCATTCAACCCTCTCGCATTCCAGGTGACCAACCGGATCAGAGGGCGTCCCGCCCCCCTCCCCCGTCGACTAGCCATAGCCCGTTGACTGCCTGCCCCAGGCCAGCACCCCCTGCCCGACCCAGTCCCCACAGCGACAACACCTCACCTCTGTCCCCCCAGCCCCCACCAGCTCCTTCCTAACCCTACCAGCAGCAACCCGGTATTCCCCTTTCCCCCCCTCGCTTCCCCCCCAGGCTAGGAACCCTCCCAGCCGCGGACCGTCCTCCATTGTACTTCCGTGGGTCAGCTAACTTCTGCTGACCCCGGAAACTCCCGCCAATAACCCGACCCCTCCCAAAGTGGGATCATCCCCCAATCTATCCCTCCTCCAGGCACCGCTCCAGCGCGGGGAAGAACCAGTTAAGGCCCCGCCTCCCCCCGTCATCGTCTCCGCCCCCCAGCCCCGCAACGTGGGAAACCAGAGGAAAGCCCGCGCTTTCGCACTGCCCCACCACACCGTTCTGACGCAGCTCCCAAATACCAGCCCCACTCCATACCCCCAACCCAACATAGAATACAACAAACCCCCCCAACCCTCCACGCAAGATACAAAACTCAAACAATGCCCCACAGCAAAAAAAAACATAACAGAACAACACCCCCATAAATAACCAGATCAAAATTGCAAAAGTACAAAAAAACAAAGAAAAGAAGAACACAGCAACAACAGAAACCAGCAATAAAGTATTACAACCGACCCCACAACCCCCAACCCCTAGTTCAAGTCCAGTTTCTCCGTCCAAACGAAGGCCCACGCCTCCTCCGGGGAATCAAAATAATAGTGCCGGTCCGAATAAGTTACCCACAGGCGCGCGGGTTGCAACATTCTGAATTTTATCTTTTTCCTGTAAAGCACCTCTTTCGTCCGATTAAATCCGGACCCCCGCTTAGCCACCTCCGCACTCCAATCCTGGTAGATCCGTACTACCCCATTTTCCCAGTTGCTGCTCTTCATCTTCTTGGCCCAGCGCAGCACATCTCCCGATCACTGAACCGGTGGAACCTCACCAGCACCGCACGCGGGGGTTCATTCTCCTTAGGCCTCCTGGCCAGTACTCTGTGTGCTCCCTCCAGCTCCAAGGGCAGATGGAAAGACCCGGCCCCCACTAGCGAGTTCAGCATTGTAGCCACGTAGGTTGTCAGGTCCGACACCCCTCCAGCCCCTCCGCAAGGCCCAAGATCCGCAGATTATTCCGCCTCATGCGGTGATCAAGCTCCTCGAAGCGTTCCTGCCACTTCTTGTGGAGTGCCTCGTGTCCCTCCACCTTACTCACGAGGATCCCGGCCTCTTCCTCTCATTCAGTGGCCTGCGTCTGCAGCTCCTTGATGGCAGCACCCTGGGTCGTCTGAATCTCCGACAGCCTTCTGTTCGTTTCCTGCAGAGAGCTCAGTACCTCAGCCTTGAAGTCTGTGAAGCAGCGCAGGAGAGCAGCTTGTTGCTCCTGGGCCCACTGCTTCCACTCCTCTGGAGCTCCGCCGGCTGCCATCTTGGATTCCTTCCACTGTTTTTTCTCGGGAGCTGCTGCCTTTTTTTCCCCCTTTCCACTCGAGTCATGGACTGCGGGGAAAGACGATCAGCACACCTTCTCCCACTGGGAGACGTCGAAAAATTTCCGTTTTGGGCTCTAAAAAGAGCCGAAAAGTCCGTTTAAAACGGGAGCTCCCAAATGTGTGGCTTCCTACGTCATCGCAGCCACCGGAAGTCGGGAAAAGATAACTTAATAACTTAGTAATACAATGGATGTAAAATTGTAGCGAACTTGTCTAATTTTCCTATTGCCTAATCACTCAACAAATAGGCATTGGGAGATTAGCTCGCATGGCACATAAGAATTTGTTTCTAGTGGATCTCTGTGAGCTCTATTGTTAACCTGTTCATCTACTGTATTAAAGTGATGGATAAAAATTACATTGACCAGAATAACCCAATCCAAATTTTTTTTAAAGTAAAAATAATTGCCTCTAAAATGTAATGTGACACTAATAAGTTGCAGTAACTTATGTGTTTTAGAGATCATAACAGGGCAGCAGGGTAGCATGGTGGTTAGCATAAATGCTTCACAGCTCCAGGGTCCCAGGTTCGATTCCCGGCTGGGTCACTGTCTGTGTGGAGTCTGCACGTCCTCCCCCTGTGTGCGTGGGTTTCCTCCGGGTGCTCCGGTTTCCTCCCACAGTCCAAAGATGTGCGGGTTAGGTGTATTGGCCATGCTAAATTGCCCGTAGTGTCCTAATAAAAGTAAGGTTAAGGGGGGGGGTTGTTAGGTTACGGGTATAGGGTGGATATGTGGGTTTGAGTAGGGTGATCATGGCTCGGCACAACATTGAGGGCCGAAGGGCCTGTTCTGTGCTGTACTGTTCTATGTTCTATGTTCTATGTTCTATTTCTTCATTAAGTCAATAGTTTTGAAATGTTACATACTCAGAATGAACATATCCAAAACTGAATTGCGAAGTTTCCTAAATAAACTCTGATCAACTGAGAAATTTGGTGGGATCTGGAACACTATCTGAAAATGCAGATTTAATAAATAACTTTAACAGAGACTTGGACAGGTACTTGAAGGTGAGGAAGCTACAGGGTTTGGCATAAAATAACAGTACGTGAGACTAAGCACATCTGTTCTTCGAGAATCAGCAGAGGAACAGCATACTGAGTGATCTCCTTCTGTGCTGGAACTGGGGAGGCACAGTGCTGGGAATTCAGCTATTTGGAAAATCTTTGTTTAGAAGCATATTCAATAAAGGTTTCAAGGTTTAAACAAGAGCAGGAAGTAGCAAAGACACAGTTTGTCAATATAGGTGTAGAAGGTGAAATGGAGCACATGGTACCATCCTGTCAAAACACAGATTGAGCTGAGACCCATGTCCGTTCCCATAGTAACATCTTTTATCTGGAGAAATAGAGTGGCCGTTTTCCCTTATTTTCTTTCTGTTGAGCTTATTCTGACACAGTACAAATCGGTTTGTGAGACTTCGTAAGAATTGGTCATTGTATTAAACACAAACATTCTGCTCTCCTAATGACCAGCCTTTCCAGTTGATCAGAGTTTATTTAGGAAGCTTCGCAATTCAGTTTTGGGTATGTTCATTCTGAGTATGTAACATTTCAAAACTATTGACTTAATGAAGAAATGTTATGATCTCTAAAACACATAAGTTAATGCAACTTATTAGTGTCACATTACATTTTAAAGGCAATTATTTTTACTTTAAAAAAAAATTTGGATTGGGTTATTCTGGTCAATGTAATTTTTATCCATCACTTTAATACAGTAGATGAACAGGTTAACAATAGAGCTCACAGAGATCCACTAGAAACAAATTCTTATGTGCCATGCCAGCTAATCTCCCAATGCCTATTTGTTGAGTGATTAGTTTTCAAAATGGCATTTTCCATAATTAATTTTCACTCACTCTCTAGGTTTCAGAGTTCTCCGAATTAATCTACAAGATTAATAACACAACTTGAATTCATTATAGAGCCTTCAAGGTAGAAAAACGGCAAGGAACTGATGGAGTGTGGTGGTGTTAGGGCAGCGAAATAAGGAAACAAATATTCGAACAGAACCATAGAATTCCTGAATTGCCGAAGGAAGCCATTTGGCCCATCAAGTGTGCGCTGACCCTCTGAATACATGACAGAGATAGAGAATTTTAAATAAAAAGGAGATTCAAGTGCCATTGTATCCATTTTAGAAAAAGGCAATTATTCTTTAAAAATGACAGTCTGTAGAAGAACCAACAGCTTATATCAGCTGCAACACCACTGGAATGTGAAGACCACCAAAGGAACATTGAACGTACATTTCCTTTTCTTCTTATGGACTTTAACTCTTATCAATTGTATGTGTGTATGTTGAGATTTGTAAGTTTTTATACTTTTACCTTGAGTGACTTGTAGCAATTAACTCCTTATTTATTAACTCAAGTGTTCTGGTTGGCTTATTTCTTCATTTAGCTTTTCATATAGTCAAGCACAAATTGGATGACCCTGGAAGGGGCTAGTCCGGGTTGGGGGGCGGTGGAGCACAGGATCTCGTTATATGCGGACGATCTACTCCTGTATATTTCTGACCCGTTATAGGTATTGGAGAGATTATGCAGATCTTAGGGGAATTTGGTTGGTTTTCGGGGTATAGATTGAACATGGGTAAGAGTGAGGATATTTGTGATCCAGGCGAGGGGGCAGGAGAGAAGACTGAGGGAGTTGTCGTTTAAAGTGGTGGGAAGGAGTTTTCGGTACTTGGGTATTCAGGGGTGGGAGCAGTTACATTAATTAAATCTGGACCGGTCAGTTGAGCAAATGAAGGAGGATTTTCGGAGGTGGAACATGCTCTCATTGTCACTGGTGGGGCAGGTACAGACTATAAAGATGACGGTTCTCCTGAGATGTTAGTTTGTTTTCCAGTGTTTCCCTAATTTTAGGGGGGGGGGTGGTGTTGCGGGGGGACACAGGGACATGGGCAGAAGCATATGGGAGTCGAGGGAGCATCGGTGTGGGTTCCAATTTGTGGCAATAACCGGTTTGTTCTAGGGAGGGTGGATGGGGGGTTTCGGAGGTGGCAAGGATCAGGTATTGAGAGACTGGGAGATCTGTTTATTGACAGGAGCTTTAGGACCCTACAGCGCCTTAAAAACTTATTTTAAGACCATCATGTCCACAAACTTGTCAGTCCTTAGTTCCATTAGTTATCCTAGTACTTTTTTCCTTGTGATCATGATTGTTTTAAGATTCCCCCTTCCACCAGTTAGTATCTCCCAAAAAGTTACAGGCAGCAGAAGCCCCTAGCTGGTTCTTGGTGAAAATACGTTAATCAGAAGAGTTCACATCAGCAAAGAGGCAACAGAGGAACTGTGCCACCTATTTCATGAGGACACTGTAATCTCCATGCACATTTATATCTGTGACTAATTAGGCAACACATATCCATTTTTATAGCACAGTGTTCTATTCAGCCAACCAGAGGGGATCTGTGTAAAACCAGCCTGGATACAATATGGCTTCCTTCATCAGGTGACTGATGTGCTTTTCCGATGAGTTATGAAATTCAATCAATTTGGGATGAAAGAAAGGGAGCAGTGAGAAGTGGCCATTCAATTTATACTCCGCCTACTGGGCGGAGCCAGCATGCAGGGATCTACCCCTGTACCTGTAGTACAGGAGCCTTACCATATTACATCTCGTATGTGATATATACAACAGTGGTGACTACCACATTCACTCCCTGTTAAAAAAGAGTCTAGCGGGGGTGGTGGAAAACTATTTACCTGCATTTTAAGGTAAACATTTTGGGGAAAGTTCACAAATTCAGCCAATCGGGTGTCTTGATCCTCCGCTCTGAGCACCGCAGTCCCAGTGGCGATGCAGGCGTCGGCTTGATCGCCGGTGACTCGCTGGAGTGTGTAGACCTCATCTTCATCCCCGGGTGGGACCAAGGGGAGGACGGATCATCCTGGAGCGGCGTAGTGAGGTGCGCTGGGGGGGAGGAAGGGTGGCACCGGGGCAGGGGAGGGTGGGGACCCAGCTGGTGCCAGGTCCCTGAGGGAGACTGTGTCTTGGCTGCCGTCGGGGTACGCCCATACTTTGGGTTTGCATGGAGTAGCTGTACCCTCTCGACCAACGGGTCCGCCTTGTGGAGCCGCACGTGCTTGCAGAGGCGAACGGGTCCTGGAGCTGCCAGCCATGTTGGGAGCGAAACCCCGGAGGTGGACTTCCTGGGGAAGGCAAGGAGGGGGGTTTCATTAGTCGCAGTGCAAAGTAGCGATCGGATGGAGTGAAGGGTGTCGGGGAGGCACTCCTGCCAGGGGGAGACCGGGAGATTTTTGGACCATAGGGCCAGCTGGACGGCCTTCCAGACCGTTCCATTCTCCCGCTCCACCTGCCCATTTCCCCGGGGGTTGTAGCTGGTCATCCTGCTCCAGGCGATGCCCTTGCTGACCAGGTACTGAAGCAACTCATCGTTCATAAATGAGGATCCCTGGTCGCTGTGGATGTAGGCGGGAAACCGAACAGGGCGAAGATGGTGTTGAGTGCTTAGATGACAGTGGCAGACGTCATATCGGTGCATGGGACGGCAAAGGGAAATCTGGAGTATTCGTCGACCACGTTAAGGAAGTACGTGTTTCGGTCGATGGAGGGGAGGAGCCATTTGAAATCCATCCTTCACTAGATGCGCGCGGTCTGGCCAGTAGAAGTGCGGTTTGCACTCCGCGCAGACCTGGCAGTCTCTGGTGATAGCCCTGACCTCCTCAATGGAGTAGGGCAGATTGCGGGCCTTAATGAAGTGAAAGGACTAGGTGACCCCTGGGTTACAGAGAGCGTCGTGTAGGGTCGTGTACGGTCCGCAGTTGGTCTACTTGTGCGCTGGCACATGTACCTCGGGATAGAGCATCGGGGGGCTCGTTGAGCTTACCGGGGCGATACAAAATCTCGTAATTGTAGGTGGAGAGCTTGATCCTCCACCTCAAAATTTTATCATTTTTGATCTTGCCCCGCTGTGTGTTATTGAGCATGAAGGCAACCGACCGTTGGTCAGTGAGGAGAGTGAATCTCCTGCCGGCCAGATAATGCGTCCAATGCCACACAGCTTCTACAATGGCTTGGGCTTCCTTTTCTACGGAGGAGTGCCGAATTTCGGAGGCATGGAGGGTGCATGAAAAGAACGCCACGGGCCTGCCTGCCTGGTTGATGCATCGCTCTCGGCTTGGAAGGGGAGAGTCTTGTCGACCGCATGCATCGCGGCCTTGGCAATGTCGGCCTCAATACGATTGAAGGCCTGGTGAGCCTTGGCTGTCAGGAGGAAAATGGTGGAGTGAATGAGTAGGCGGGCCTTGTCCGCATAGTTAGAGACCCACTGGGCGTAGTATGAGAAGAGCCCCAGGTATTGTTTCAGGGCCTTGGGGCAGTGGTGGAGGGAGAGTTCCATGAGGGGGTGCATGTGATTGGGGTTGGGCCCTCGAACACCATTTTGCACCACATAGCTGAGGATGGCGAAGCGGTTGGTGCTGAGCACGCACTTCTCCTTGTTATACGTTAGGTTCAGGCGTTTGGCGGTGTGGAGGAATTTGGAAAGGTTAGCGTCGTGGCCCTGCTGGTTGTGGCCACAGATGGTGATGTTATCCAGGTACGGGAAGGTGGCCCGCAGTCCGCACCGGTCAACCATTCGGTCCATCACCCGTTGGAAGACCGAGACCCCAGTAGTGACGCTGAAGGGAACCCTAAGGAAGTGGTAAAGGCGACCGTCCACTTCAAACGCAGTGTATGGGCGGTCTGCCTTGCGAATGGGGAGCTGATGGTAGGCAGATTTCAGGTCCACTAGAAAAAGAATAAAGAACAAAGAAAAGTACAGCACAGGAACAGGCCCTTCGGCCCTCCAAGCCCATGCCGATCATGCTGCCCGACTAAACTGCAATCTTCCTGGGTCCGTATCCCTCTATTCCCATCCTATTCATGTATTTGTCAAGATGCCCCTTAAATGCCACTATCGTCCCTGCTTCCACCACCTCCTCTGCAGTGAGTTCCAGGCACTCACTACCCTCTGTGTAAAAAACTTGCCTTGTACATCTACTCTAAACCTTACCCCTCGCACCTTAAACCTATGCCCCCTAGTAATTGACCCCTCTACCCTGGGGAAAAGCCTCTTACTATCCACTCTGTCTATGCTCCTCATAATTTTGTAGACCTCTATCAGGTCGCCCCTCAACCTCCGTTGTTCCAGTGCATTACCTCACATTTGTCCAGATTAAACGCCATCTGCCATCGCTCTGCCCAAGTCTCTAAACGATATAAATCCTGCTGTATCCTCTGACAGTCCTCATTGCTATCTGCAATTCCACCGACCTTTGTGTCATCTGCAAACTTACTAATCAGACCAGTTACATTTTCCTCCAAATCATTTATATATACTACGAACAGCAAAGGTCCCAGCACTAATCCCTGTGGAACACCACTAGTCACAGCCCTCCGATTAGAAAAGCATCCTTCCATTGCTACTCTCTGCCTTCTATGACCTAGCCAGTTCTGTATCCACCTTGCCAGCTCACCCCCGATCCCATGTGACTCCACCTTTTGTACCAGTCTACCATGAGGGACCTTGTCAAAGCCCTTACTGAAGTCCATATAGACAACATCCACTGCCCTACCTGCATCAACCATCTTTCTGACCTCTTCAAAAAACTCTATCAAGTTAGTGAGACACGACCTCCCTTTCACAAAACCATGCTGCCTCTCACTAATACGTCCATTTGCTTCCAAATGGGAGTAGATCCTGTCATGAAGAATTCTCTCCAGTAATTTCCCTATCACTGACGTAAGGCTCACCGGCCTGTAATTCCCTGGATTATTCTTGCTACCCTTCTTAAATACAGGAACAACATTGGCTATTCTCCAGTCCTCCGGGACATCACCTGAAGACAGTGAGGATCCAAAGATTTTTGTCAAGGTCTCAGCAATTTCCTCTCTAGCCTCCTTCAGTGTTCTGGGGTAGATCCCATCCGGCCCTGGGGACTTATCTACCTTAATATTTTTCAAGACGCCTGGTGTAGAGTTTGTTGGTCTGCTGGGTGTAGTTCTCTTTCAGCAGCACCATGGCCTCAGCGTATTTAGGTGCGTCCCGGATGAGGGGAAAGATATCGGAGCTCAGCCGTGTCTACATGATCTGGAGTTTCTGTGCCTCTGTAGGTGGCTCTGTCGCAGATCCGATGTCGGCTTCAAAACAATGGGTGATGGACGGGAGGACGACCTAAAATTGGAAAATGCGATTAAGATTTGTCATGTGAGTGAGTTGGCTGCACAGCAAATCAGTGCACTCACTCTGAAAAATGTTGGTGCCAGCATGGAAGAGGACGCCAGCGCCATCAGCACTGTGACGCAGGTCAATAAGAAACATGGTCTCAGTGCGGGCGGCCATTTTAAGTGGCTGACAGGAGCTGTCATCTTGTGCCAGAAATGTGGCAACCAACGTGGCCCATGGCAATGCCCATCCTTTGGAAAAGTCTGTTCCAGGTCTTGCCGTGTAAATCATTTTGCGAAACAATATTTTTTGCGTCCTACAGTGGACCAAATCAGACCAGTCAACGTGGTTGATGAGATGCCTCCGGACAAACAGTTCTTCATTGATCTAATTTCAACCAAAGACCAGAAGAGTCCGGCCCATAAAAGAACTTTCAAAAAATCACGACGTGAGTAAGAACAAACCTGATGCCATCGCAACCAGATGGAGAAAACACCCAAAAACATCGAAAAAATATCCGATGGCAGCAGCCTCCTCTTCGTGCAGCCACTCCGCTTATGAGCACCACCGGAAGTCCATATATGATGCTTTCTATGGTGCATCTGTAAAAGTTGGTAAGTGTCAGTGTGGATATGCCGAATATCCTTAGTTTCCTGAGGAAGTATAGGCGCTGTTGTGCTTTCTTGGTGGTAGTGTCGACGTGGATGGACTAGGACAGAGTTTTGGTGATGTGCACACCTAGGAATTTGAAGCTGTCAACCATCTCCACTTACGCCCCATTGATGCAGAAGGGGAGGAAAGTACTTTGCTTCTTGAAGTCAATGACCAGTTCTTTAGTTTTGCTAGCATTGAGAGATAGATTTTTGTTGCTGCACCACGCCACTAGGCTATCTCCCGCCTGTATTCTGACTTGTTGTTCGAGATCTGACCCACTATTGTTGTTTCATCAGCAAACTTTTGGATGGAGTTGGAACCAAATTTTGCCACACAGTCGTGTGTGTACAGGGAGTATCGTATGGAGCTAAGTACATAGCCTTGTGGGGCCCTAGTATTGAGGAGTATCGTGGAGGAGGTGCTGCTGTTTATTCTTACTGATTGTGTTCTGTGCGTCAGAAAGTCAGGATCCAGTTGCAGAGTGGGGTGCCAAGTCCTAGGCTTTGGAGCTTTGATATGAGCTTGGCTGGGATTATGGTGTTGAAGACGGAGCTGTAGTCAATAAATAGGAGTCTGATGTACAAGTCCTTGTTGTCAAGATGTTCCAGGATGAGTGTAGAGCCAAGGAATGGCGTTGGCTATGGACCAGTTGAGGAGGTATGTGAATTACAGTGGATCTAGGCATCCTGCAGAGTATGGAGTTGATGTGCTTCATGACCAACCTCTCAAAGCATTTCAATTTATGATTGATGTCAGGGATACCGGATGGTAGTCATTGAGGCATGTTGCCTGGTTCTTCTTTGGCACCTATGGTGCACCTCCAAATACACTGACAAATACAATTTTAACTATGGTGCCAGGATTGTCAAACCAGTCAGTTTAGGGCAGATGGATGAATCAGCTGCCAGCCTGTCAGAAAGGTCAGTGACTCACCTGTACATAATTAATGAGGTTTGTGGTACAGACTCTGGTGGGGGATCCCGCCATACTGTTTGGTGGGACAGATACCTCCAGATGTGCCCATCACACTTAGTCTCAAAATAGGAGAATTCACCCTAAGTGTTTCGGTTTTAGAAATGCAATCCTGTACTGCCTGAATATCTGGCTTGCCATAATCATGTGACTCTGCCATGAGGCGCTCTGACTGTAGGCTGCCATTTCTGATCACAACCAGGCATTGATGAAATAATTACTGTTTGAAAGTCAAGTCAAAGAACTTGTAATTAGATTCAAAGGTAATTGTTCAGCCCATCTGCGTGGGTCTCACCCCCGCAACCCAAAGATGTGTAGGATAGGTGGATTGCCCTTTAATTGGACAAATAGAATTGGGTACTCTAAATTTAAAAAAAGAATTTTGTAGCCCAAATAACTTGAAAAGGCAGCTTATAGAACATAGAACAGTACAGCACAGAACAAGCCATCCGGCCCTCGATGTTGTGCCGAGCAATGATCACCCTACTCAAACCCACCCGATACCCGTAACCAAACAAACCCCCCCTCCCCCCTTACTTTTTAGGACACTACGGGCAATTTATCATGGCTAATCCACCTAACCCGCACATCTTTGGACTGTGGGAGGAAACCGGAGCACCCGGAGGAAACCCACGCACACACGGGGAGGACGTGCAGACTCCACACAGACAGTGACCCAGCCGGGAATCGAACCTGGGACCCTGGAGCTGTGAAGCATTTATGCTAACCACCATGCTACCGTGCTGCCCAAATCTGCTTATCTCAAAACTATAACTGAAGTTGGAATCTTTGAATATCTCTTGCCATTTAAGATGGAGTAATGCATTTGGAGGTGCAATATAACATTACAATGCATTTTGATTGAAATGTTAGTGATGATAAAATAATGAAAATTATCTGTAACTTTTCTGATTGTGCTTGCTGTGATAAAAAATAATCCCAAATACTTTTCCTGAGAAAGATAATGCTAGTATAATAGATATTGGGGTTCATATCCTGACAGAACCATAGGCTGAATTTCACATATTGCCTGCCATGCCGCCCTCTGAATCTATTGCAAGACTTGGTCGGCAGCCATCGGACCTAAAGAACGGCATTCACTGTTGGAGGCTAAATAG
The DNA here is from genome assembly GCF_902713615.1 of Scyliorhinus canicula. NCBI lineage: Eukaryota > Metazoa > Chordata > Chondrichthyes > Carcharhiniformes > Scyliorhinidae > Scyliorhinus > Scyliorhinus canicula. The sequence goes on along the minus strand of NC_052149.1, from coordinate 51,572,394 downwards.
ATTGCCCCTCAATGGGAGGAAGTTCCACCCTGAAAACTGCGATCAATCTGATCAATCCCAGCAGCACCAGAACTGAATAGTGAGCACTGTTGGGACTCCAAGCAGCTCCACAAAGAACTTTGATGGATTCCTGAGCCGGGTGCGTCCCGGGCTTTTTGGGTGAGGAGGGATCATTTGAACAAAACGACAATATAAAAAAACTGCTGTTCAACTTATGGGGTTGGTTTAGCAACCTGGGCTAAATCGCTGGCTTTTAAAGCAGACCAAGGCAGGCCAGCAGCACGGTTCAATTCCCGTACCAGCCTCCCCGAACAGGCGCCGGAATGTGGTGACTAGGGGCTTTTCACAGTAACTTCATTTGAAGTTTACTTGTGACAATAAGCAATTTTCATTTTTTCATTTCATTTCAACTTAAAATCCTTCTGGCTTGTCAAACTTGAATGCTATGGCAAACTGCAAAACTACAGAGAGACCTGGGTCTTCCCATTAATTACATAATCTGTATCCCACTAAGATGTCACAGGGCCTGTTTAGCTAAAACTAAACACAACCCCTCATAAATGATCTACTCTCCAAATAATCTCCAGAAATTATAACAATATCCCATTAGCCCTCTATATGTAAACAAAGTAAATGTTTGGAATCAATCATGACAGTCCTTTTTATGACTTCTTAATCACAGCTTTAGCAGACACACAATCTAGATGCCTTAACCTAGCTTCTTCAAAAATAATACTGCAAGAAATATATACTTTAACCCAAGCTTTTAAGAACCTTACTGCAACAGATATAAAATACAATATATATATTCATCCCGACATCAGATATTTTAACCTATGGTTGATCATGATGTATTTTAAGCAAATTAATTATCCTTCCATACTTCTCTTGAATGCAATACTCTAATCTATACAGATTTGTGATGATTGATAAATTATTGTGTTAGAGATTTGTTTTTACATAGATTAGCTGAATAATGGTAAATGGTTCATTAAGCCAGCCTAGGAATTTAGGGCACAAAAGGCATTAAATTTGTCTTTTTATATACTTTGACTAGCAAAGCTCCCTCCTGAATGACTTACTAACTTATTTCGTGCAATTTACAGCCTGGCAGATCATATGTGATTCAATGAACGAATAAATGATAATTCACTGAGATTACCCCCCCTCCCCCCCAGCCACCCACCACACCATGCCCCTGCCCTCCCCATCAGAGCACTTGATGGTGAGAGGCCAATTTGATTTTGCCATCTCTCGCACGCCTTATCAGGTACAGTAGCAACATTTCAGAATCGTTCTGTATGACCCTGAAACTCAGTGCTGATAGCCTCCAGGTCTTCTTGATTGTCACTGAAACCTGTATCATGCTTTCTTTCCAAGTCCTGTGGCTTCTGCTTCATACCACAATTTTAGTAAAGCCACTTTTCTCTGAATTAGAATGTCCCTCTGCTAACATAATTAATGCTCTGTTTTAAATTGACTTTTCTTGAAAGACTATTGTAGAGATCTACCATGCGGTTCAAGTGCAGTCTCGCTTATACTTTAAAACTCGGTAGAAATTTGAGTTACACTTCTCGGATGCAAGCAAGAATCTTTTATTGCCTCTACTGATTACAATTGAGAGAAACTTAAATCTGTTCTCAATAAAGCCTTGCCAGCAAAAGACATAAAGAGAAGTAATTCATAAAACAATTTTAACTTTCAAAAATAATACAGAAATGGTTTCTTGCTTAAAGCAAAACAGCTTGCGCAAACTTTAAAAGTTAGAGTGGAAAAGTGAAAATACGAAAATAAGGATAGCAAGTAGTTAGATCAAAGTATAGAGTGATCCTGGATAGAAAATGGCTGTCTGAACTCTCATGTTTAAGGAAAATGTTATCAGTCCGAGGCCATATGTCCATATCTCTATGTCATCCTAATTGGTTTGGGTGAGTCAATCCTCAATGTGCAACATAAGTTTTAAATGTTTCATGTTTGAATATTTGTGTGTGCTATGGAATATGATTTTGTGCTGTAATCGAGTCTGGTTCTTACTGGTTTTCTGTTTACTCATTTTATCCATATTCTGAACAATGGTGGCTTCATATTGCTATGGTGCTTATTTCGACCTTGATCTGATTACTGGTACAGCTCATTTCTTAATATGAAATCTGTTCATTAGAACAATAGTCAGTTCATATTGTCAGTAAAAATGTTGCCTTTATCTTCAACTATTTTGTAAATGTGTCAAGCTTTGTACCTCTGTTTAAGTTATATGCTTTGCCATGACCTAATGTTATGAATACTGAAATCCTTATTTTAAAATGGATATTAAAGACTGGGCTTTAATATTTACATTAAAATGGCCCTTTACCTATCAGAAATAGCTGATTTCCTTCAACTATGTACAAAAATATGTCAGTTGAAGGAAATCTGAAAAGTGATATTAATATGTACCTCACAAATGTGCACCTTAAAGGGCGGTTATAAGAAGTCAGCCCTACTAAACCTAACCCCTGAACTACTTTTCATAATAAAACATTGATTAAATTCTATATTCAACACTTACATGATAAGCATTGCTACCTTTATTAAAGCATTTTCTCCCACATTCACAGTAGCAGTTTTGTGTGTCTCTTTGACACAAAAATACGAATCTCCAATAAGCAAGGGTATGAGACATCCACACAGTAAATGTCAAGACCACCACTCCCATACACACATAAAGAAAATTGTTCTACATAAAATTGGTGAAGTCCTACATGAGGTTAATATAAATGTGTAGGAGTAAAATGGTAATCAAAGGGAGAGTGGGGGCCATAAGGGACCAAATAATAAGTATTTTAGTGGAGACAGAGGGCATGGCTGTGGAACTAAATGAGCACATTGCATCTGTCTTCATGAGCAAAGAGGATGCTGCCAATGTAGCAGCAAAATAGGGCTGTATCAATAGTAGATAGGATAAAAAGAAAGCACTACTTCTGTTCCCACTGTTGGAAATTACCCTTAATCACATAATGCAATATAAAGCAGCTTTTTTTCCAAGCCACTTAATTATAGTTAAGTATTTATGACCTTTATAGTTCATGCTTTTAGTTTGATAACGCAGAAATATGTATTGTAACAAGAGCAAATAGGATGAAAGCTTTCTGGTTGCTTAAGGTCAATTATACTTGTCAATAATAGTCACATAATAATTAAATTTCCTCTATCCAACTGATGAACATTCACGATTGTAAAGAACTTTTAGCCTTAAATGGTGAAAATTGTTGTCGTTGAAGATCTTGTGCAATTTTGTAGGCATAGAAATATACGACAGGCTCAGGTTTTTGCCACAACGGAGAGGATCTCTGTTGTGGTGAAATGTGCAGAAATGGCTGAAAATCCTATAGTCCTGCCTCCGAACACTGCATTGCCTGTGTTTGTGGGGGTAGGACTGGAGTTGGGCTAGGGTTTGCGTATGTGCATTTTACAGGGGCCACTTAACTCATCAGCTGCCTCCACAAACGTGACATTTTGGTAGCCCAGGAGTTTGATTTACAGAAAATATAACAACAAACAATGAAAAGCAACAATAAAACACCATAATAACTGTAACACCCCCAAGACCGTATCAACGCATGTATCACACCCCCCTCCCCCAAACCCAGTTAACAAAAAGAGAACTTAAAAATAAATTAAATTAAAATTAAATAAGCAAACATAGTCAACCCCACCCCCCTTTTTCCACCCTTCCCCCCCGGGTTGCTGCTGCTGACCCAGTACCCTATCGCTGAGCCAGAAAGTCGAGGAAAGGTTGCCACCGCCTAAAGAACCCTTGTACTCATCCTCTCAGGGCAAATTTGACCTTCTCCAGCTTGATAAATCCCGCCATGTCATTGATCCAGGTCTCCATGCTTGAGGGTCTCGCACCCTTCCACTGAAGCAAGATCCTCCACCGGGCTACTAGGGATGCAAAGGCCAGCACACCGGCCTCTTTCGCCTCCTGCACTCCCGGCTCCACCCCAACACCAAAAATCACGAGTCCCCAGCCTGGCTTGACCCTGGATCCTACCACCCTCGACACCGTCCTCGCCACCCCCTTCCAGAACTCCTCCAGTGCCGGGCATGCCCAGAACATATGGGCATGGTTCGCTGGACTCCCTGAACACCTAACACACCTGTCTTCGCCCCCTAGACTCATCCTAGACCCGGACATGTGGGCCTGGTGCAGCACCTTGAATTGGATGAGGCTAAGCCGCGCACATGAGGAGGAAGAGTTAACCCTCTCCAGGGCATCAGCCCATGTCCCATCTTGGATCTGTTCCCCCAGTTCCTCCTCCCACTTAGCCTTTAGCTCCTCTACTGACGCCTCCTCCACCTCCTGCATTACCTTGTAGATATCAGATATCTTCCCATCCCCGACCCAGACCCCCAAAGCACCCTGTCACTCACCCCCCTCGCGGAAGCAAAGGGAATCCCTCCACCTGCCGCCTAGCAAACGCCTTTACCTGCAGATACCTGAACATGTTCCCCGAAGGGAGCCCAAATTTCTCCTCCAACTCCCTCAGGCTCGCAACCCTCCCCTCAATGAACAGGTCCCTCAGCTGTCTGATGCCTGCTCTGTGCCAACCCTGGAACCCCCCCATCAATGTTCCCCGGGACAAACCGATGGTTCCCCCTTAGCGGAGCCTCCATCGAGCCCCCCACTTCCCCCCTATGTCGCCTCCACTGCCCCCAAATCTTGAGGGTAGCCGCCACCACCGGACTCGTGGTATACCTCGTAAGAGGGAGCGGCAACAGCGCCGTTACCAGGGCCCCCAGGCTTGTGCCTCCACAGGACGCCATCTCCAACCTTTTCCATGCTGCCCCCTCCCCCTCCATCACCCACTTGCGCACCATCGACACATTGGCCGCCCAATAATACCCCGAGAGATTGGGTAACGCCAGCCCCCCACCATCTCTACCCCGCTCCAAGAAGACCCACTTCACCCTCGGGGTCCCATGCGCCCAAACCAAGCTCATGATGCTGCTAGACACTCTCCTAAAAAAGGCCCTAGGGATAAAGATGGGCAAACACTGAAAAAGGACCAAGAACCTGGGGAGAACCGTCATTTTGACGGACTGCACTCTACCCGCCAGCGATAGCGGCACCATGTCCCACCTTTTGAATTCTTCCTCCATCTGTTCCACAAGCCTGGTAAAATTAAGCTTATGGAGAGTCCCCCAACTCCTGGCCACCTGCACCCCCAGGTATCTGAAACTCTTCACTGCACTCTTAAACGGGAGCCTCCCAATTCCCTCCTCCTGGTCACCCTGGTGTACTACAAATACCTCGCTCTTGCCTAAATTTAACTTATAGCCCGAGAAGCTCCCAAACTCAGCCAACAGCCCCATCACCCCCGGCATTCCCCCCACTGGGTCCGCTACATACAACAGCAGATCGTCCGCATACAGCGATACCCTATGTTCTTCCCCACCCCGCACCAGGCCCCTCCATCTCCCCGACTCCCTCAGCGCCAAAGCCAAAGGTTCTATCGCCAGTGCAAAAAGCAAGGGGGACAGGTGGCACCCCTGCCTGGTCCCACGGTAAAGCCTGAAGTACTCTGATCTCCTTCCATTGCTAACTACACTCGCCATCGGGGCCTCATAAAGCAACCTCACCCATTTGATGAACCCCTCCCCGAATCCGAACCGCTCCAGCACCTCCCACAAGTACCCCCACTCAACTCTATCAAACGCCTTCTCTGCATCCAGCGCCACCACTATCTCTGCCTCCCCCTCCACCACCGGCATCATAATAACATTTAACAATCTCCGCACATTCGTGTTAAGCTGTCTTCCCTTGACAAATCTGTCTGATCCTCGTGTATCACCCCTGGTACACAGTCCTCTATCCTGGTGGCCAGGATCTTCACCAGCAACTTAGCATCAACATTGAGGAGCGAGATTGGCCTGTATGATCCACACTGCAAGGGGTCCTGAACCCGCTTCAGGATCAGAGAGATCAGCGCCCGTGACATCGTCGGGGGCAAAGCCCCCCCCCTCCCATGCCTCATTGAAGGCACGCACCAACAGGGGGCCCACCAGATCCGCATACTTTTTATAAAATTCCACCGGGAACCCATCCGGCCCCGGCTCCTTACCTGACTGCATTTGACCAATCCCCCTGACTAGCTCCTCCACCTCTATCGGCGCCCCCAGCCCCTCCACCAGCTCCTCTTGAACCTTTGGGAAGCGTAGCCTGTTCATGAAGCTTTCCATCCCCCCCCCCCCCCCCCCCAGCACCGGTGGTTCCGACCGGTACAGTTCCTTGTAAAAGTCCCTAATGACCCCGTTCACCTCTGCCCCCTTCTGCACCACATTCCCACCCTTATCCGTCACTCCACCAATTTCCCAAGCCGCATCTTGCCTGCGGAGCTGATGCGCCAACATCCTGCTCGCCTTCTCCCCATACTCATATACCGCGCCTTGCGCCCTCCTCCATTGTGTCTCCGCCTTTCTGGTGGTCAACAAGTCGAACTTGGCCTGCAATCTACGCCGTTCCCCCAGCAACCCCTCCTCCGGGGCCTCCACGTACCTCCTATCCACGTCCAGGAGCTCCCCCACCAGTCTCTCCCTCTCCCTCCTTTCCCTATGGGCCCGGATGGAAATCAGCTCCCTCGGATCACTGCTTTCAGAGCCTCCCAGACCATCCCCACCCGGACCTCCCTCGTGTTGTTGGTCTCAAGATACCCCTCAATACTTCCCCGGACCCTCCTACACACCTCATCAGCCAGCATCCCAACATCCAGGCGCCACAGCGGGCGCTGGTCCCGTGCCTCCCCCATCTCCAGATAGACCCAGTGCGGAGCATGGTCTGAAATTGCTATGGCCGAATACTCGGCATCCTCCACCCTCGGTATCAATCCCCTGCTCAGGACGAAAAAATCTATTCGGGAGTAGACCCTATGTACATGGGAGAAAAAGGAATACTCCCGTGCCCTCGGCCTCCCAAACCTCCAGGGATCCACCCCTCCCATCTGGTCCATAAACCCCCTCAGCACCTTGGCCGCCGCCGGCCTCCTACCCGTCCTTGAACTGGACCGGTCCAGTGGGGGATCTAGCACTGTGTTAAAGTCTCCCCCCATGATCAGGCCCCCTGCCTCCAGGTCCGGAATGCGGCCCAATATGCGCCTCATAAAGCCAGCATCATCCCAATTCGGGGCATATACATTAACCAGCACCACCTTCTCTCCCTGCAGCCTACCCTTCACCATAATATATCTGCTCTCCTTGTCCGACACCACCTCAGCCGCCTCGAACGCCACCCTCTTCCCCACCAGAATCGCCACCGCCCGGTTCTTCGCGTCCAATCCTGAATGGAAAACCTGCCCCACCCACTCCTTGCTCAGACGAACGTGGTCCGCCACCTTCAAGTGGGTCTCCTGGAGCATAGCCACGTCCACCTTCAGCCCTTTCAAATGAGAAAATACTCTAGCCCTCTTAACCGGCCCATTCAGCCCCCTCACGTTCCAGGTGATCAGCCGGATCAGAGGGCACCCCACCCCCCTCCCCCGCCGACTAGCCATAGCTGATCGACTGCTCGCCCCAGGCCAGCACACCCTGCCCGACCCGTCCCCCATGACGATACTGCCTCCCCTCTACCCCCCCCCCGGCCCACACCAGCTCTCTCCTGGCCCTTCCAGCAGCAACCCAGTATCCCCCCCCCCCCCCCCCCCCCCCCAAGGCTAGGACCCCTCCTAGCCGCGACGCACCCTCCATGGTACTTCCGTGAGTCAGCTGGCTTCTGCTGACCCCGGAAACTCTCGCCAAAACCCGGCCCCTCCCGACATGGGGTCATCCCCCCTCCTGCCACTCCTCCTTGGCACCGCTTCAGCGCGGCAAAAAACCAGTAGAGGCCACGCCCCCACCGCCAGCTCCACCCCCCCGCCCCGCAGCGCGGGAAACCAGAGGAAAGCCCGCGCTTTCACACTGCCCCACCCCACCCTTCTGACGCAGCTCCCCAAATTCCAGCTCCACCCCATCCCCCAGCCCCGTACAGAAGAGAGAATAAAAAACAAACCTCCAACATTCCCCACATATCCCAAAAACCATACCCAACAGCCCCACCCGGAAACAGAGCAAAAACCAGCATAAAAAACACATGTCAAAATTACAAAAACGAAAACAGCAACAGCAAAAACAGCAACGACCGTAGTGCAGCGGACCCCGCAGCCCCCAGACCCTAGTTCACCACCTTCGCACTCCAGTCTTGGTAGATTCGCACTACCGAGTTCTCCCACTTGCTGCTCCTCTCTTTCTTGGCCCATCGCAGCACACACTCCCGGTCACTGAATCGATGCAACAGCACCAGCACTGCCCGCGGGGGTTCATTCGTCTTGGACCTCCTGGCCAGCACTCTGTGGGTTCCCTCCAGCTCCAGGGGCAAATGGAAGGACCCCGCTCCCATCAACGAGCTCAGCATCGTGGTCACATATGCCGGGAGATCCGACCCTTCCAGCCCCTCCGCCAGGCCCAGGATCCTCAAATTCTTTCGTCTCGTGTGAAAGTCCAGCTCCTCCAAGCGGTCTTGCCACTTTTTGTGAAGTGCCTCGTGCAACTCCACCTTCCCCACGAGGACCACGGCCTCCTCCTCCCACTCAGCGGCCTGCCGCTGCAACTCCTGAATGGCCACCCCCTGGGCTGCCTGGGTCTCAAGCAGCTTGTTGGTAGTCGCATTCAGGGAGTCCAGCAGCTCAGCCTTCAGCTCCGCAAAACAGCGCAGAAGAGCAGCTTGCTGCTCCTGCGCCCACTTCCACCAGTCCTCGGGTGTTCCGCCGGCCGCCATTTTGTCCTCCTTTCCCCCGCTTTTCCTGGGGAGCTGCTGCAGCATTTTCCTTTGCCCCACTCCGGGTACGCACCATAAATTTCGGGGAATGTTCCTCCAAACACCTTCCCCCACCGGGAATCGTCGAAACAGCGCCATTTGGGGCCCTAAAACAGGCCCGAAAGTCCTTTAATAGCGGGAGCTGCTGAACGTGAGGCTTAGCTCCGCATCACCGCAACCGGAAGTCACAATAAAGATTTTTTTTAAAAACTTATCATTCCTCCTACATTCGCATCCAGATCATTAATATACAACATAAAACAGCCGGCTCTTTGAGGGGGTATAAGATGTGTGTGAATGTTTGGGGGGGGGGGGGGGGGGGGGGGGGTTGGAGGGGTACTACAATTCATAGGCATTATTCATTATGCACTTTCAAGAGTTGGATAACATCGAACATTAGTGGGGGGGGGTTTATGAGGGTTGGGGGAGGGGAGCTGTGTGTGTTAATGGTGACTATGGGTGATTCTCTTTTGTTATTTGTTTATGTTAACATGCAGGGCAGTTGTTTGGGGTTTGGTGGGAGGATGGGATTGTTGTTGTTGATATGGGGATTGACATACTCGTTACTGATTATTGTTTATTGTTGGTGGGTGCAAATTTGAGAGAAAATGTGAAAAAGGAGACTAAAAATATTTTTTAAAAAAATATATATATATCTATATACTACATAGAACAAGTGACCCAGCACTAATTCCTGCAGAACACCACTGGACACAAGCTTCCAGTCACAAAAACAACCGTCAAACATCACCTCTGCCTCCTACCATTAAGCCAGTTTTGGATCCATTTTCCAAATTGCCCGGAATCCCATGGGCTCTTACTTTCTTCATCAGCCTCCCATATGGGACCTTGTCAAAAGCTTTCCTGAAGTCCATGCAGACTACATCAACCACACTACCCTCATCTACACACCTAGTCACCTCCTCAAAAAATTCAATCAAATTTGTAAGATATGGGCCAGGATTCTCCGACATTGTGCCGGGTCGGAGAATACCCAGGGGGAGGCGCGAATCCCGCTCCGCCGCCCTGACGCCGGCTTCCCAAATTCCAGCTCCATTTTTCAGGCGCCGGCGGGATTCCCGCCACACCGGTCGGGGGCCGTTGACAGCGGCCCCCCTGGCAATTCTCCGGGCCCCGATATGCCGAGTGGCCGAGAAGTTTTGCCCAGTCCCGCCGGCGTGGGTTACTCGCCTCACACACGCCGGGAACTGGCAGTTAAGTGTGCGGGAGCCACCTGGGAGGGGGGGGGGGGATCCACCCCAGGGAAGTGGGGGAGCATGGTGGCTTGGCCCAGGATTGGGTCCTACCTACAGGGCCGTCTTTCCTCTGCGCCGGGCCCCGCCATATTGACCGGGGGGGCTGGAGCGGAGAATAAAACCCCCGTGTATGCGCGGAAAAACGCCGTCTTTACGCACATGCGCGAGATCACACCGGCTGTTCTGCGCGTGCACGGACTCGCCCGGGCCGTTCCCCACCGGCTGCAGCAGCAGGGATGACTCCGGTGGCAACCTAGCCCCCTAAAAAGGTGAGAATTCCTCACTATCAGGGGCCGTTAACGTGGAGTCATTGGCGCTGGTTTACCCGCCGGCGTGGGGACATAGCCCCATTTTTAGAGAATCCTGCCAATGATCTCTCTTTCACAAAACCATGCTGACTTGGATTGTGTTCTACCTCTTTTATATATTCCTCGTGAGTTTGGAGTCAGTGCACTGTTGTGTTGAGCAGCAATAGCTCATGTTTTGTCCTTTTAGGCCAAGTTCCAGCAAGCAGTCATGAATTCTTTAGCCATGTTACGATTTCTGTCATTCTTTCTCCTAACAGCAAATAGCACCTCTCTAGACCCCTTAGCCATGTGTGCAACCAAGTGCACAGAACCCCATCCAAAAGAACTGAGTGCCTCAAGGTTTGGTTCCTCTTTTATCTTATCCACTTGTAGGTATTCCAGGATTAGTCAACAGCTCATCTATCTGCCTGTCATTCAAGATTATCAGATGTCAATTTACTGGCAGCCCACTAAGGAAATGGTGGCCATAAAAATATTTTTTAACACTTTTTTTCATTTGATTTCTACTGCTTTCCACCCCATCACGGATATTCCCTTTTGTTATTTATTTCCCTTTTCCTTACCTTGCTTCTGTACACATACATCCCCTTTGCCAGTTCTGACAAAAGTTACAGAGCTGAAATATTAACTATTTCTCCCCCCATAGCTGCTTCCTGACCTGTTGCAATGTTTTCAGAATTTTCTGTATTTATTTCTGCTGTACCTCATTTCAGAATGATTGATGTTGATACTCACTGCCGAAAATGGAAACATGCTCTGATTCCCTTAACAATGGCATATTTTGTCATTTAAGCACAAAATAAATGGCTGCCTGTATTTTGTAATAACAAGGAGCGGAGGAGGACATGGCCAGGGACAGCACCAAGCATACTTAAAATGACGTGTCAATCTAGTGAAGCTACAACACAGGACTACTTGAGTGCCAAACAGTGGAAGCAGCAAGTAATAGACAGAGCTAAGCAAATCCACAACCAATGGAACACATCTAAGCTCTGCAGTCGAGCCACCTCCAGTTGTGAATGGTGGTACATGTAAACAACTGGAGAAATTGGCTCCACAAATATTCTGATCCTCAATGATAAGGGAGCTCAGCACATGAGTGCATATGCAACAATCTTTAGCCAGAAGTGCTGAGTGGATGATTCATCTCAGCCTCTTCCTGAAGTCCCCAGCATCACAAATGCCAGTCTTCAGCCATTCGATTCATGCCACATGATGTCAAGAATTGGTTGAAGGGACTGAATACTCTAAAGGTTCTGTTACCTGGTAATATTCCAGATATAGTACTGAAGATGTGCTCCAGAACGAGCCACACCCTAGCCAAGTCGTTCTAGCACAGCTACAACACAGGCAGCTATACTGGCAATGTGGAAAGTTGCCCAGTTATGTACTGTCCACAAAAAGCAGAACTAATCTAACCCAGCCTCACGCCCCTGAAGACCCGGGTTCTATCCGGCTCCGGGTCACTGTCCGTGTGGAGTTTGTACATTGTTCCGTGTCTGCATGGGCCTCACCCCTACAACCCAAAAGATGACCACACTAGATTGCTCCTTAGTTGGAAAAAAAGAATTTTAAATTTATTTTTAAAAAAATCTAACCCAGCCAATTATTGCCCCATCAGTCTATGCTCGATCATTAGCAAAATGACGGAAGATGTTATTGGCAGTGCTTTCAAGCAGCACTTACTCAGCACTAACCTATTCACTAATGCTCTGTTTGGGTTCCACCAGGGCCACTCAGCTCCTGACCTAATTACAGCATTGGTCCAAACATGGACAAAAGAGCTGAACTCAAGAGGTGAGGTGAGAGTGTTTGCCCTTGACAATGCAGCATTTGACAAAGTATGACATTAAGGATGCTTAGCAAAACTGGGGTCAATGGAAATGGGGAAAAATGATTGGAACTAACAGGAAAATGGTTGTAATTGTTGGAGGTCAATCATCAGTCCCAGGACATCATTGCAGGAATTCCTCAGAGCAGTGCCTTAGGCCCAATGATCTTTAGCTGCTTCATCGATGACTTTCCTTCAATCAAAAGGTCAGAAGGGGAGGGTGTTTGCTGAGGATTACAGAATTTTCAGCTTCATTTATAATTCATCAGATACTGAAGCAGTTCAGGCTCATAGGCAGCAAAACCTGGAGAACAGTGAGGCTAACATTAACGCTTTGGCTGACAAGTGGCAAGTACATTCGGCTCCGCGCAATCAGACCGACCGTAAGACGTAGCAGCAGAAATAGGCTATTTTGCCCATCAAGTCTGCTCCATCATTCAATGAAACCTTGGCCGGGATCCAGAAGTGGGATTTGCGATCAGCCGCAGAATAGGAGGTCGGACCAAAATCGGGATTCAAGCTGAACTCGCCCAGTCACTGAACCTGTCTGTTTCCTCTCGACTCTTTGTGTCATACATTCACTTGGATTGGATTGGATTGGATTTGTTTATTGTCACATGCACCGAGGTACAGTGAAAAATATTTTTCTGCTAGCAGCTCAACAGATCAATAAGTACATGAAAAGAAAAGGAAATACAAGAAAATACATAATAGGACAACACAAGGTACACAATGTAGTCAGGGGAGGAGTGTATGCAGGAGATAGCTAGTGATGGTCAAACGAGCAGTTAGTTTGAGAAGGTTAGATTATAGTTTATGCCAGTAGTGAGATTAGCAGTAGATGAGTGTAGTTAGATGAACAGTTTCTCATATGAGGAAAGATTGAGGACTCATTGTTTGTACTCATTGGAGTTCAGAAGGATGAGGGTGGATCTTATTGAAACTTAAAGGTACTGTGAGGCCTGGTTAGAGTGGACATGGAGAGGATGTTTCCATTTGTAGGAAAAACTAGAACCATTGGACACAATCTCAAACTAAAGGGACGATTCTTTAAAACAGATGAGGAGGAGTTTCTTCAGCCAGAAGGTGGTGAACCTGTGGAACTCTGCTGCAGAACGCTGTGGAGGCCAAATCACTGAGTGTCTTTAAGACAGGCAGATAGATTCTTGATTAATAAGGGTATTAGGGGTTATGGGGAAAATCAGCAGAATGGGGATGAGAAAAATATCAGCCATGATTGAATGGCGGAGCAGACACAATGGGCCGAGTGGCCTAATTCTGCTTCTATTGTCTTATGGTCTTAATTCTGTATTCTTAAGGACTAAGTGTCAAATCCCAGTTTAGTAGTGTAAATAAAATCTTAGCTTTGTTTAAGTAAAAGCTATACAGTGGTCTTTGTGGAACACTACGCCAACCATCCGAAATAAGCAACACAAAGAACACCACCTTAAAAAATTCTAATAAATTTGTCAAGCATGATTTCCCCTTCATGAAGCCATGCTGACTCTGCCTGATTATATTATGTATTTCTAAATGTTCTGCTATTAGATCCTTTATGATGGACTCTAATATTTTCCTAATGACAGATCTTAAGCTAACTGGCCTATAGTTAGCTGTTTTTTTTTTTGTCTCCCTCCCTTTTTGAATAAGAGTGTCACATTGTCAGTTCTCCAATCCTCTGGGACTTTTCCAGAATTTAAGGATTCTTGGAAAATTACTGCCAATGCATCCATTATCTCTGTAGCTACTTCCTTTAATATTTTAGGATGTAACCCATCAGGCCCAGGGGACTTACTGACATTCAGCTCCATTAGTTTCCCTCGTACTTTTTCTCTAGTGATAGTTATTATATTTATTTACTCACCCTCTTTTGCCCCTTGATTATTTAGTAATTTTGGAATGTTATTTGTGTCTTCCACCATGAAGATTGATGCAAAGTATTTATTTAACTCTTCTGCCATTTGCTAGTTCCCCATTATTATTTCCCCAGTCTCATTCTCTAAGGGGCCTATGTTCACTTTAGCCTCTCTCTTCCTTCTTGTATATTGAAATAAGATCTTACTGTCTGTTTTTATATTACTTACTACTTTACCCTCATAATTTATCTACTTCATCTTCATTATTTTTTGGTCATATTTTGTTGGTTTTTAAACCTTTCCCAATCCTCTGGCTTACCCTCATCTTTGCCGCATTGTATGTCTTACTTTCAGTTTAATCCTATCCTTAACTTCCTTGGTTAACCATGGTTGATTTACCCCTTTCTAGAATCCTTCCTCAATGGGATATATCTTTGTTGTAAATCATGAGCTATTTTCATAAATATCTGTCATTACTGATCAACCGTCTTTTCTGCTTAACCCCTTTCCCAGTCCACTTCAGCCAATTCTGCCCACATTCCTTTGTAATTACCCATATTTAAGTTTAGCATTGTTGTTTCTGACCTATGTTTCTCACTCTCAAACTGAATGCTAAATTCTACCATGTTATGGTCACTGTTTCCTAGGGGATCTTTAACACTGGAATTATTTATTAAACCTGCCTCGTTACACATTACAAGATCAAAGATATCCTGTTTCCTGGTTGAATCCACAACATATTATTCTAGGAAACTGTCCCGAATACACTCTATGAATTCTTCCTCTGTCAATTTGATTATCCCAATCTATATGAAAATTAAAGTTAACCATGATTAATGTACTGCCTTTTTTACATGCCCTCATTATCTCCTGATTTATTCTCTGTATACAGTATAGCTACTAGTTAGGGGGTGTATAGACTACTCCCATTAGTGTCTTCTTCCCCTTGATCAGGTGTCATGCAATGACCACCTCTAAAAACATCTCCCCTTGACTTTAAATGGCATTACTATCATTGAATCCTGAACTATCAACATCCTGGGGTTACCATTAAAGAGAAAATGAACTGGACCAGCCATATAAATATTGTGACTACAAGACCATGTCAGAGGCTGGGGATTCTGGAGTGAGTAGCTCACTTCCTAACTCCCCAAAGTCTGTCCCCCATCTACTATGCACAAGTCAGGAATGTGATAGAATACTCTCCATTCGCCTGGGTGTAGCTCCAACAACACTCAAGAAATTTAACACCAACCCAGACAAAGCAGCCTGCTTGATTGGCACCCCATCTACCACTTTAAACATTCAGTTCCTCCAGCACCGACATACAGTAGCAGCATTGTGTACCATTGATAAGATGCAGCACAGCAGCTCACCAAGACTCCTTTGACAACATCTTCCAAATGTAACCTCCACCACCTAGAAAGACAAGGGCAGCAGATGCATGTAATTACCCCTTCAAGTCAAATGCCATCCTGGCTTGGAAATATATTGCCGTTCCTTCATTGTCGATGGGTCAAAATCCTGGAACTCTCTCCCTAACAGCATTGTGGGTGTACCCACACGATGTGGACTGCAACGGTTCAGAAGGAAGCTCACCATCACCTTATCAAGGGCAGTGAGGGATGGTCAATAAATACTGACCTTGTCAATGACATAAGCCCAGGTCTCAAAAGAAAGAATGAAATAAAACAAAAGTTATGCCTGGAATTATGCTGTAATTATTATAATTGTTCTTGCTCTGTTTTACTGGAATGAATGAGGCTTCAATAAAACACTCTTCTGCTTGAGAATGTGCAATCATTACTGTCTGTTCTGGAGCTCACATGTCATTTATAATGGCTTAGAACAAAGGCAAAAACAATTCTTCTCATGCTCAAATTACTATCTGGACAAAGGGTGCTTTCAGCTTTTTTAAATTATGAAGAAATTGGGTGGATCAATAAAGGGGCCATAAATCATAAGTGTCACTGAAAGTGAAGAAAGAGATTAGGAGAATTTCTTGCAGAATTGAATATCTTCCCACAGATTTTCAACCCAAGTGGATTCCCGTGGGTGGGCGAGACATGCAGCATGTGGGAGTCATTGCCTAGCATCTCAATCAGACCACAATGCTCATACACTGTGCCTGAACATTGCGGGAGGCAACACTGCACACAGAGCACCCAACATCCAAATAACCAGGGGATGGGACACAACTGTGGGGACATGTCCAAGGCTGGAGGGTGTGCGAGTGCAATGAGGAGGGGACCAGCACCTGGACAAGGTGTGGGTTTCTGGAGTACAGGGTGTGGGGTCTGTTGACAGGTGCCCACTGTGACCAGGTATGCATAGACAGGATGTTCTGGGTGTGGGGGAAGCGGGGGGTGGGGAATCAATGGGGGAATGGAGGTCCCCGGGGATGGGAGCCACCACTGTTAGTCAGTCAAACACCCTCTCCAAATTCCTTACATATGTTGAACGTTATGGTCGGCATTTTGGACCCCACAGAACAGGCCCTTGTGGTGCTGCTGGTAGGCTGGGCGGTCAGATGCTGGAGATGACGGCAGCAGCAGCATCTGCAGATAATAGAGGCAGCTGCCCACGTGCCGGACCCCACCCCACACCCTGAGGACCCAGCCTCCCAGTAAGCCAGGGAGGGTCCTGGGGGGAAAGGCCTGCAACAGCCCAGAGTGTACAGACGTCGCTGGTCGTTTGAACAGATGACGAACAGCAGGAGGCTCTGCCTCAACAAGGAGATGGTGCAGCACCAGTGCCTTGTCCTCGCAGACTTGACATCACTTGGAGGAGGCTGCGTTGGCCATCAAGGTCACCACAGCCCTGAACATTTACACCTTGGGATCATTCCTGGGCTCGAGTGAGGACCTATGTGACACCTAACAGGCCACAGTCCACCGGTGCATCTGACAGGTCACAGATGCCCTGTTTGCCCAGCCATAAACTATATCAACTTTGAAATGGACCAAGTCCAACAGGATGCCCGGGCAGCAGAATTCTCTGCCATCGCCGAAATGCGACAATGGTGATAAGAACATAACATAAGAACATAAGAACTAGGAGCAGGAGTAGGCCATCTGGCCCCTCGAGCCTGCTCCGCCATTCAATGAGATCATGGCTGATCTTTTGTGGACTCAGCTCCACTTTCCGGCCCGAACACCATAACCCTTAATCCCTTTATTCTTCAAAAAACTATCTATCTTTACCTTAAAAACATGTAATGAAGGAGCCTCAACTGCTTCACTGGGCAAGGAATTCCATAGATTCACAACCCTTTGGGTGAAGAAGTTCCTCCTAAACTCAGTTCTAAATCTACTTCCCCTTATTTTGAGGCTATGCCCCCTAGTTCTGCTGTCACCCGCCAGTGGAAACAACCTGCCCGCATCTATCCTATCTATTCCCTTCATAATTTTAAATGTTTCTATAAGATCCCCCCTCATCCTTCTAAATTCCAACGAGTACAGTCCCAGTCTACTCAACCTCTCCTCATAATCCAACCCCTTCAGCTCTGGGATTAACCTAGTGAATCTCCTCTGCACACCCTCCAGCGCCAGTACGTCCTTTCTCAAGTAAGGAGACCAAAACTGAACACAATACTCCAGGTGTGGCCGCACTAACACCTTATACAATTGCAACATAACCTCCCTAGTCTTAAACTCCATCCCTCTAGCAATGAAGGACAAAATTCCATTTGCCTTCTTAATCACCTGTTGCACTTGTAAACCAACCTTCTGTGACTCATGCACTAGCACACCCAAGTCTCTCTGAACAGCGGCATGCTTTAATATTTTATCGTTTAAATAATAATCCCGTTTGCTGTTATTCCTACCAAAATGGATAACCTCACATTTGTCAACATTGTATTCCATCTGCCAGACCCGAGCCCATTCACTTAACCTATCCAAATCCCTCTGCAGACTTCCAGTATCCTCTGCACTTTTCGCTTTACCACTCATTTTAGTGTCATCTGCAAACTTGATGCTCCTCAGTGTTTGGTCAATGCTCTGAGGCACTCGGCAATGCCCACCTGCGACTGGGACAAGCTCTGCAGTCCCTTGGCCTTTCCCACCTGAGACTGGGACATGTGCTGCAGCATCGCATCAAGGTCAGACTGATCCAGGGTACATCCCCCAGCGAGTCGCAGTCTGCCGAGGACCTCAACCATGGTCGTCACCGACTGCGCCACGCCTTAGACGCATCCACTAATGGTACTGGCATTGTGCACCAGGCTCTCCACTGTGGTCGCCACCCTAGCAATGTTAGCCTCAGTGCCACGCATTGCTGGTGACATCTCCTGCGACCGTAGCCTCTATGACTCCTCCAATCGGCTATGGACCTGCTGGAGATTCGCTGACATCTTCCTCTGAATATCCTGGCTGCACCCAAATGACTCCATCAGCTCCAGGAATACCACTGCCATAGGCTTAGCATGAGGGTGGAACAAGCTGGGGTCTGGGATCCAGCAGATCTCCGAATGCTGTCTCGCCTGGGCATTCCTGCCTCCACCTGATGTGCATTAGCAATTGTGTGGTGCTCACCAGATTGTGCCCCAGAAGCCTGTCCACTAACGTTTCCCACCGAGATGTGTGACTGCGTTGGTGGAAGGTGATGTGATAGCTGTGATGCTTTGCCGGTAGTCTCCTTGGAGCTCTCCTCCGAGGTGGTCTCTTTGGTGGTGGTAGTGGGGGGGGGGGTATGGGTGGCAGCGACTCTGGATGGCCCAGCCTCATCAGATTGAGATCTTGCGAGACAATGGACATGTGGTCAGTGAGAGGGAAGGAGCTGGTTTAGCTCACTAGGCTAAATCGCTGGCTTTTAAAGCAGACCAAGCAGGCCAGCAGCATGGTTCGATTCCCGTACCAGCCTCCCCGGACAGGCGCCGGAATGTGGCGACTAGGGGCTTTTCACAGTAACTTCATTGAAGCCTACTTGTGACAATAAAGCGATTTTCATTTTTTCATTTCGTCTGACATGAACAACCCACTTGAGACAGGAGAATGGGCAGTGGATCCTCATTGTTGGTGACCGCTCTCTCCTTGGTCAACCCTGTGATCTCCAGGGCTCATTCCTCGTAGGGGGTGAGGACTCGGATCTCTGGAATCCATTTTTGGCATTAAGTGCCGTTGAATACGGGCCATGATATCGCCAACACAGCCGTCGGGAAACACCCCGCCAAACCCACCCAAAATTACATGTAGGAATTTTTCAGTTAAATCGTGCCCAATAGGTCTTTTGTCTGGTTGGAAGGGCTAAGGTGGTCCGAATGGTCACCCCAATCTCATGATTACATACCAATGTTTGTATTGGTATGTACTGTTTGGCCCTGACAGGATTTACTGGAGGAACATATTTATTTCACTGAAGTAATAATTAGTAGAAATGTAAAAACTGAACATTAATGAAATAATACAATGCTGGGAGCCTTGTGGCGCAGTAGGTAGAACCTTTATCTCTGAGCAACAAGCTCTGGGTTTGAGTCCTACCCAAGAACACGATGGCTGAGGAAAGACTATTTGTAGTGTGATGCACTATCAATTACAAGAAGACGAGAATGGAATGTAATCGAGGCTTTATTACACTGAGATGTGTGGCCTCCTACAGCAGCTGACAAAATGGCTGCTGTACGGGGAGCTCACAAATTTATACTCCACCTACTGGGCGGAGCCAGCAGGCAGGGATCTACCGCCGTACCTGTAGTACACCGTAAAACACATATATATACAGGGGTGACTACCACATTCACCGCCTGTTAAAAATGAGTCCAGCGGGGGTGGTGGAGAACTGTATACAGAAAGTTGTGTTTAAATTTACAGATAATATTACAAATTCAGGTGGTCCGGTGCCTTGATCTGCCGTCGAGAGCGCCATAGTGCTGGTGGCAACTCAGGCGGCGGGTTGGTCTTTGGTGACTCCGGGAGCGTGTCAAAATCCTCTTCATCCCCGGGTGGGAGCAAGGGGAGGACGAATTGTCCTGGAGCGGGGGCTGCAGTGGGGTGCGCTGGGGGAAGGGTGGCGTCGGGGCAGAGGGGGGTGTGTGGAACCAGCTGGTGCCAGGTCCCTGAGGGAGACTGTGTCTTGGCGATCGCCGGGGTACGCTATGTAAGCGTACTGCAGGTTGGCGTGGAGTAAATGTACCCTCTCAACCAACGGGTCCACCTAGTGGAGTCGCACGTGTCTACGGAGGAGAACGGGTCCTGTAGCTGCCAGCCGTGTTGGGAGCGAAACCCCGGAGGTGGACTTCCTAGGGAAGGCAACGAGACGTTCATGGGGAGTTTCATTAGTCGCGGTGCACAGGAGCGACCGAATGGAGTGGAGTGCGTCGGGGAGGACCTCCTGCCAGCAGGAGGCCGGGAGATCTCTGAACTGTAGGGCCAGCTGGACGGCCCTCCAGACCGTCCCATTCACCCGCTCCACCTGCCTGTTTCCCCTGGGGTTGTAGCTGGTCGTCCTGCTCGAGGCAATGCCCCAGTTGAGCAGGTACTGGTGCAGCTCATCGCTCATGAATGAGGATCCCCGGTCACTGTGGACGTAGGCGGGGAAGCCGAACAGAGCGAAGATGGTGTTGAGGGCTTTGATGACGGTGACAGACATCATGTCGGGGCATGGGACGGCAAAGGGGAATCGGGAATATTCATCGACCACACTGAGGAAGTATGTGTTCCGGTCGGTGGATGGGATGGGCCCTTTGAAGTCCACGCTGTGGCGTTCAAAGGGGCGGGAGGCCTTCACCAGGCGCGCACGGTCTGGTCGGTAGAGGTGCGGTTTACACTCCGCACAAACCTGGCAGTCTCGGGTGATCGCCCTGACTTCCTCGATGGAATGGGGCAGGTTGCGGGCCTTGATGAAATGGTAAAAATGGGTGACCCCTGGGTGACAGAGATTGTCGTGCAGGGTCCGGAGTCGGTCCACTTGTGCACTGGCACATGTACCTCGAGATAGGGCATCGGGGGGCTCATTAAGCTTACCGGGGCAATACAAAATCTCACAGTTGTAGGTGGAGAGCTCGATCCTCCACCTCAAGATTTTATCGTTTTTGATCTTGCCCCGCTGTGTGTTGTTAAACATGAAGGCAACCGACCGTTGGTCAGTGAGGAGTGTGAATCTGCCGGCCAGGTAATGCCTCCAATGCCGCACAGCTTCAACGATGGTTTGGGCCTCCTTTTCGACGGAGGAGTGCCGATTTTTGGAGGCATGGAGGGTGCGGGAAAAGAATGCCACGGGCCTGCCTGCCTGGTTGAGGGTGGCGGCCAGAGCCATGTCTGATGCATCACTCTCGACTTGGAAAGGCAGTGTCTCGTCGACCGTGCGCATCGCGGCCTTGGCGATGTCGGCCTTGATATGGTTGAAGGCCTGGTGAGCCTCAGGTGTCAGGGGAAAAACGGTGGATTGAATGAGTGGGCGGGCCTTGTCCACATAGTTTGGGACCCACTGGGCGTAATACGAAAAGAACCCCAGGCATTGTTTGAGGGCCTTGGGGCAGTGGGGGTGAGGGGATTCCATGAGGGGGCGCATGCGATCGGGTCGGGCCCCAGAACTCCGTTCTGGACCACATAGCCGAGGATGGATAATCGGTTCGTGCTGAACCTGCACTTCTCCTTGTTATACGTCAGGTTGAGGAGAGCGGTGGTGTGGAGAAATTTGGAAAGGTTGGCGTCATGGTCCTGCTGATCGTGGCCGCAGATGGTGACATAGTCCAGGTATGGGAAAGTGGCCCGCAGTCCGTACCGGTCAACCATTCAGTCCATCTCCCATTGGAAGACCGAGACTCCGTTGGTGACGCCGAAGGGAACCCTAAGAAAGTGGTAAAGGCGGCCGTCTGTTTCGAACACAGTGTATGGGCGGTCCGCCTTACGGATGGATAGCTGGTGGTAGGCAGATTTCAGGTCCACTGTCGAGAAGACCAGGTATTGTGCAATGTGATTGACCATATCAGATATGCTTGGGAGGGGGTACGCGTCGAGCTGCGTGTACCAATTAATGATCTGACTGTAGTCAACGACCATCCTGTTTTTCTCCCCAGTTTTGACCACTTCCATTTGGGCTCTCCAGGGGCTGTTGCTGGCCTCGATGATGCCTTCTCGAAGAAGCCCCTGGACTTCAGACCTGATGAAGGTTCTGTCCTGGGCGTTGTACCGTCTGCTCCTGGTGGGGACGGGTTTACAATCCGGGGTTAGGTTTGCAAAAAGGGAAGGTGGGTCGACATTAAGAGTTGCGAGGCTGCACATGGTAAGGGGTGGGAGGGGCCTGCCAAATTTCAGGGTTAGGCTCTGGACGTTGCACTGGAAGTCCAGGCCGAGTACCAAGGCAGCGCAGCGGTTGAGGAGGACGTAGAAGCGGAAGCCGCTGAACTCCACACCCTGGACGGTGAGGGTGGCGATGCAGTAATACCGGATCGCCACGGAGTGGGATCTGGAGGCCAGGGAGATTCTCTGGTTAACGGGGTGTACCGCGAGGGAGCAGCGCCTTACTGTATCAGGGTGAATGAAGCTCTCATTGCTCCCGGAGTCCAGCAGGCAGGTGATCTCGTGCCCGTTGACCTTCACTTTTGTTGAAGCGGTCGCGAGGTTGTGTGGTCGAGACTGGTCAATCGGGACCGAGGCAAGACGCAGTTGGTCTTCGGCGGTTGCAGGCAATGGGCGGCCTGGTGAGGTGCCCGACGGGCAGGGGTCCTGAGTCGGGTAAGATGGCGGCACCAATGGGCCGCACATGTCATGGGGGAGGCAAGATGGCGGCGCCCTGGGGCTGCATGTGTCCTGGGCGAGGCAAGATGGTGGTGCCCTGGGGCTGCACGTGTCCTCGGGCAGGCAAGATGGCGGCGCCCTTTGGTCCTGGGAGACAAGATGGTGGCGCCCACGGGCCGCACGTGTTGTGAGCAGAGTAAGATGGCGGCGCCCGATGGCCGCACGTGGGGTGTGCCGGGACAATAGTGGCGATTGAGCGGGCCTGACACACTGCAGCAAAATGTCCCTTCTTGCCACAGGCCTTGCAGAGAGCGCTTCACGCCGGGCAGCGCTGTCGGGGGTGCTTTGACTGCCCACAGAAGTAGCATTTGGGTCCCCCGGGGTTAGTTGGCTGCCGCGTGGCACAGGCGTGGGGTTGGCTGAGGGCGGACGCTGATGGGGGTCCATGATGGGGCAGCCGTCTACGGGATCTAAGATGCACAGGGGGGGTGGGCCGCGCGGTCGGGGGCATAGGCCTGAACGTTGCGTGATGTGACCGTAAGTGAGAGCACTAGTTTTGTGGTCGGCGCGAGGTCGAGCGTGGCCCCTTCTTAGAGGCGCTGGCGGATGTAGGCAGACCCTATGCCCGTAACAAATGCGTCTCTCATCAGCAAATTCAAATGTTCCGTGGCAGAAATGGCCTGGCAGTCACAGTCTCTAACTAGGGCGAGCAGGGCACACCAGAAATCTTCCACCGACTCACCGGAAAGTTGGTGCCGCGTGGAGAGGAGATGACTGGCGTAGATTTTGTTAGTCCGCTGAGCTAAGTTTTCCTTCAGTAGCGCCAGTAGTCACAAATTAATCACAGTCAACATGAATGGCTGTAATTTGATAGGACGATTTTGTATGTGCAATTCCTCACATCATGTAGCTTAATGCAGTTCTGCCACCTACTGGGAAATGCGCATAACACAAACAGAAACTGAAACCAGTTATCTCATGCTCAGATGAGAGCCAGAAGAGACCCCATTATAATTTCATATTCACATCAGTGGCATTACCAACATTAACAGAAATCCTTAATAATGTAGCCCCAAAAGATTTATTCTCCTCGTGAATTTTTAGTCAGCCAATTTCTATCTACATTGAAGCACTCGTCCAGTCTAACCAGGTTAGCAAAGTGTGCGTGTCTCTGTGTGGGCTGGAGCAGTCTGGATCAGGTGGCTGTGTGAAACCAACAAAGGTACTAGATGAGAGGCTGGCAAGGGAGCAGACATTCTGCCATCCTGAGAGGACTGCGCAAGCGTCTCTCATGGAGCCAATGTGACTGTAATATGGCTGGTCTCTAGCTCTGTTTGAGAATAATGTGTATATATTGATACTCTGGAGGTCCCCATCTATTCATTCCACAATATTTCCTATTCATACATTCACAAGATGGAAGACAGTCGCACACCCAAGGACTTTCTGTATGGTGAAGTAGGCGGAGTCAGCTGACCAGTGGAGCACCCAAAGCTCTGCTTCGAGGATGCTTACAAGTGTGGCATGATGGCCCTAAATGACCATTGTCACACCTTGGACTCACTAGCTGATGACTGAGGAAAATGGGGACAATTCCTTCGGGCTGGCGGGTACCACCGTGGTGACGAGTGGCTAGAGCAGCTTTGGCAACAGGCGCCAATGTGGAAAGTAATAACTCAAAATGACACTTGATACCTTCATGTGCGGCACTTGTGGCAGGGCCTCCCTCTGCAAGATTGGCCTTTTCAGCTACCAGCAGAGGTGCTGCGTGAAGATACCCCAGCTGAAATGTTATGTGTCTGTCATCTTTCATAGATGGAAGGATGCCGAAGTAAAATAATGAACAGATAAATCTTTCTGGAGATAAATATTACTATAGTTGGTATCCAATGCCATGCATGACCATTATGAATTTGTAGGTACTGACTCTGGTTCAGTGGGAGGCCCTTTGCCAGTATCCCAGTCAGCAAAACCAGTCCTTGTATAGGTCGGAGGGCAGAAGGGGCTAATGTGGGATTCTAAAGCAGCAGGATGTCAATTAGGCTAATTAATGAGCCAATTGACACCCATTATCCTTGACCCCACTGCAATTCAGTGGTGGCTCAGAGATTTAATAGGAGCTGCTCTGTTCTCCTGCACCTCATCGGAAGGCCACCCTGCAAACCCTTGTCGGCTTTAGCTGTCCCTTTCCGGGAGTGGTGGGGACTTCTGCCACCAGGATTTGAATCCTTGGAAAAACCTAACTGAGGCTCTCCCCCAGTTCTCCAACCAGTGGGTGAGATCTCAGGCCAACTCATTCCAGCCCAAAGAACCTGAAACGAGAGAAATGAAAAGTGCAATGAATGGGGACAGAGTAGCCCAAATCAAACAGCAAAAAAATGGAGGTAAAGTAAATGGACTTCAGTGCAGAGGTGCAGTCAAAATACACAGGTGAATAAGGGCATTTATGGCAAGATCTATATATACGTGTGATCGGATGGAAGATACAAGAGTTTAAGTGCCTGACTTGCTGAGTATTCCCAGCATTTTCTGCTTTTATTCCAACATCTGCACAATTTTGCTTTTGTAAAACCCTATGTAACTGAAACTATGGTTTCTGAAAACATATATTCAAAGGGTGTTATTACGACTAGCTGGTCACTTAACCAATTAAATGTTTGCTGACCAGGTATTGTGATGTCATGCAGTTGGCAAGTCTGCTGGCTAAAGGCAAGCAGCGAATGGTAGCACACATTAGCTGGAGCTTCAAGGTCTGAACTGATGACAGCTTACTCAGGTACTGACTGCTCTAGTTTAAAGTCATAATGTAGTTTGGAGTGTGGCAGAATTTGATTGGTTAAGTGAGATGTGATGCCAATGTGAGGTAATGGGATTTTTTTCCAGGCTGGAATTGTATTTGATTGGCTGATCACAAAAGCAGTGATTACATCTTGAAATCTAACCGCATCTTAACTAGTTGGTGAAGTTACGCTATACAATTTAGCACAATCGCATGGACAGAAGAAGTGTTAGTACATTAAATCACAGAATCGCAGAATTGTTACGACACAGAAGGAGGACCTTCGACCCAGCATATCTGCACTGGCTGCCCAAACGAGCATCATAGAAACATAGAAAATAGGAGGCCATTCGGCCCTTCGTGACTGCTCCGCCATTCATTATGATCATGGCTGATCATCAAGTTTAATACCCTGATCCTGCCTTCCCCCTCATATCCTTTGATCCCTTTAGCCACAAGAGCTATATCTAATTCCTTCTTGAAATTACACAACGTTTTGGCCTCAGCTATTTTCTGTGGTAATGAATTCCACAGATTCACCGCTCTTTGGCTGAAGAAATTTCTCCTCACCTCAGTCCTAAACGGTTTACCCCCTTATCCTCAAACTATGGCCCCTAGTTCTGGACTCCCCCATCATCAGGAACATTGTTTCTGAATCTACCCTGTCTAATCCTGTTAGAATTTTGTAAGTTTCCATGAGATCCCTCTCAGTCTTCTAAACTCCAATGAATATAATCCTAACCAATTTAGTCTCTCCTCATAGGACAGTCCCACCATCCCAGGGATCAGCTTGGTAAACCTTTGACTTGATGAAATACTCCTGCCTTTTATGGCCGCGCCCACACAATTTCCATCCTCACTTCCTTCAATATCCTTGGATGCATCTCATCCAAATGCAGTGTCTTGTTAGCTCTCACTGGTGACAGTCAATACTTCCTCCTTATCAGTTTTGAACCCTTCTAGGGACAGAGTTTCCTCATCTGTCACCATTGGCTGTTTAGCATCTACCTCCTTGGTAAATACGGATGCAAAGTATTCATTTAATGCTTCAGCCATGTCCCCAGCCTCCATATGTAAATTTTATTTTAGGTCCCTTATCAGCTCTACTCCTTCGTTTAGCTCTCTTCCTATTGCCTATAGAGGACTTTGGGATTCCTCTTTATATTGGCTACCAGTTTTTTCTCATAACCTCTCTTTGCTTCTCTCTTTAAAAATTTTTTAAAAATAAATTTAGTGTACCCAATTCATTTATTTCCAATTAAGGGGCAATTTGGCTTGTTCAATCCACCTACCTTGCACATCTTTGGGTTGTGGGGGTGAAATCCACACAAACACGGGGAGAATGTGGAAACTCCACACGGACAGTGACCCAGAGCCGGGATCAAACCTGGGACCTCGGCGCCATGAGGCAGCAGGGCTAACCCACTGCGCCACCGTGCTGCCCTCTCTTTGCTTCTCTAATGTGCTTTGTCACCTTCCTTCCGAACCTTATGTATTCCTCTTGATTCCCAAATGTGTTTTTTACTTGACACCATCATAACCACAATTTTTATTCCTCATCTCAATTTCTTTCTCGTTTTTCATCCAGGAAGCTCTGAATTAGTTTACCCTACCGTTCCATTTTAAGAGGATATACCTTTAATGTGTCCAGACCATTTCTGTTTTGAAGGTAGCCCATTGTTCAGCTACAGTTTTCCCCACCAACATTTCATTCCAATCCAACTGACCCAGCACCGTTCTTACCCCATTAAAGTCAACTCACTCACCAGTTAATTATTTTTACTCTGCATTGCCTATTTTCCTTTTCTATCATCATCACAAACCTTACAATACAATCATCACTGTCGGCTAAATGTTCCCCCATTGACACTAGATCTACTTGATCCACTTCAGTTTCAAAAACCCGATCCAACAGGGTATCCTTTCTTGTTGGACTAGACACATACTGCTGTAGAAAATTGTTCCCAACACAATCGAGGAACTTTTGCCCCTCTCTGCCCTTTACAGTACCACTACATTCAGGTACGGGTGGCACGGTAGCACAGTGGTTAGCACAGTTGCGTCACAGCCAGGGACCCGGGTTCGATTCCCGGCTTGGGTCACTGTCCGTGCGGAGTCTGCACGTTTTCCCTGTCTCTGCATGGGTTTCCTCCCGGTGCTCCAGTTTCTTCCCACAAGTCCCGAAAGATGTGCTTGTCAGGTGAATTCTCCCTCCGTGTAGCCAAACAGGTGCCAGAATGTGGCGACTAGAGTTTTTCACTGTAACTTCATTGCAGTGTTAATGTAAGCCTACTTGTGACACTAATAAAAATTATTATTAGTTAAAATCCCCATTATAACTGCTCTATAATGTTTGTATCTTTCTGTAATTTCCCTGCAGATTTGATCGTCTACATCCTTCTCACTAGTTGGTGGTCTATAGACTACAAGCGATGTCATTGCACCCATTTTGTTCTTTAACTCTAGCCAAATTGATTATGTTTTGAATCGTCTGCGACATCCTCTTTCTTCAGCACTGCAATGCTCTCAACCAATACCAACATCCCTTCTCCTTTTCTTCCTTTCCTAGCTTTTCTGAACACCTTTTACCCAGGAATATTTAACACCCAGTCTTTCCCTTCCTTTAGCAGGTCTCTGTAATCTCCACAACATCATATTTCCACAACACAATCTGCAACTGTAACTCCCCAATCTTATTTACTATACTCCATGCATTCACATACATGCACAGTAACCCTGATTTAGACATCATGACTTTCTCCCTTATTACGTCTTCACTTATTAACATACTATTCTCTATACTAGTGCTATCTATCCCTCCCAGTATTTGTGTTTCCTGGTAATTTACTCTAATATTTCTTCTTGGTTCTTGCACCCCTGCCGAGTTAGTTTAAAGTCTTCCTGAGAACATTAGTAAAATGCCCCACAAGGAACTGAGTCCCAGTTCTGTTCGGGTGCAACCCATTCGGCTTGTATGGTAGCCATCTCCCCCAGAGCCAGTCCCAGTGTCCCAGGAATCAGAAGCCCTCCTTCCTGCACCATCTTTCCAGTCACGCACTCATCTGTCTTTCATAGAATTTACAGTGCAGAAAGAGGCTATTCGGCCCATCGAGTCTGCACCGGCTCTTTTGAAAGAGCACCCTACTCAAGGTCAACACCTCCACCCTATCCCCATAACCCAGTAACCCCACCCAACACTAAGGGCAATTTTAGACACTAAGGGCAATTTACCATGGCCAATCCACCTAACCTGCACATCTTTGGACTGTGGGAGGAAACCAGAGCACCCGGAGGAAACCCACGCACACACAGGGAGGATGTGCAGACTCCGCACAGACAGTGACCCAAGCCGGAATCAAACCTGGAACCCTGGAGCTGTGAAGCAATTGCGCTATCCACAATGCTACCGTGTTGTCCGATTTCTGTACTTCCTTGCACATGGGACTGAGAGTAATGCAGGGATTGCTACATTTGAGGTGATATTTGCTAATTTTCTGCCTAGCTCTCTAAATTCTGATTGCAGGACCCCATAGTCCTTACTACCTACATCATTGGAACCAATGTAAATCATGACCACTGGCTGCTCACACTTCCCCAGAAGGTCCTGCAGCCGTCCTGTGACATCCTTGACCATGACACCTGGCATGACCACAGAAATACCTTCCTGTTCCCCTAACTAATGAATTCTCTATCACTAATGCTCTTCTCTTCTTCTTCCTCTCCTCCTGTACAGCCAAGCTGTTTGTGATGCCATAAACCTGGCTCTGACTCTGACTGCACTGCTCAGGGAAACAGTGCCATCACCAGCTTCTGAAATGTTAAAAAGATTCTGAACGGGACCCAGGGGACTCCTGCATTACCTGCCTAGTTCTTTAAAACTGCCTGGTGGTCACCCATTCCCTCTTTCTCCAGGGCTTAAGCTGTGGTGTGACCACCTCTTTGTGCTACCCACTTAACTCTAAGCCTCGAAGATGTACCACAGTGACTCCAGTCGCTGCTCAGGTTCTGAAATCCAGAGTTCAGGTTTCTGCAGCTGACAGTACTTCCTGCACATATATATGGTTATCCAGGACACCGGTAGCACCCATGAGTTCACACATATTACAGGACATGCAGTCCACTTGACTGAGATGCCCTGCCATGTCTTAACTTTAGTACTCTTGCGTTAACTCAGATCTATTTTAGATTACTTGTATTACCTTACTATCTAGGCCCTAGCTGTCCCTTATTCGAGACATTCGTTTTTCACACACAACCTCTTAAAATGAGTATTTACCAGCCAATTAACCTACCATTTTCCTGTGACATCACGGTTGACTTTTTACCCATTGCTGCCTCACAGCAGTTGCAATATTCACCAAATAATTACCTTATTCTCCAGCAGCAGGGTAATACCACTTTCTGAAGGGTGAAAAACTTAGAAAGTAAAAGAGTACTTCCTTCCCTTATGCACAGAATTTCCACTTTGCTCCAAATTCCAAAATATACTCACTTGGACTGTTTGTCATTCAGGATGAAGTCTCTCTCACTGCCCATGCACCACACATTGATCATGTGCTTGAACAAGCCCCTTTCTTTCATAGAGCTGAGAAGTGTCACTCTTTAGCTTAGCTTCCTGCTAAGTAATCAACACCTATTCAGGCATTAACTAGATTGGAAACTAATGACAAAACTCAGTCAAATGGGGCAGAGTTTTTTTTTTAAATATAATTTTTATTGGAATTTTTTACAGAAAATATAAAACATAACGACAAACAATGAAATGCAACAAAATAACCCATAATAACCGTACCACCCCCAGACCGTATCGACGCATGTATCCCATCCCCCACCCTCCCAACCCCAATGAACAACAAAAGAACTTCAAATCCCCTCCCCCCCCCCCCCCCCCCCCCGGGTTGCTGCTGCTACTGTCCCCGTACCCTATCGTTGAGCCAGAAAGTCGAGAAAAGGTTGCCACCTCCTAAAGAACCCTTGTACCGGCACTCTCAGGGCGAATTTGACCTTCTCTAGCTTAATGAAACCCGCCATGTCATTGATCCAGGTCTCCACGCTTGGGGGCCTCGCATCCTTCCATTGTAGCAAGATCCTTCGCCGGGCTACTAGGGACGCAAAGGCCAGCACACCGGCCTCTTTCGCCTCCTGCACTCCCGGCTCCACCCCAACACCAAAAATCGCGAGTCCCCATCCTGGCTTGACCCTGGATCCCACCACCCTTGACACTGTCCTCGCCACCCCCTTCCAGAACTCCTCCGAGGCCGGGCATGCCCAGAACATATGGGCATGGTTCGCTGGACTCCCCGAGCACCTGACACACCTGTCTTCACCCCCAAAGAATCTACTCATCCTTGTCCCAGTCATGTGGGCCCGGTGCAGCACCTTGAATTGGATGAGGCTAAGCCGGGCACATGAGGAGGAAGAATTAACCCTCTCCAGGGCATCAGCCCATGTCCCGTCTTCGATCTGTTCCCCCAGTTCCCCCTCCCACTTAGCTTTCAGCTCCTCTACTGACGCCTCCTCCGCCTCCTGCATAACCTTGTAGATATCAGATATCTTACCCTCTCCGACCCAGACCCCCGAAAGCACCCTGTCGCTCACCCCCCTCGCGGGAAGCGAAGGGAATCCCTCCACCTGCCGCCTTGCAAATGCCTTTACCTGCAGATACCTGAACATGTTCCCCGGGGGGAGCCCACATTTCTCCTCCAACTCCCCCAGGCTCGCAAACCTCCCATCAATAAATAGGTCCCTCAGCTGTCTGATGCCCGCTCTGTACCAACCCTGAAATCCCCCATCAATGTTCCCGGGGACGAACCTATGGTTCCCCCTCAACGGAGCCTCCATCGAGCCCCCCACTTCTCCCCTATGTCGCCTCCACTGCCCCTAAATCTTGAGGGTAGCCGCCACCACCGGACTCGTGGTATACCTCGTAGGAGGGAGCGGCCACGGCGCCGTTACCAGGGCCCCCAGGCTTGTATCTCCACAGGACGCCCTCCCCCTCCATTACCCACTTGCGCACCATTGACACATTGGCCGCCCAATAATACCCCGAGAGATTGGGTAACGCCAGCCCCCCCCCCATCTCTACCCCACTCCAAGAAGACCCTCTTCACCCTCGGGGTCCCATACGCCCAAACAAAGCTCATGATGCTGCTCGTACACCTTCTAAAAAAGGCCCTAGGGATAAAGATGGGCAAACACTGAAAAGGGAACAAGAACCTCGGGAGAACCGTCATTTTGACGGACTGCACTCTACCCGCCAACGATAGCGGCACCATGTCCCACCTTTTAAATTCCTCTTCCATCTGCTCCACCAGCCTGGTAAAATTAAGCTTATGGACAGTCCCCAAACTCCTGGCCACCTGCACCCCCAGGTATCTGAAACTCTTCACTGCCCTCTTAAATGGGAGTCTCCCAATTCCCTCCTCCTGATCACCCGGGTGTACTACAAATACCTCACTCTTGCCTAAATTTAACTTATAGCCCGAGAAGCCCCCAAATTCCGCTAACAGCTCCATCACCCCCGGCATTCCCCCTTCTGGATCCGCCACATACAACAGCAGGTCGTTCGCATACAGCGATACACGATGTTCCTCCCCACCCCGCACCAGACCCCTCCATCTCCCTGAAATGGGGCAGAGTTTTATTAGCATCTGGGAGCTGAGGGGTTATGTAAAATCACTGGGTGCCATTTTGGATTGACTCCCCAACCATACCCATGTCGGGGAATTTTATTGCCCATTGTAAGGCACCAGTCATTTTAAATATGTAAAGGCTATTTTATGGTATTGTCCTCATTTTCCCAGTGATGACTGACTCACTACTGTGTGAGGACGCCAGCAGCTAAATTGAGGTGGCCTCCCAGCAGTAACCTAGCTGAATGGCTGGGAAGTATTAAATCAAAAAGGCAGCTATGGGCCAGGAAGTCAACCATCCCAGCCTGGACCATATCCCAGGAGGGATTTCCTCGCCAGTTCTCTCCCTTGAATTTTTTTTAATGGTTTATTTTCTCATCTGCTATATGCTGCAGGGCCTCAAGCTACCTCAACATTGGGCATCGTGGTGGCACTGCTGAGGGTGCTGAGCTGCTGATTAGGGTGGCATGAATAGGATGGTATCCCAGTGTATAAAATTCAGTGGGAAGGCCCGCTGGCAGCCCACTTGTGCCGGCGACATGCATTTCCTGCAGATGTCGGGCCATCCGCCACATCAGCAAAATCCAAGCCACAGTATAGTCCACCCAATTTTCTCAATTCCTGTCCTTAAGTTGATTTTTCTTAGATATGATTTTAAAAAAATATTTTTATTACGGTTTTGCAGAATTTTTCATAATAAAACAGTAGTAACCATAACAAAACAAACTAGAGAACATTAACATAGTGCAAAACAAGAATATACAATAACAATTAAATAGACATTACTCCACGTGACCCAGTCTTCCCACACCATGCCAATGAAGCATCCCCCCCCACGGTTTGCTGCTGCTGACATTTTAATTTTCCCTGAGAAAGTCGACAAACGGCTGCCACCTCCGAGAGAACCCTAGCGTAGACCCTCTTAAGGCAAACTTTATTTTCTCGAGGCTGAGAAACCCAACCATGTCAGTAACCCAAGTCTCCACACTCAGGGGCTTCGAGTCCCTCCACATTAATAAAATCCCTCTCCGGGCTACTAGGGAGGCAAAGGCCAAGACGTCGGCCTCTTTTGCCCCCTGAACTCCCGGGTCTTCTGACACTCCAAAGATCGCTATCTCTGGACTCGGCACCACCCGTGTGTTAAGCACCTTGGACATTGCCCTCGTGAACCCTTGCCAGAACACTCTAAGCTCCGGGCATGCCCAAAACATGTGGACATGGTTTGCAGGGCTGCCCTTGCACCTCATACAACTGTCTTCTACCCCAAAAAACCTACTCATTCTCGCTGCCGTCGTGTGTGCCCGGTGGGCCACCTTAAATTGAATTAGACTGAGCCTGGCACATGATGAGGAGGAATTAACCCTGCCCAGGACCTCTGCCCACAGACCCGCTTCCAACTCTTCACCTAGCTCCTCCTCCCACTTGCCCTTGAGCTCTTAGATATGATTTTGAAGTCCCAAGCCCATTGGTACCTCTCTCAAAGCTGGCATTCTTAATGTATAAGTGAAATTAGTGAAAATTACCAAGTTATTTTGAGCAACACAGCCAAGGCCAATCCCATGTTTAACTGACAGTCACAGAAATAGGGGTCACTCCTGGGCAAAGGAACTGTAGCTGTTCCCTTTCCTTGTGCAGGGTCATGGAAGGTAACTTATAGGATCTTAAATGTTGCCATGAATGGAACTTTCAATTCAGTAATTGTGAAAATAAACTTTCAAGAACGTTTTTTATAAAGGATGATCCAATCTGATCCAAACACTGTTACTGTAGATCCAAGACATATAACGTGTGCTTCATAAACTATAAAATAGGATTGTCATAAAGTTGTCTTTTTGTTACCTATATTGACTTCATGTCATGCCCAATGTTGGTGATTGAATGTATTTTATACACCAGACTTTACAACTTCAAATGCCAATGATTTTTGCCAATCATGATGCTGAATCTTCAACATGGTTGTAATTACATCAAACTGTAAAGCACCGTGTGTCGTTCGATGTTACAATCCGCTTGCTCTTTCAGGTTGTACGTTATGCAACCCCATCTAATACACATTCTCAAGTGTTCCAGATTGCAGGAGAATTACAGACTTTGTGGATATTTTAAAAACGGTCGTCCTTCCTGTCATATGATATTAGGAAATATCTTGGATTTAGGTATGAGACGAATGCATCTTTACAATTTTCAACATAAAATGTTAGTCATTTGCTCTGTCATCCCATGTCACTGCAGAAGGTAGCTTGTGGTTATTTTGTACTTGCTATAGAATGTCTTTTCTTTATGTGTGGTTATCCTGTTATTTTCCATCATTTTAGTCCATGTCCCCCTCTGTTCCCTAGCCATGCTGGGTGGAAATGGGGGAGGTAATTGAGGGAGCAGAGTCTTTGAAATGCAGTTAGGCCAAATGGAATCAAAATAATAGAACTAAATAAGCCCAAAAATGCTTAAAACGAGAAAATAAACACGGTAAATAAAAATAAATCAGAAATTCAAACCAGTGAAGAAAAGAAATAAGATACAAAAAGACCAACAAACAAGATAAATAAGTTAACAATAAGAAAATCAAAACAGACCATAAAACAGAGGCCTGGATAGAAAGTAATTTGGATATAAAAAGATGAAATGTGAAAAACCAGTAAATCAGTACAACTTCATAGGCCACAATTCAAAAATAGGTGTCTGACTTTTGTGAGCTTTCAGTCATTGACTGGTTCAGAGATCCAAAGATGGAAGTGCATTTTGATTTTAAGCAAGCATGCATATACTTGGTAAAATGATTTTCAAGAGACCATCACATGGCCTTAATCCTTCAAACCTGTAACAGAGGAAGCATTAAATTAGTGATGGAGAGTTATAGAACATAGAACAGTACAGCACAGAACAGGCCCTTCGGCCCTCAATGTTGTGCCGAGCCATGATCACCCTACTCAAACCCACGTATCCACCCTATACCCGTAACCCAACAACCCCCTCTTAACCTTACTTTAATTAGGACACTACGGGCAATTTTAGTATGGCCAATCCACCTAACCCGCACATCTTTGGACTGTGGGAGGAAACCGGAGCACCCGGAGGAAACCCACGCACACAGGGGGAGGACGTGCAGACTCCACACAGACAGTGACCCAGCCGGGAATCGAACCTGGGACCCTGGAGCTGTGAAGCATTTATGCTAACCACCATGCTACCCTGCTGCCCCGTATGTATGTGATTGTATGTGATGGAGCCTAAATGAGAAAACAAATTCTTACATATGTGATCCTAAACCTCATTAACGTAATAATTATAATTATTTGAGGGGATTTAATAATAGGCCTTACATAACATAGTACCAGTCAGACTGGACTATTCCAAACACCCCAACTAACTGGTAGCCAATTTAACAAAATTCACAAACCTGCTTCCAAGTACCACAGATGAACTGATCTTGGCATCTCTTGTTTTATGTTGATTTTTCCACTAGGCTACTGTTATTTTCAACTCTATTATTTGTACTAAAGATGTGAATGTCATTAATGATTAATTTGCTTTTGTTACAGTTCAAGTATTACTTTTCTGTTTAAAAAGCTAACAATAGACAAAGTAATGGTGACTGAATGATCCACTGTGGCTCTCCAAAGCATGTGTTGTAGACTGAGAAGATACAGGTTCCCCCAAATAACAAGGTCCCCGTGGTATTGATGTCCCAAATGAAATGGCCAGTTTAAGAGTAACATAAGCTGTGGCATGGAAATACATTGACTATATGGAATGAGGAATGGTGTTTGTGGGAAAAACATATACAGAAGAAAATATTGGAGAAAATGAGGTATGGTTTAACAAGTATTTTTTCCAAAGAAGTATGTCACTTTTAAATCCTTGTTTTAATGCAAAACCTGATAGATTAAATTCCAATAGAATCATGGTGAACTTGCTCTGCTTTCTTCTTTATATGAGAGCATCAACAGAACAAGAAGATATCTGAGAACGAGTCAGGTTTATCAGCGAAAAGAGAAACTCAACTGAGGGAAAAGTGGGCACCTTCTAAGGAAGGAACTCTTCAAAATGGGCTTTCTGGGTAACCAAAGCAACCACAGGCAGAGAAACCAATCATACTCCTTTAAGGTAGGGCCAGTACCACTCCAATCTGTTCTTTCCATTCAATAGCTTGGATCGGAACTGCAAAAACTTCTGCCTCCTTTGGCATAGAGAACTGGCCGGGTTATGCATGGGACACTCCATGAAAAATAGGTTTGATGAGGCATTGGAAACTTTCTAATGGCTGTCCAGATTTAACCATTTAGGAAGATGGAACAGCTGAAAGGTTATTGGAACTGCACCTAAAATACAAGGCAGTAAACAAAGAGAATTGTTAAGTTATGATATCTGAAGTGAATTCTTCATCAGGGACTTGCTGTAAAACAGATAGGAAATCTACTGTCCTCTACACCTGACCATTGACTTCAGTAATTTCAGATCTTCTCTGTACCACCATGTTTACATCAGTGGGTTCTTGTGATATGGAGTGGATCTATTGATGGCCAAGGGAAGGGACAGTAGATTGGTGTTAGGGGTAGGTTAGAGAGACATTGTGCGGGATTGTCCGTTGCCTGACGCCTATATCGTAATTGGCAATCGGGCGGAGAATCCATTCCAACACCCAGGTACTCCCACCCATTATTCCTCCTTACAGAAGCCATCCTTACAGTAACCGTGCTCCCTATTCTGGTCATCTCCAAGTAATACTATTTAGCCCATACAAAAGATAATACTAAAAGGGAATTGTCTCAACATTAACCTAACCCTTTGTGGTAAACCACTGTTCCAGCCCATAAAACAACCATAACCCAGGAAGTGTCATACAGACTCGAAACGTTACGACTGTTTCTCTCTCCATAGATGCTGCCAGACCTGCTAAATGTTTCCAGCATTTTCTGTTTTTATTTCAGACTTTCAGTATCCGCAGTATTTAGCTTTTATTATTGACTATTATGTTCTGTTCGTTAAGCAGCTTCAAGTCCATAATGTCACATTCCCTTTAATGTTGTTTGTTTCCATTATACTAAAATCCAATGCTGCAATTTACCAGACGCCTTTTGAAACACCCAGGGCGGGATTCACCCAGCCCTGAGCCAGGCTGGAGAATCCCCGCCGACGGGCCACGCTGCCCCGATGCGGCAAGCAGAGCGGAGAATTGGCGCCATTGGCCTGGCACCGGTCAGGGGCCGCTTTCTGTGGCCGGCCCGCCGATACTCCGGCTCATTTGGTTTTGGCTGTAAGAAAAGAGCTGAGCCCGGCCGGCGCCATTCTAATTTGCTCTGGGCCGGCGGGGCATCGGAGTGGAAGGGTAGGGTGGCGGCCTGTGGGGGTGGAGGGGGGTCCGACCCCGGGGAGGGGGGGACCTCCGATGTGGCCTGGCCCGTGATTGGGGCCCACCGATCGGCGGGCTGGCCTCTGTGACTGGGGGCCTCCATTCCTATGCGCCGGCCCGTTTGTCCTGCACCATATTACTTTGGGGCCGGCGTGTTGAAGGAGGCCACTGCGCATGCGTGCATTAGCGCCACTGCGCATGTCCTAGTTGGCGCCGGCACAACTGCGCATGCGCGGATCCCGTGGCGCAGTTCGCACCGGAATCGGCAGCTGGAGCGACGTGAACCGCTCCAGTGCCGTGCTGACCCCCTGTAATGGCCAGAATTAGTCCTGGGAGCAGCCCGTTCACGCCGTCGTAAAACACGATGGCTTTTACGACGGCCTGGACACACTGCCGCGGGATTCGAGAATCCTGCCCCATGATCTCCAAAGAATTCCCTTTATATTAATCTGGTAGGATTTGCTCTTTAAAAAATTGTGCTGTCCTGAATTGTCTCATGTTTTTTCTCAGTTAGCTTTAAACTGACGTAAAGGTGTGAGAAGCTAATCCACTACGTATGTTATGCCAATTGTTAGTAGTTAGTTGATTCATTCCTTTCTTAACAAAGATGTTACATTATCTGGTCTCTAATCCTTTGGCACAACTTTCATATCCAAAAATGTTTTAAAGATTGCAATCAGGCTTCAATTCCTGTGTTACTGTTCAATTATTTCCTCTGACTTCCTTCAGCATTCTGTGATACAGGCCATCTCAGCCCAGTATCTTTTCCACTTGGGAGTTCAATCATTTGTAGTCATCTATAGTTAGCCTTTTTAATAGATCTCTTCTTGTATTCTGATATTCCTAATGCCAGTTTTCTGCAACAATGGAGACAAGGTACTCATCTAATATCTCTGCCATGGTTTCATCTTCCATTTATTCTTTTTTCATCTCCACCTGGCCGTATTCTTTGCTGTTACTTTATTTATGTTTCCAAAACCCTTCATAATTTTTTATTATACATGAGTCTTCCTTCACACCATCTTCCCTTTCCCCTCCTTGTCATGCCCCTCTATTTTATTTTATTTATTTTTAAAAATAAATTTAGAGTACCCAATTTTTTTTTCCAATTAAGGAACAATTTATAGCATGGCCAATCCACCTAACCTGCACATCTTTAGGTTGTGGTGGAAAACCCACGCAGACACGGAGAGAATGTGCAAACTCCACACGGACAGTGACCCAGGGCCGGGATTCGAACCGGGGTCCTCAGCGCCGTAGTCCCAGTGCTAACCATTGCGCCACCTTTCATTCCCCTCTATTTTATATACGTCGCTTGATTGTCTTACATCATTGCTCTACAATTGTCTTTTGCCTCTTCCAGTTTTATTTTAATTTGAACTTCTATACTTTTAGTCAAGGAACTCTGGCTATTACTAATTTGCTTCTCATGTGGGAATATTTACAATAAATATTTCCTCATGGAATATTTCCCATTGTTTGTTCACTGACTTATCTTCAATTTATCTGGATCCGTTCCATTTTTAATCTCTCTGGAAATGGCTTTATTTGACTGCTTCTTCTCCTTTTCAATTTTATACTAAATGTAATAACTATATCTTATTTTTTTTAATGTTCTCCTGCTCCTAGAGTATTTGTTCAACTTTCCTTCCCAGAACTCAATTCTGGAACTACTGGCAGAGAATTCTCCCCTCAGATAATTAAATATGTGGGTAGAGACCATAAGAGGGATTACGGTGCTGAGAGCCCAGGTTCGATCCCGGTGCCCGGGTCAGTCTGTGTGGAGTTTGCACATTCTCCCCATGTCTGCGTGGGTTTCACCCCCACACCACAAAGATGTGCAGGTTAGGTGGATTGGCAACGCTATATTGCAGCTTAATTGGGGGGGGAAAAAATTGGTTACTCTTAAATTTATTTTTTAAAAAGAGACCATAACAGGAATAAGCTTGATTGAAAAATGCACTTTCCATATTCTATACATTGGTTGAAATATTTAACAAACAGGTCAGTCAAGTTGCATCTTCATTTTGGGATACAGCTATCATTGTTTTGTATATACAAAAATCAGTTCTTACTTCTGTGCATACACATAATTAGAGTTATAACAGACCTTACTCAGAATGTCACCATGACTCCCAAGAACATCAACTAGATATACTGGGCAGGAGGAATGAGGGTTTCAGATAACTTTACTCCCACCCATTATTTTAATCACACAGAAAACATGTACAATATTTGTTACTGGTGTCAGCAGTGGAAATTTGTTGGGATTGGTTAGCTCAGTTGGTTAGAGTGTGGTGCCGAATGATGCTGGTTCAATGCCATGTTGTCTGTGGTAGTTCATGGGAGGCCTGCCTGCTTTACCCTATGCTTCATGTGAATGGAGAAAGTGCCTATGGTTCTTTACAGTGTAAATATTACTTCTTCATCCACTTAATGTTTGGGGTGCAATTTAAAAAGAGATATCACAAAAAGTCACCAAACCAATGAGCATTTCTATAATTTCTGATTAACAAAGGTAGGTCACAAAGGTAAGTCACAGAGCATATTTTAAAAAGGTCCAGTACTCTTAATTCCCTTCCTTTAGTATTTTGTTCTCCAATTCCTTTGTAAGAATGAGTTTCCTACAGGTAGACTGTTCCACAGGTACCAATCACGCACAGCTTTTTCTTCCATGTGACCAACATTCATGTGCAAGTTTTATTAGGGTTTCTGATGACAGAAAATCACAGTTGAGTCCAATTCTGTCCTCACCAAACATCTGCACAATGCAACATGATTTTATTTAGCAGAGATACACCAACAAAAAGAAAACTTTAAGCCAGAATTTGATTTTACTGGCCAAACTTTAATTGCTGTGAAAATTCCTTTTGCTCCCTATGCAAAACTTGTGCTTTGTTTTTGAAAAGTTCAGCCTTTTCATTGTCTTTAGATGTACCCTCTCCTAATTTGTACATTCGACTAGTGTTTGCACATGCCCAAATATGCCCTAGATCACATGCTTTAAGAGAATATTTGAGGGCCTTTGCCATATCCTTGCTCACTCCTGGTGCTCCCTGGATGTAGAGGGTACTTAGATTAAAACAGCTGGCTACAAAATTTCCATTGCAGGCCTTGGTGTAGTAATCTCTGGCTTTCACGGAATCCGGTTTATTATCGAATACTTGTCCATCATGAGCTAACAATCCAGCATTGTGGCAGGCATCAACGGACTTCTTACCATCTTTTCCACATGATTTAACAAAGCATTCATAGGCAATCTTCAGGTCTGGCTGTAATCCACCTGAGATAACAACATCAAATATTCAGATTTGTTCTGAGAATGTATTATTGTTTATTGCTAGATACAAATATATTGCTTGCTTACAAATATATTAACTTGTCAGAAAACACATTTGTTCAATCCGAAAAATAGAATAGATTCCATGTGAATTTTTTTGCCAAGTTCAGTTGGATTGTGAAAAACATACAACAGAATTGCCATATAGACTTTGTTTTTTTCTGAAGAATTATGATCAGAGTATTTTCAGCTTATAATACATTAGACAAGAGGTATGTTACTGGTGAAGACTGCAATTTTAAATTATTAACTATTCCGTGGCAGCATTTTGTCTTAAAAGTGCTTTTTATTTTTTGCAATGGCAGTACATCTTGTAGATGATACACACTGCTGCTACTGTGCGGTGATGGTGGAGGGAGTGAGTGTTTGTGGAAGTGATGCCAATCAAGCAGGCTGCTTTGTCCTGCATGGTGTCAAACTTCTTGAGCGTTGTTGGAGTTGCACTCATCTAGGCAAGTGGAGAGTATACCATTACACTCCTGTTGTGCCTTGTAGGTTTTGGACAGGCTTCTTTTTTAAAAAATAAATTTAGATTACCCAATTAT
Organism: Scyliorhinus canicula; assembly: GCF_902713615.1. Taxonomy (NCBI): domain Eukaryota; kingdom Metazoa; phylum Chordata; class Chondrichthyes; order Carcharhiniformes; family Scyliorhinidae; genus Scyliorhinus; species Scyliorhinus canicula. The sequence goes on along the minus strand of NC_052149.1, from coordinate 51,530,992 downwards.
TTTTTCCAATTAAGGGACAATTTAGCGTGGCCAATCCACCTACTCTGGACATTTTGGGTTGTGGGGGCGAAACCCAAGCAGACACAGGGAGAATGTGCAAACTCCACACGGACAGTGACCCAGAGCCGGGATCGAACCTGGGACCTCAGCGCCGTGAGGCGGTTGTGCTAACCACTAGGCCACTGTGCTGCCCTGATTTTGGACAGACTTTGGGGAGGCAGAAGGTCAGTTCTTTGCCGCAGGATTCCTAGCCTTTGACCTGCACTAGTAGCCACAGTATTGATATTGTTTGTCCAGTTGAGTTTGTGGTCAATGGTAACTTCAAGGATGTTAATTATGGTGGATTTATTGATGGTAATGTCAGTTGATTCCATGGGGAAATGGTTAGATTCTCTCTTCAATAATTTGCCTGCCACAACTGTTACTTGCCATTCATCAGCTCAAGCTTGTGTATTGTCCAGGTCATGTTACATTTAGACACTGACTGCTTCAGTATCTAAGAAATCGTGAATCGTGCTGAACACTGTAGTCATCTGCAAACATTCCCACCTCTGATCTTACGATGGAAGGAAGGTCATTGATGAAACAGCTGAAGATGGGTGGGCCTAGGACACAAACCTGAGGAATTCCTGCAGTGAAGTTCTGGAGCTGAAATAACTGACCTCCAGCAACCACACCCATCTTCCCTTGTGCTAGATATAACATCAACCACAGGAGAGTTTCCCCCGATTCCCATTGACTGCAAGGACAAGTCACTCTCACCTCGCCTCTGGAGTTTGGCTCTTCTGTCCATACTTTTGAACCAAGGTCAGCAGCTGAATGGTCCTGGCGGAAGCCAAACTGAGTGTCAGTGAGCAGGTTATTGCTAAGCAAATGCCGCTGGATTGCACTCGGCACGCGTGATGACCCCATCCATCACTTTACCAATGATGAGGTGGTGATTGGCTGGGTTGGATTTGTCCTGCTTTTTGTGTACAGGACATACCTGGGCAATTTTTCACATTGCTGGGTAGATGCCCGTATTGTACCTGTGCTGAAACAGCTTGGCTCGAGCACAACAAGTTCTGAACCACAAATCTTCAGTGCTATTGCTGGAATAATAACCAATGCTGTAGCTTTACAGGATTAGTGCAGTTTGAGGTCAAATATAAAGGATATATTTGTAGTTTTATATAACTGCCAATTTTCTTATTTTTATTCAAATTTTTGCATAATATCAACAACAGACATATTTTTTTTTTTACAAAGAACAGAACGAACAGCATACGCAGCGGAAGAGATAAACTAACGCCCATCATTCCCCCAAAACATCTGCCCCCGGGTTGCTGCTGCTGCTGGCCTGTTTCTATCGTTCTGCCAGGAAGTCCAGGAATGGCTGCCACCTCCTGAAAAACGCCTGCACTGATCCCCTTAGGGCAAATTTCACCTTCTCTAGCTTGAGAAACCTTGCCATGTCGTTGACCCAGGCCTCCACGCTTGGGGGCCTCGCGTCCTTCCACTGAAGAAGAATCCTCCGCCGGGCTACCAGGGACGCAAAGGCCAGAGCACCGGCCTCTTTCGCCTCCTGCACTCCCGGCTCCTCTGCAACCCCAAATACTGCGAGCCCCCAGCTCGGATTGACCCTGGATCCTACCACCCTCAACAACGTCCCTGCCAGGCCCTTCCAAAATTCTCCCAATGCTGGACATGCCCAGAACATATGGGCATGAATTGCTGGGCTCCCAAAGCACCTAATACACCTGTCCTCACTCCCAAAGAACCGGTTCATCCTTGTCCCGGTCATGTGAGCCCTGTGCAGCACCTTAAACTGTATGAGGCCAAGCCTCGCACAAGAAGAGGAGGAGTTCACCCTCCCCAGGGCGTCCACCCACATCCCCTCCTCAATCTCCTCACCCACCTCCTCCTCCCATTTACCGTTCAACTCCTCAACCGAGGCCTCGTCCATCTCCTGCATCACTTGGTACGCCGCCGAGATCCTCCCCTCCCCAACCCACACACCCAAGAGAACTGCCGATTTTCTAATGCAGCTGGCACTTCATTGTCTTTTATTTTAAAAAACTCCGCAATGTCGAACCATAGTAAGGCATTGATTTCTAATGATTGAAAATCAATACACACCATCAGCCCTTCTGTATCATTTAGAAACCTCATCAGCAGTGGCTTGTTAACAATGTTGATCCAAGCAAGCAATATAACCAAAATGAGATTGAACAAAAGGCAAGGAAAGACATACTGTACCTTTTCCAATCATATAGTAAGAACCAAGCTTGTAGCAGCTTTCTCCATGCTGGTTTTCCTCGCAATTATGTTTCAATACCTGAGCAGCTGCTTCATAATTTTTTTTAATTCCTTCCAAATAATCAGCAAGTCGTTGACAGCCTGGCAAGAATCAAATGTTAGATTTCATGAAATAAAGTATATCATGGGGATCATTTAATGTTAGTATAAAATATATAACCACACCGTATACTCTACTCTATACTCATCTCTGGCAATCAATCATTAACAGATTTACTTAAAACATTTGTAAAGAAAAAATAGTTTATTGATGTAACAATATACTGTGATAATCAAATGTAGGTTTATTTTGTTTATTGTAAAACTATGGAAGAATCAGAGCCAATTTTGAAAGCTAATGACCATGGTTAAATTTGAAGACTGGCCCTCATGTTGCATTATGCGTTTCAACACTTTGTTCCAGTGTGCTCCATGTGCCACTCTCCACAGTTAGATGTCTGGCATTTGCAGTCATCTGGGTTGTTAGGTAATATGGAAGCTCAACATTCCATTGTGTGAAGATTGGTTGCCAGTGGAAGCTGGTCTTCCTGCAGGTAACCAATTATATTTGCCATCGGCAACACTCAAATTTCTAATGGCTATTTAAAAACCCACTTCAGTGCCAGAGGCACAAGTTCTACCTGAACTACTTTATAACATCACCTTGAAAGACTGACACAATATTAATGCCAGTTTCAAAGGCAGAAACCTGTCACAGGAAAACAATGCACACAATTATGGTTTGTTTACTTCTACTGTTGCAATACAATGGACATAGGACCATAGGCCAATCAACCCCTTCAGTTGTTCCCTTCCACTGAATTAATCCAGACTGATCTGTACCTCAACAAAATTTACCTGCCGTTATTCCATATCACTCAGTATTTTTAACCAACAGATAAAATCTAGCAATCTCGGCCTTTGAAATTTCAATTGAGACATTATTCACAGCCTTTTGAGGGAGCAAGTTCCAGATTTCCACTAAAATGTTTGTGAAAAATTGATTGAAATCCTAAATGGCTCAGCTCAAATTTTGGCCTATAATTACACCCTCTTGTTCTGGATTCCCCCACCAGGGGATATATTTTCAATACCACTGAAGTGTAGTAAGACCAAAAGCAGGCACTTCATTACAGCATCAAAAATATTACATCATCTGATTTAAAACTGTGGAACAGCTGATCAGATAAATTTAAGCTAATTGCTACATTTCTTTGTATGTTAGCATATCTCCCTTTGTGATACTTGCAGATAGTTTGTGATTATAGCTGTAATTTTTCCAAAATTCCTCAGGCCAGAATTTTCTGCTCCCTCACATGCAGATTTTTAGGCTGTGAGGGCGTATGAAATTGCAGGGATGGGATTCTTTCTGGGTTCCCGCCTGCCCCACCCCGACCATGCAGTAATTTTACATTGGGCCAGGGAAGGCCTCAGACGGGAAACCCGCGCCATGGCCCCAAATAATGATTACTTAAGGGCGGTTTCTGCTAGACTCAATTTTTAGGCCTGGCGTGAAGATTGAATTTATGTGGGGAATGTGTTCTGTACTGACTCTTTGGATATGCAAAGCGAGACCCCGCCATCTAAAAAATTCAGGTCTTAGATTCAGGAACAGACCCACTAGATTGGAAATGGCTTAGACTACATTGCTTTTCAAGTGATTATGAGGAGGGAAAACAGTGAACTACTTGCTTTTTAGCCTAACATAGGTTGCAGGGAAAATGTTGGAGTCTATTATGTCGAAAGCCTTAATAATGCATTATATAATTAGAACAAATGAACATGGTTTTCCTAAAGGGAAATCCTGTTTCACAAATTTAATAAGTTTTTTGAGAATGTAACTAATAGGGTTGATAAAGTGGAACCTGTATTGTACCTGTAGTTATATTATACCTGGATATCTAAAAGGCATTTTTAGTAATAATATTAGTATTATTACTTGGATATCTAAAAAGGCATTTGATAAAGTGCCACAAAAAAGCTTACTAGGCAAGGTAAAATATTAGCACGGACAGAGGATTGGTTAACAGAAAGAAAACAAAAAGAGTGGGCATAAACTGGGCTTCTTCAAATTGGCAGGCAGTCAAATATTGGAGTGCTGCAATGATCAGAGCTGGAACACCAGAAATTTACAATCTATATTAATAAGACCATAAGACATAGGAGTGGAAGTAAGGCCATTCGGCCCATCGAGTCCACTCCGCCATTCAATCATGGCTGATGGGCATTTCAACTCCACCTCCCAGCATTCTCCCCATAATGACTTGGATGAAGAGACAGTGGGTAACTGTTTTTATATTTTCAATGTAAATTCCCATGTCCACATTCATGATGAAAATTGCTCATGTAAAATTTAACATACTGTAACTACAGCCTCCTGCTGTATTGTTCTTTGAATGGTATTTATATATAATTTTATTTTATAATTTATTCATTAACAGGATATGGGCATTGCTGTTAGGCCAGCATTTATTGTCCATCCCTAGTTGCCCTTTAGAAGGTGGTGTGAGCTACCTTCTTGACCCTCTGCAGTTCCTGCGGTGTAGATACACCCATGGTGCTGTGAGGGAGGGTGTTTCAAGATTTTGACCCAGCAACAGTGAAGGAACAGCGATATATCCAAGTTGGGGTGATGAGTGACTTGGAGAGGAACCTCCAGATGGTGGGGCTCCCAGGTATATGCTGCTATTGTCCTTCTAGGTGGTCGTGGTCTTCGGTTTGGAAGATGCTGTCTAATGAATCTTGGTGAGTTCCTGCAGTGCATCTTGTAGATGGTACACACGGCTGCCACTGTTTGTCGGTGGTGTAGGGATTGAATATTTGTGGAAGGGGGAAGCAATCAAGCATCTCCTTTGTCCTGGATGGTGTTAAGCTTCTGGAGTGTTGTTGGAGCTGCACTCATCCAGGCAAGGGGAGGGTATTCCATTACACTCCAGACTTGTGCCTTGTCGATGATGGACAGGCTCCTGGGAAGGGGGAGGCGGGGATCAGGAGGTAAATTACTCACCGTAGGTTTCCTAGCCTTTGACGAGCCCTGGTAGCCACTGTATTAATATGGCTAGCCCAGTTCAGTTTCTGATCAATGGTAACCTCCAGGATGTTGATTGTGGGGGATTCAGTGATCGTAATGCCATTGAATGTCGGATTTATTTATTGTCACGTGTACCGAGGTAGTGAAAAGTATTTTTCTGCGTGCAGCCAAACAGATCATTTGGTAATACATAATACACGGCAACACAAGGTTAGATCATCTCTTGTCGGAGATGTTCATTGCCTGGCACTTGTGTAGTGCGAATGTAACTTGCCACTTGTCAGTCCAAACTTGAATGTTGACCAGGTCTTGCTGCATTTGAACATGACTGCTTCATTATCTGAAGATTTGCAAATAGTGAACATTGTGCAGTTATCTGCGAACATTCCACTTCTAACCTTATGATGGAAGGGAGGTCATTGATGAAGCAGCTGAAGGAGGTTGGGCTTAGGACACTACCCTGAGGAACACCTGCAGTGATGTTGTGGAGCAGAGATGATTGACCTCCAATTACCCCTCTGTGCCAGGTTTGACTCCAACCAGTGGAGAGTTTTCCCCCTGATTCCCTGCTCTATAAAGTGTTCATAGGTATTGGACACAGACAAAAGTTTTAAAATAATCAATTGGCTTAATTTTTCATTTACCCAAGATCAGGCCTGACATGTAACAAATCTGCAAACATATTTTAACATTAAGGAAACATTTTTATTAAAATATTATTACACATTTTGAAATGTTAGCAATGTCAAATTCCATACTTTATGCTTTGTACCAAAAACTATAACCCAAAATCCGCATGTTTAAAACCAAAGATAGGGTAAAGAAATCATGACAAGAGGAAGAGGAGGTGATTTTAAAAAAAATACTGCCTGAAGAGTTGTGGAAACAGATGGCACAATTCCTCAAAAAATTTTTGAAGTGCTCTCGCTCGACGCAACGCAGCCAGAGAATCGCACCAAGAATCAGTAACAACCAGCAAGGAGAATTGGACAAATATTTGAAAAGGGCTATGGAGCAAGAAAGAGCTTCCACTGAATTGGCAGCAGGTACAAAGGGCTAAATGGCCACCTCCAGTGGCCATATTAAAACAAGTGCTGGAAATGCTTAGCAGGTCTGGCAACATATGTGGAGAGAGAAACAGAGTTTCTCAAAGTAGTTCACAATATTTTACTTTTACATAATCATGTTATCAAATAGATCGGACCTAACTTATCAGAAACACTTCAACCCACAGCTGTTCTGATTGAGGTTTTTTTCCCATAGAATCCATTCAGAGACTTTTCTAACTATGATCATTAAAACTAGCTCCAAGCAGAGTTCCCAGTCTCTGCAAGTTACTCTTTATATTCATAGTTCCACAGAATCTGTACAATGCACAAGGAGGCTATTGTGCCCATCGAGATGGCACCAACTATCCAAAAGAACATGCTGCCAGACCTACTCCCCCACCCTATTCCCATCACTCCGTGCATTGATCATGACCAATCCACCGAACCTGCACATCTTTGGACTGCGAGGAAACAGGAGCGCCCAGAGGAAACAGGAGCGCCCAGAGGAAACCCACGCAGATGTGGGGAGAAAGTGCAGACCCCGCACAGTCAACCAAAGCCGGAATTGAACCCGGGTCCCTGGCACTGTGAGGCAGCAGTGCTAACCACTGTGCCGCCTTTAAAAGCAAGCAGTTGATTTGTTGCATTACCTTCCGGATCTTTCTCTTTGTGACACTGGTAACTGTACTCGATTCCTAGATTGTCCAGAAACTCTCCTACTTCTGCTTCATTCAGAAAGTTGACAAGTCCAGCCATCATTCATTCACAGCCAGGAACTGAAGGCCAGCACCATGTTACCGTCCCCCAAATCCAAGGTCACAAAGCTCCAAACGCGTACGAAGGAAGTGCGACCGCCGCTTCGCTGTCCTTTCGCCTCACCGAGTCATCGCTGGCTGGCCGCACAGCCGCCGAACCTGCTACACCATTCACTTCCAGCGCATCACACCCTCTCCGTCCCACCTGTCACCGGCCGCCATCACCGCGCGTGACCCTCAGGCCAAGCCGGGGAGACAGCCAATAGTGGCGCCGTAATTCTGATTGACGTCCATGCTCACCAATAGTTGCGACGGGAAGGAGGGCAGCCTCAGCCGGTGGCGGCCGGGGGCTACAGCCAATGGGCTTCGAGGGAAGGCGAGGGTGGGGTTAAATGTCCCTCTGCCGGCACCCCCCCTCGCCGAGAAGTATTTCCGGGTGGTGACAGGGTTTTTCCGAGTTATTTGCATAGGTGATAAATAAGCACGATAAACATAAAATCCATATTGCTTGGAGGGAGACGTTTTCTAAAGAATAATAAATTCCTTCGGCAATTGGTCTGCTCGACGATCTCGTGTGAATAGATCTTTGTCGTGCGGTTGGTTTTTCCCCAGTCATGTTATTAGCCCCTCGGAAGCTGTGCTAGCCTCGCGGCCGTCGCCTGTCGCCATGGTAGGAATGTTGTGTTTAAATTTTAACGGATTTTCCGAATGTTGAACGTTGCTGCCACTCGCGAAGCCTCGAGGCCCCCGGCCCCCCGGCCCCGGGAGGAATCCCACAATCGGGTTTTGCCAGCTCGACAGACAGGCTTCTCTCCGGCTTTATTAACTGATGTACTGAAACGGTTGGGCCACAATTTTAAGCAATTCGAATACTTTTTTTTGTCAGGAAAGACATTAATTCTGCAACCAAAAAAAAACATTTGAGGACAGTTCCCTTGCCGACTTAATGTTTAAACATTCATTGGTCCAAGATTAGAACCATTTTACGATGTACACCACAATAATTGCGTGTATGTGTTGTGTATCTCCTAATTGGCATCTCCAGTTTTTGCTTTGCTCGTTCAAATACGAAAATGAATCGCAATGAGCCGCGTACTGTGAAACACTGAGACGATTTACAACTTTCTTTGGATTGGAGTAAACGATCGTAAATTAAAGATCGATGCTGTTGTATTCTCAAGTGATTAAGGTTATTCCAGTATTGTACAATTGGAAGTGGCTATTAATTCCCTGAGCACAGAAAAATACAGTGCCGAAAAGGCCCTTTGGCCCATTGAATTTGCTCCGCCGTTTCACACAACAGTGTAAAATTTTATATTTTGACCAAATATCGCTACGTTTCCAACTGCCTTCACACTCGTAATGTAACATCGATGTGAGGCCAAAACCATTCCGTATTACTGCGGAATCTGTAAATATGCCATTCATTACCCGTTCTTGGCAGTGTGAAAGGCTAAGGATGGATAGCAACAGACCATTAATGATTATGATCGTAGTGTGCATTTCAGCAACGCTAGGATGCATATTTAGTTCAAATTGTAAAAAGATGCAGAAGGATGTGAAACTACAGCTGCTGACCTTGTGGCCTGCTTTTATTTCTAATATGTCCTATATGATCCTGCTGGGGAGGGAGGCTGAAGTATTAGTGGTAGATGTTTTGAAGGTAGGTGGTAGCAGACTGATTTAAAAAAAAACTATGAATACTTAAGCACTTTTTAAAAAAAAACATTTTTGTAATTTTTTTAACGTTTTAAATGCCTTTTATATTGAGCTTTTAATTAGTATAACACTTTTCAAAGCAATTATTACACATGCACTTTTAGCAGTACAAGGTATTGCTAACTGTTCAAACTAGAGAGTAGTTTGAGCAATATGAAATGCATTGTGGAGAAAATAAAGGAGAAGGTAGTGTCAATTGGCTGTCAAGGCCAAACCAATTCTGATGTTCAGACAATCTCAGTTTAAGGTCAGGTCCTGACTCTGGATTCAAGCCATATTTGCATTATAACTGCAAAATCAGTGTGAATACACTATTAGATTTATTTTGCCAGGATTTTCATAATTTGTGTTTTCTCATTAATTGATATTTCGTTATTTTTCTTTTTTAGTATATTATTTAATAACAGTTTTTCTTTTTGTTGCTCATTTTCATTGCATATTTAAGCCAGGATGAGTATTTAAACTAGGAGTGAAGATTGTAAAATTAAAGCCAAGGAAGGGTGCATTACAGATTACCAGATTGCGAACAGCAAGTGGAAAAAGACATTTGCATTCAGATTAGATAGATGAGCAGGAATGACAAAATGATTGTTCTGATCAATTTTAATTTTTCCACTTGAAGTGTTTGGAACAGAGATGGAGCAATTGGAGAAAAGTGAATAGAATTAATAAAATATATGTTGATTGATTATTTCCTCAAAGATTATGCAGCCTGCAATAATTCATTCTTTTATGGGATTTGGGCATCGTTGGCCTGTTAGTTGCCTGCCCTAATTGCCCTTGAACGGAGTGGCTTGCTAGGTCATTACAGAGGACAGTTAGAGTCAACTACACGAGTCCAGTCACATTTTGGTCAAAGCAGGTAAGAACATAAGGACTAAGAGTATGAAATTCAGCCCCTCGAATGTGCTCTGCCATTAAATACAATCATGGCTGATCTCCTCTCGGCCTCAATTCCACTTTTCTGCCCATTCTCCATAACCTTTCAACCCATTACTAAGTAAACATCTGTCTATCTCCTCCTTAAATTTACTCAATCTTACATCAGAATTGGATAGATTTTATGGGTGGGGAAGAAAAGGCAAAAAAAGAGGTGTGCGATAAGATGAAAGACAGGAAAGATCGATGACCTGGAAGAGTTAGTCATACAAGGCCGGAGGAATAGTGATGGTGCCAGAAAAGAAACAAAAGATGTATTTAGAGCAGATATGTTGCTTTTAGAAAGCAAAAAAAAAATGCAAAGAAAGGGAAACAAAAGAGGTCAGAGATTATGGTCTGAAATTGTTGAACTCACTTTTCGAGACTGGAAGGCTATTGAAAATATGAGATGCTGTTTTATGAGCTTGCGTTGGGCTTTGGTAAAATAGGCCAGGGCAAAGATGTCAGCATGCAGGCCAGATGGAGAATTAAAAGTGAAAGCCACCAGAATATCGGGGTCATGATTTCAGACTGAATGTTCTGCCAAGTCATCACCCAATCTGCATTTGTTCTTCTCAGTGTAGAGTTCACTTTGTGCCCTGTAGATGCTGGGTGGCATCTAGGAGGTGAATTACTTGCCTATGATCTGTTCTTCTAAATACAGTATTTGTGGGAATTAGGAGCAAGCGTAGGCCATTTGGCCCCTTGAGCCTGTTCCACCATTCAATAAGATAATGGTTGATCTGGTTTTGGTCTCCACTCCACTTCCCTGTCTGCATTCCATAAACCCTTGATTCCCTTGCTTGGTAAAATCTATCTAACTCCGCCTTGAATAAGTTTAAAGACACAACCTCTGCTCCCTTCTTGGGAAGAGAGTTCTACACAGGGCCATCCTGAAAGGGGAAAAAATTATCCTCATCCTAGTTTAATAAGGTCTCTTTTTTTTCATTTAAAGTACCCAGTTTATTTTCCTAATTAAGGGGCAATCCACCTACCCTGCACATCTTTGGGCTGTGGGGGGAGACTGTGCAAATTCCACACGGAGAGTAACCGGGTCCTCAACGCTGTGTGGCAGCAGTGCTAACCACTGTGCCACCTTAGAGGTCTTCTTTTAAGACAATGTTACCAAGTTTTCCCGGTATCGCCTCAGATTTTGAGATCTTGTGTTTCATTAAGATCACTTCTCATTCTTCCAAGCCCCAATGGGTATGGGCCCAACCTGTTTAACCTTTCTTCATAAGATAAGCCCTTCATCCATGGAATTAATTGAGTGTACCTTCTCCTTCCAAAGCAATTATATGTTTTTCAAATGGGACCAAAACTGTACACAGTATTTCAGATGTTGTCCCATCAAGGTTCTGTACAGCTGCAGGAAAACCTCCCTATTTTTATATTCCATCCCTTGCAATAAGCGCCAACATCTTGTTGTACCTGCGTGCTAACTTTGTGATTCATGTCTCAAGACATCAGAATGAGCGTTCACGTTTTCCCTACATTATACTTGGTCACTCATTTAACCTGTCCATATCTCTTTGCTGTCTCTCTACCTCCTTTTGACAAGGTGTGGAGATGCCGGCGTTGGACTGGGGTGAACACAGTAAGCAGTCTTATAACACCACAGTAAGAAGTCTTACAACACCAGTTTAAAATCCAACATGTTTGTTTCAAACACTAGCTTTCGGAGCACTGCTCCTTCCTCAGGTGAATGAGGAAGGAGCAGTGCTCCGAAAGCTAGTGTTTGAAACAAACATGTTGGACTTTAACCTGGTGTTGTAAGACTTCTTACTGTCCTTTCGACAACTTTATCTTATTACTTACTTATCTTTGTGTCATTGGCAAATATAGCTAACATACATTTGGGCTCTTTCAGCTAAGTCATTGATATAGATAGTTGAGGACTCGGCACTGATCTCTGTGGCACTCAATAGGTTGCAGCTTGCCAACCTGAAAAACACCCATTTATCCCTATTCGCTGCTTCATATGAGCTAACCAATCCTTTATCCGTGCATTTTAGCGATGGCAATTTCATCGAATGTCAAAGGGAGATACAGTAGTTAGATTCTCTCTTGTTGGAGATAATCATTTCATGGCACTTGTATGATGTGAATATCACTTGCCACTTATCAGGTTAAGCCTGAATATTGTCTAGGAGTTGTTGTGAAACCGTGCTTTATATCAAAAAATGTTTTTGAACTTACTGGTTGGAAACCATTCATAAATTCTTTTTTAAAGACTAAAGCTATTTTCCAATGAATTTGAGATCACAATCAAAGATGGCTGCATATCTACATCACTGTTTATTTTACTTGGAAGGAACCACTTCAATCTACAAAACCTCACCAGGAACAATTGCAAAGTATCCAGCCAATCGCCATGGATACTCAATTGGTTGGAGACAAACCATTAATGATAATTACCTGGACAATGGGACTGGCTGAGAGGAATTCCCAGCAATTATCTAATCTAGTTACAACTGGAATACAGTGCCCATATGGGCAGCACGGTAGCACAAGTGGATAGCACTGTGGCTTCATAGCGCCAGGGTCCCAGGTTCGATTCCCCGCTGGGTCACCATCTGTGCGGAGTCTGCACGTTCTCCCCGTGTCTGCGTGGGTTTCCTCCGGGTGCTCCGGTTTCCTCCCACAATCCAAAGACGTGCAGGTTAGGTGGATTGGCCATGATAAATTGCCCTTAGTGACCAAAAAAAAAGCTAGGAGGGGTTATTGGGTTAAGGGGATAGGGTGGAAGTGAGGGCTTACGTGGGTCAGTGCAGACTCGATAGGCCAAATGGCCTCCTTCTGCACATTATGTTCTATGTTCTGTAGCCATTTTTGGAACACGGTAGTTGGATAGAGAGGGTCCTATGACGAACCAAATACCCTTTGTGCATTGAAGCAACTGCTTTTTTTTCAGCTGTTGAAGATAAAGAATTGAGAACTGATGGAGCAAGCATGTTCTCTCTTGCTTTCTATCCAACTTGCAAGTTTCAAACCCCCATCTCCTGTTCTATGAGTCTGTGCTATAGCCAGACTTTAAAAAAATAATCTTGTAGCTAATATCTCCAACAATGGATAAATCATCTGTCTACAAATTTAAACTGCCTCACGCTTTCCCAGAAGCATCGCCGAATTTAGCCTGAAGCCAACCCAGTCACCAAACTTAGAACTACATACCTCTTTAAATACAGAGTTATACCTCTTTAAATCACAGCACTTTAAATAGGGGTGGCACGGCACAGTGGTGCAGTGGTTAGCACTGCTGCCTCATGGTGCTGAGGACTCCGGGTTTGATCCCGGCCCTGCACATTCCCCCCGTCTGCGTGGGTCTCACCCCCACAACCCAAGGATGTGCAGGGTAGATGGATTGGCCATGCTAAATTGCCCCTGAATTGGGAATTTATTGTTTTAAAACTGGACTTTATATCAACTAATCTATTCTCTCACTACAATCTGTGTATGTGAAAGGCAAGTATTCTTTATTTTTCTTAGATTAGGTTAAACAACAAATAACAGTATATCACGGGAACAGGCCCTTCGTCCCTCCAGTCCTGCGCCGATCATGATGCCTGTCTCAACTAAAATCTTCTGCACTTCCGGGGTCCGTATCACTTTATTCCCATCCTATTCATGTATTTGTCAAGATGCCTCTTAAACGTCGTTATCGTATTTGCTTCCACCACCTCCCCCAGCAGCAAGTTCCAGGCATTCTCCACCCTCTGTGCAAATCACTTTCTCGCATATTTCCTCTAAACGTTCCGCCTCGCACCGTAAACCTATGTCCCCTAGTAGTTGGCTTTTCCACCCTAGGTAACAGCTTCTGATTATCCATTCTGTCCAGGCCACTCCTAATTTTGTAAACTTCTATCAAGTCGCCCAACCTCCGTCATTCAAATTCTTTTCTTTTTTTTTCATTCACATATGGCCACTGTTCCACTGCTGTGATAGTGAAATGTGGCAACTCTATCATCGAGTGCAGTCTCATCTCCAGTGGCAGAATGGACTGTCTCTGTCTGCAAATTATATGTAAATCTATGTGCATTTAAGGAGAGGTTTGATGTGTACATGGATTAGAAGGGAACAGACGGGACAGGGTGGGAAGGGGTAAGTGAACTGGGAGCTACTAGACTGGGCCTGTGGAAGATGGTGCAGGAACCAACAAGAGAGAAAACATACTTGACCTCATCCTCACCAACCTGCCAGCCGCTGATGCATCTGGCCATGACAGTATTGGTAGGAATGAGCACCGTACAGTTCTTGTGGAGACGAGTCCCATCTTCACATCGTGGATGTGTTCCATCATTACTAGCGTGCTAAATAGGATAGATTTTGAACAGATCTCGCAACTTAAAACTGGGCATCCATGAGGCACTGTGGGCCATCAGCAGCAGAATTGTATTCAACCAGAATCTCAACATCCTTTGATGAGGCTCAAACATTTGCAACTATTTTCAGCCAGAAGTGCGAGTGGATGATCCATCTTGACCTCCTCCTGAGATTCCCAGCATACCAGTCCTCAGCCAAATCACTTCACCTCATGTGAAATCAAGAAACGGCTGAAGCCACTGGCTACGGCAATGGCAATGGACCCTGACAACATTCCAACAGTAGTACTGAAGACATGTCCCAGAATTAGCTGCATCCCTTGCCAAGTTGTTCCAATACAGCCACAACACTGACATCTACCTGACAAAAGTGGAAAATTGCCCAGGTTGTCCTGTCTACAAATGTCGACAAATCCAACACAGCCAAGTATCGCCCAATCAGTCTACTCTTGATTATCAGCAAAGTGATGGAAGGAGTCACTGATAGTGCTATCAAGTAGCACGTCACACAGCAATAGCCTGCTAATACTCAGTTTGTGTTTTGCTTGGGCAACTCGGCTCCAGACTTCTTTACAGCCATGATCTGAACATGGATAAAAGAACTAAGCTCAGTAGTTGAAGTGAGAGTGACTGCCCTTGACATCAAGACAGCATTTTGTGAATGTGGGATCAAGAAGCCCTTGCAAAACTGGAGTCATAGGAATCAGCTCAGCGGGTGGGGGTGGATCTCTTCACTGGTTTTAGCCATACCTATACCAACACAAAAGGAACATGGTTGTGGTAGTTAGAGGTTAATTATATCAGTTCCAGGACATAATTGTAAGAGTTCTCATGGTAGTATCCTAGGTCCAACCATTTTCAGTGGTTTTATTGCTAAACTTCACTCCATCATAATGTCAGAGGTGAGGATGTTCACTGATGATTATACAATGTTCAGTACTATTCACGACTCCTCGGGGCCTGAGAGATCTTTTTTTTAAAAGGAAAGAGATTTATTGTACTTGAGAATTGCCCCACTATTAACTGGGACTTTGAGCCTGGGTGAAGAACACCCTGCTGAGGCCGTACTTCCCCACTTCCTGCATTGACTAGCTACAGGAAGAGATCAAGGCGCCATTTTTAAATGCCACCCCAATCTCTTGACACCCCCGTCGGGATTCGATTGCAGCTTCTGGATCCCTCCCAATTTGCCTCTTAGGGGGTCCTTGAGCTACCCCCACCTCTTACGGGCAGGGCACCCCCTAGTACTAGCATTGCCAGCCTGGCTGGTAGTGCCTGGGCAGGAGTGCCCTGGCCACCCGGGGGCTTCCGATGATCTTGCCCCGCCGCCCCCCCCCCCAATGTCGTTACGCCCGATCCACATCTGTGTGGACCAGTGCTAAATGGTACCATCGCGGTCTTCCAGGTGTAGGCGTTCATTCGTTACTGGGCTTCGTGAGAATCGGGCGCTAACATATTTAAGTGAGCCAAATGTGTAAATCAGGATCTGGTCCAGCGAGGGCAAGATCCAGATCGCGACTTCCTGTGAGGTGCTCCGAGCATTGCAAACCTCACGAGAGGCCTCTTGTGAGATTTAGCAGCCTCATGGTGTCACCGAATCGGGCAAGATGAGGCCATTTGATTGCGCTCTATATTGCAGAGGTGGTAAGCTTCTTGTAATCCAATTCACATCAGAATAAAATGCATTGTTCAAACTAAATCTTTATTACTACACTGTTGTGTCAAGTAAATACTATATTCTGTACTCTGTAATTATTTAGTACAAATAGCTTTATCATTTAGAATTTATAGAAATTTTTACTAAAATTGGTAATTCTAGATTTTGGAAAATTGCAATTATTAGTTTAAATTGTGCTCCATTTTCAATAAGCTGGATTGGTATTTCTTGTTTTATATCAGTACTTGCTGGATATTTTTTACTAAAAGCAAAGCACAAACAATGCAACTGTTTTGGCCCTAACATTGATCCTGTTAAGGCCAATTTTATTTTCTCGAGACTGAGAAACCCAGCCATGTCACTAACCCAGGTCTCCACACTCAGGGGCTTTGAGTCCTTCTACGTTAACAGGATCTGTCTCCGGGCTACCAGGGAGGCAAAGCCAAGACGTCGGCCTCTTTTGCCCCCTGAACTCCTGGATCTTCCGACACTCCAAAGATCGCTACCTCCGGACTCTGCACCACCAGTGTTTTTAGCACCGTGGCTATTACCGTAGCAATATCCTGCCAAAACCATCTAAGCTTCGGGCATGCCCAAAACATGTGGACATGATTTGCTGGGCTTCCCGCGCACCTCGCACACCTATTTTCAACCCCGAAGAACTCAATCATCCTAGCCGCTGTCATGTGTGCCCGATGGACTACCTTAAATTGTATCAGGCTAAGCCTGGCGCATGATGAGGACGTATTAACCCTGCTTAAGGCATCCGCCCATAGCCCCGCCTCTATCTCTCCACCTAGCTCGTCCTCCCACTTGACCTTGCGCTCCTCCACCGGAGTTTCCTCCACCTCCGAAAGCTCCTGGTAAATATCCGATACCTTCCCCTCTCCCACCCAGGTACTGGAAACTACTCTATCCTTCATCCCCCGTGGCGGCAGCAGCGGAAAGGCCAGTACCTGTTTTCTCAAAGTCATGCACCTGAAACCATTTCCTGCTGGCAATTTACATTTATCCTCCAAAGCTTTCAAGCTGGGAAAGCTCCTGTCTATAAATAGATCCCCCATCCTTCCAATTCCTGCCCTCTGCCAACTCTGGAACTCGCCATCTAGCCTACCCGGTACAAACCTGTGGTTATTATAAATCGGGGTCCAAATCGATGATCCCTCCACTCTCTTATATCACCTCCATTTCCCTCCGAGCCGCCACTACCACCGGACGTTTGGAGTATCGGGCCGGCAAGAATATCAGAGGTGCCATTACCAATGCTCTCTGACTGGTGTCTTTACATGGCGCTGCCTGCATCCGCTCCCGTGCCCCCCCCCCCCCCCCCCCCCCCCCCCCCCCCCAGGAACTGCGCTCCAGCAACACTTTCGTCACTCGTGGCGTTTTACTCGCCCACACAAAGCCTGAAATAATCTTATTCGCCCGCTTGAAAAAGGCCTTAGGGGTGAAGATGGGGAGGCACTGAAAGACAAACAGAAATCTGGGGAGGACCGTCATTTTCTTTAAGTTTTAATGACTACAGGATAGTGAGTGCAGCAATATAGATGAAAAACCTGCAGCCGATTCCTCGAAGATTCTTTTGGTGTTTTTAATGTTTAACACTGGGAAAGATTACGTTGCTATAACCTAGAGGAATGTGGATCATCCAAGGGGGTAATTATAAGGCAGCAATTCAATGAAAGGACGCTATAGCCATATAAAATTAGAGCTATATTGGATTATTAGCATGATGTAGTGATTTCGGAATGTTACATTTTCCCCCTTTTTTTGAAGTGAAGGAATGGGGTTTGAGTTCACAGTCCTAAGTTATTTGCTGCAAGATTTACAGATTACTGTACTGATTTACATATTTGTAAATTTAAAGTTTTTAAGTCAAAAGTTTTGTTTTCAAAAATCCTGATATTCACTCGTGTTTAGAGATATTTGTTCGATGTTCATCTTTCTTTCTTTTCTGCCAACAGGAAGATTTCTCTCCTCTTTCATTAACCGATATATGTTTAGATTTCTTGAGGGTGAATTTGAATCAATTTTGTTGGGAAAGGACAGATGGCTCATTCTGTCTCAAGGAAACTGTGGTGTTTCCACAAGAACTGGCAGATCGCCTACTGCAGAAAATGTCCCTGAATGGTAAGACGCTGTTTACTTATCTCTACGTATGGAAATCAAAAATTTTCTGCCATAGATTAGGTGTTTCATAGGCATATCCAGATAATCAAAAAACAACATTTAATCTTTTCACCCCTCCAGTTTATTGCTATGAATGGTGTAATATTAACAGGATAAACCCTTTTGAACTTGGGGCCCCTGGAATAAGTTGTATTACTCTCTGAGATAATCTGTGGGTACCCTGGAATGGGGGAGTTAAAGGATGTTTGCACAGAACTCTGAAAATAAATAGTTGGTGATCCTTTTAGGATTCAGTAATGATGCCACGGTCGCTTGAGAAATGTTTCAGCAGGAATAAGTAATTTTTATCTTTCCTTTTGTAAGCACACCAGCTGGAGCTCAGGTGAGAGCCTAGTTTTAATGGTCAATATATTAAACAGCTTCTAGATGTGGACTTTATCCATTGCTTTTAATTTTAGTTCATAATTTTCTTAATCCTATTAACACTTATTGTTTGTGTTTTGTTCATAAAGGAGAAATAGCAAAATTAAAAGTTAAAATACAATGATCTTGTACTTCTTCTGGTGGCTTCATCAAAAATAAGGGACTCTAAAAGTTTAGAATAGTAAACTGGGTGATGATCCACATTGTGAAAGTGAAGGGATGAATTTTGCTGGGGTCAGGGGTGTAGTGAGGGGGTAAAGCGCGGTCTCTTTTCCAACTAATCCAGTTTAAAGGAATGAAATGAAAATGAAAATCGCTTATTGTCACGAGTAGGCTTCAATGAAGTTACTGTGAAAAGCCCCTAGTCGCCACATTCCGGTGCCTGTCCGGGGAGGCTGGTACGGGAATATTTGGCATGAAAGTCTAAAATGGACCCATCCTCAAGTGCTGATGTTCAAGAAAGGAGGGAGAGAAAGCTGGGAACTACAAGCCAGTTAACCAGTTGTTGGGAAAACGTTGGAATCTATTATGAAAGCAGTCTTAACAGCACAATTAAACTTTGAGTCAGAGTCTGTGGTTTTACAGAAGGTTTTTGAGGATATGAATAATAGGATAAATAAAGGGATGCCAATAGATATGGTGTACTTGAGATTTCCGAAGGCATTCGATAATATGCTGCACAAAAGGTTAGTGAACAAGATCAGAGCTCATGGAGTTGGGAGTAATATCAATGGAGGATTGGCTATCAAGCCAGGTGGCAAAAAGAAAGGATAGACAGGGCATTTTCAGTTTGGTAGGTTGTAACTAGTGAAGTGCTGCAAGTAATCTTTATTAGTGTCACAAGTAGGCTTACATTAACACTGCAATGAAGTTGCTAAGAAAATCCCCTAGTCGCCACACTCCGGCCCCTGTTTACTGAGGGGGGAATTCAGAATGTCCAATTCACCTAGCAAGCATGCCTTTCGGAACTTGTGGGAGAAAACCAGAGCACCCGGATGAAACCCACGCAGACACCGGAGAACATAAGAAGAATGAGAGGTGATCTTATTGAAAGACTCTGAAGGAGCTGGACAAGGCAGAAACTGGGAGGTTGTTCCCTTGGTTAGAGAATCTAAAACCATGGGGGAGCAGCCTCTGAATAAGGGTAGATCATTTAGGACTAGGATTGGAAAGATTTCTTCCTTCAGAATTTTTGAAATTCTCGACCCCAGAGAGTTA
Organism: Scyliorhinus canicula; assembly: GCF_902713615.1. Lineage (NCBI taxonomy): Eukaryota > Metazoa > Chordata > Chondrichthyes > Carcharhiniformes > Scyliorhinidae > Scyliorhinus > Scyliorhinus canicula. Next base: position 51,511,493 of record NC_052149.1, on the reverse strand, counting down.
TGGATGCTCCGTTGTTGAGTGTGTTTAAGGCTGCAAAAGATAGATCTCCGGTCACACACTATAGTGGAATTGAGGCAGAAGGTCAGCCATGATATTGAATTTCGGAACAGGCTAGAGGGTCAAAAGGATCTCCTTTTACTGTTATCTCTTATGTTCTTAAGGCATCGGTGAGGTGCTGTGCAAGATGCAGATACTGGAATGCCTACCACTCTAAAAGGCATTGGATAAAGTTCCACATAAGAGACCCATTTCTCCATTGATATTAGTTGCAATGATTATTTCCTTTTCTAGTTGCTTGACTTATTGGATTTTGAATTATGTAAATATGTGCATACCTGTCATTCCATTGGTTAACTACTTTATCTTTACTTCTGTAACCCCTCTGCCAAAGAACAGTTGATGGTATGAGGGAGGTTAGGTACTGTTGAGATGAAGTAAAAATAATTTTAGGGCTGGTTTAGAGGAAAGTGAAATTTGGGCATGAGCCTGGTGGCAGTTCAGGATAGCCTGAATCAACCATGAACCAATCTGCGTATTCCTCCTGTTCAGCACTTGTCCACCGATATCTATATCTTCCAATCCCATCTAACTAGGGAGGGGCATACAAGACTTAAATTTCTTCTCGAGCAATGTACGTGGAATCTGCAAAATCAGTACAAAAGGTGACATTCTACTCTGTTACTCTAATATAGATTCAGCTGCTTAACATTGATTAATAACGCAGCACCAAGTCTCAGCAGGAGACCAGTGCTGAGGTAATCTGGGTTCATGTTGATGCTGACTCCAAGCACTAAATCTGGACAATCTATAATAACACGTGGCTAGATACTGTGAGAAATGAAAATTAAATGAAATGAAAATTGCTTATTGTCACATGTTGGCTTCAAATGAAGTTACTGTGAAAAGCCCCTAGTCGCCATATTCCGGCGCCTGTTCGGGCAGGCTGGTATGGGAATTGAAGCCACGCTGCTGGCCTTGGTCTGCTTTACAAGCTAGTATTGAGCCCACTGTGTTAAACCAGCCCCTGAATGGTAATCTTATTCAGAAAAATGCAGCGCTGCTTTATAAAAGTTAATCTGCACTTGCAGGTTTTGATTACAAATCTTTCATTGGTTATTTCTGCCATGTCTTAACTAATAATATACATAGCTGTACTTCTCACTACTGAGCATTAATAAAAGCACTACTGAGAAATGGTAATGTCAGTGAGAAATGGTCAACATAGTAGAAGAAACCCCCCCCCCCCCTCTGGGAAAGTGTGTCTGCAGCAGTAAACCACATCTAGTTGGCATTTACACTCTATCTTTCTCATAAACTAGATGTGTGAAATGGAAAATGTTGCAACTGTATAGCAAACAGATACTCTTTTATGTTGGGGACAGGGATTTTCTAGCAGTGTTCAGTGAGCGCTACTGTGCAAAAAGGAATATTGTGTTCCATTAATGTTCCCCTTATGCACCTGACAAGCCTTAACTTAGTGAGAAAATAAAATTCACCAAACTTTTCAGTTCACTAACAACTGCCCCTCTCTTTTCCCATTCTTACAACAGGTGTGCTCAACGAAAAGACAGTGGGTATTTTCCGCATGAACAATCTGCTGCGCTTGAAACGTGCTTGTATTCGAAATGCTAAACTGTCAGCAGTCGCATTCAGGAAAGCATTCTGCCACCACAAGCTTATTGATCTGGATGCTTCTGGTGTAAATGCAGACATTACGATTACTGACATTGTAAATGCACTCGTCACAAACAAATGGAATCAACAGTACCTGCAGTGTTTGATGTTGAATTCATTAACACTGTCTCTGGAAGACCCTTACGAACGATGTTTCAGCCAGCTAACTGGCTTGCGTGTTTTAAGTGTTACCAACGTTCTCTTCTATAATGATGATCTTAGGGATGTTGCCTCGCTTCCAAGGTTAGAAAGTTTAGATATTTCAAATACTTCTGTCACTGACATCACACCACTTCTGACCTGCAAGGATAAGCTAAAATGCTTGACCATGCACCACCTTAAATGCCTGAAGATGACGACTACACAAATTTTGGAAATTATTAAGGAACTGGTGCTTCTTCAACACCTAGACATCTCTGATGATAAGCAATTTACCTCCGACATTGCACTTCGTTTGCTAGAACTACATCGCATATTACCTAATCTCCGATCCCTGGATATTTCGGGCAGGAAGCACATTACAGATAAAGCTGTTCAGGCATTTGTCCAGCATCGGCCTACAATGCAATTCATAGGCTTACTTGCTACTGATGCTGGCTATTCTGACTTCCTTTCTGGAGATGGGAATTTAAAGGTTAGTTTTCCTTATTTCACATTTTCAGAATATAATCTTGGTTTTAATATTTAGGTAATTTTTGCGCTTCATAAGGGACTATACTGGGCGGGATTCTCCGGTCCCCCAGCCGGATGTTTCTCGGTGGCACGCCATTCGCTGGCGGTGGGATTCACTATGCCCATCGCTTGTTAGTGGGATTTCCTATTGAAGCCTCCCCACACCACCTGAAAATCTGTGGGCGGGGGTGTGCTACTGGCGGGAACAGAGAATCCCAACGGCCAGAAAATCCCTGCCAATGTTTCCAATTCTGACTATCATTTTGTACTGAGGACTTCTGTCTCCATGTTCAGATCTGATGATTAATCTACAGTTCAGAAGTTTGTGGCAAATTCTTTCACAGAATATTCTATAAATCTCCATACTTGTAGTTTCTTTTTTTATTCTGTCAGATTCTTAATCTTAAAACTCATAGGATTGTGTTAACCAATCAATAATATTGTAATCAGTTAGTTTTAAATTTATTTTTATCAACAATGGGTGTGAAAAAACAAAAAAAAGTGGCTTTCTGAATGATTTTGAGTCATCTTGCTTCAAGGAAAAGTGCACAAATCTATAGATTACACCAGTGATTCTTTCAGTTGATTTATTGCTCGTCTCCTTTTTATATCTCTTTTATTTTTGAACCATTTAGCATGCTGTCTGGCTCCAGCGTCCTGCCGTGCCTGCTTCCTTCCTTCATTAAAAATGAGAGGTGTGAGTGCTGGGAAAAACAATTCTTTGTTTTGTAGATAATATCTGCAATGAGCCCATGTTTTGAGATGATCTGACACTGAGACAGAGTAAATTTCCCAGCATTTTGTCTGAATAAAATAATCCTTAATGTTTTGTGAAAAGCACTCTTGGTGCACAAGTGTTAAATTTCCCTTTGTGTTTATGTATTGGCAACCTTTATGGTCTTTGAGTGAGATATATTTTAGAAATTCTATGTTGATTTTAGGCAGTGACTTGTCTCCAGTGGGAGCATGGCAAACATTCCGAGAATTTATTTTACTAAGCCTATTCACTAAACAATAATGGAGAACAATTTCATTTTTAAAACTCTAGACTGTCCAGATTCATGTCTGGAAGTTTTATAAAATTCATTTTTGGCGGGATGTGGGCTTCGCTGGTTAGGACAGCATTTGTTGCCCATTCCTAATTGCCCTTGAGAATCATAGAATTTACAGTGCAGAAGGAGGCCATTCGGCCCATCGGGTCTGCACCAGCCCTTGGAAAGAGCACCCCACCTAACCTTTTTGGACACTTGAGGGCAATTGGTATAACCAATCTACTTAACCTGCACATTTTTTAGACTGTGGGAGGAAACCGGAGCACCCGGAGGCAACCCACACAAACACTGGGAGAAAATGTAGACTCCGCACAGATAGTGACCCAAGCCGGGAATCGAACCTGGGACCCTGGAGCTGTGAAGTAACTGTGCTACCTGGCAGCTGGTGGTGAGCTGCCGCCTTGAACCCCTGCAGTCCATATGGTGTAGGTGCACCCACGGTGCTATAAGGGAGGTAGTTCCAGGATTTTGACCCAGCGACCATGAAGGAATGGCTATATATTTCCAAGTCCGGATGGTGAGTGACTTTGGAGGAGCAAGAATGGGGATAGGATTGGTGACCTAGGTTTTGAGATGCTGTAGAAGGTGATTCCTATGGTCTTCCCAATGTTGAACTGCAGCTCATTTGAAGTAAAAGATGGGCACAAATTTGGATGACAGCAGCAGCAACAAGGCTGGAGAATTCTGGGCGGCACGGTGGCGCAGTGGTTAACACTGCTGCCCACGGCGCTGAGGACCCGGCATCGATCCCGGCCCCGGGTCACTGTCTGCATGGGTTTCACCCCCACAACCCAAAGCTGTGCTGTTTAGGTGGATTGTCCACACTAAATTGCCCCTTAATTGGAAAAAAATATTTGGGTACTCTAAATTTATATTAGAAAAAGGCTGGGCGATTCTTTCTCGGTTGATTGCCAACCAAAAATATTGCTACGTCACAAAGTACTGCAGAAGTATTCAAACCAAAACGTTGGTGTTTTGAAAATTAGACACTATTTACTTAACATGGGTTTGGGTGAAACAAAATCCAGTAATAATGCATGTAAAAGTGATGAAACAACACCTTTTTAAATCATACGTTGTTACGTGATGAAAATAAATACACTTTAATGGTTTCACAGTGACTAAAGACACTTCATCTCTAAGTGGTAAACCTCAACTTTTGTTGTGTTTAAGTCGCTATCATTGAGCAACCTCTTGCTACAGTTTTGTACTTGCTACATGTCGCTGCTATAGTAATAACTTTAGGTATTTTCTGGAGATCGAAGAGCGCAGGGGGAATGGTACCTTCAATAATGAATGAGATTACTTTAAGTATGACTGGAAGACAGAGAAAATTTGCTTTCAGAAAGATCAAAAACAAATTTGTAACTTTTTCCTCCTTTTGTATACGAAAGGTTTCAGGAGAAGCGAATGAAGTACAGATCTCTGAAGCTCTTCGTCGATACAGCGAAAGGGCTTTTTTTGTAAGAGAAGCATTGTTTCACCTTTTCAGTCTCACTCATAGCATGGACAAACCACAGCCTGAGCTACTGAAGGTACTACTTTTAAAACTGCTGTCAGTATTGTAATTCTTCTGGATGTATCGCATCTTTATTTCAATGGTGAAGAAGCTGACTACTAATGACCCTGTATCTGTGTGATTGTAAGATCTATGATTGTATCATGTTACATTGATTCCTGCGTACTTGGAGTGGTGATGCAGTGCACATGACACACAATAGAAATATAAAGTTACTTTCCATAAGGTCTAGAGATAATTCCTGGATTCTCCTGTGGTTCAAGATCCGTGTTTACTGGCCAATTTGGTGTCAATACCAAAGCAAAATTCCTCCTGCTCCTATCACTACCACATAGACCATAAGACATTGGAGCAGAATTAAACCACTCGGCCCATCGAGTCTGCTCCGCCATTCAATCATGCCTGATGATTTTTCTCATCCCCATTCTCCTGCCTTCTCCCCTTAACCCCTGATCCCCTTATTGATCAAAAACCTATCTATTTCTGTCTTAAAGACACTCAGTGATTTGGCCGCCGCAGCCTTCTGCGGTAAAGCGTTCCACAGATTCACCACCCTCCTGGCTGAAGAAATTCCTCCTCATCTTGGTTTTAAAGGATCGACCCTTAGTCTGAGATTGTGTCCTCTGCTTCCAGTTTTTCCTACAAGTGGAAACATCCTCTCCACGTCCACTCTATCCAGGCCATGCCGTATCCTGTAAGTTTCAATAAGATATTCCCCCCCCCATCCTTCTAAAGTCCAATGAGTACAGACCCAGAGTCTTCAACCGTTCCTCATACTACAAGCTCTTCATTCCAGGGATAATTCTTGTGAACCTCCTCTGGAGCCTTTCCAAGGCCAGCACATCCTTCCTTAGATATGGGGCCCAAAACTGCTCACAATACTCCAAATGGGATCTGACCAGAGCCTTGTATAGCCTCAGAAGTACACACCTGGTCTTGTATTCTGGCCCTCGACATGAATGCTAACATTGCATTTGCCTTCCTAACTGCCGACTGAATCTGCACATTGACCTGAAGAGAATCATGAACAAGGACTCCTAAGCCCCTTTATGCTTCTTATTTCCTAAGCATCTTCCCAATAAGAAAATAGTCTATGCCTCCATTTCTCCTTCCAAAGTGCATAACCTCACACTTTTCCACATTGCATTCCATCTGCCACTTCTTTGCCCACTCTCCTAGCCTGTCCAAGTCCTTCTGAAGCCCGCCTGCTTCCTCAATACTACCTGCCCCTCTACAGATCTTTGTATCATCAGCAAACTTAGCAACATGCCTTCAGTTCCTTCCTCAAAATAATTAATATATATATTGTGAAAAGTTATGGTCCTAACACCGACCCCTGAGGTACACCACTAGTCACCGGCTGCCATCCTGAAAAAGACCCCTTTATTCCCACTCTCTGCCTTCTGCCAGTCAGCCAATCCTCTGTCCATGGGCTCTTAACTTATTTAACCGTATCCTATGCGGCACCTTGTCAAAGGCCTTCTGGAAAACTAAATAAATCACTTCCACTGGTTCTCCTTTGTCTAACTTCCTTGTTACTTCCTCAAAGAACTCTTAACAGATTTGTCAGACATGACCTCCCCTTGACGAAGCCGTGCTGACTCAGTCCTATTTTATCATGCACTTCCAAGTACTCCGCGATCTCATCTTTAATAATAAACTCTAAAATCTTACCAATGACTGAAGTCAGGCTAACCGGCCTATAGTCTCCTGTCTTCTGCCTCCCTCCCTTCTTAAACAGGGGTGTTACATTAGCCACTTTCCAGTCCTCTGGGACCCTTCCTGCCTCCAGTGATTCTTGAAAGATCATCACCAATGCCTCCACAATCTCCTGAGGTATCTCTTTTAGAACCCTGTGATATAGTCCATCCGGTCCAGGTGACTTAACCACCTTCAGACCTTTTCAGTTTCCCCAGAACCTTCTCCTTAGTAATGGCCACTGCACTCGCCTCTGCCCCCTGGTTCTCCTGGAGCTCTGGCGTTCCACTGGTGTCTTCCACCAAGAAGACTGATGCAAAGTAACTAGTCGATTCACCTGCCATTTCTTTGTTTCCTATTATTACTTCTCCAGCCACATTTTCCAGTGGCCCAGTGTCTATTTTTGCCTCTCTCTTACCTTTTTATATATTGAAAAAAACTCTTCCTATCTTCCTTTATATTACTAGCTAGCTTGCACTCATACTTCATCTTCTCCCCCCTTATTGTTTTTTTTAGTTGTCCTGCTCACTTTTAAAGGCTTCCCAATCCATTGGCTTTCCACTAATCCTCGCCACTTTGTATGCTTTTACTTTAGCTTTTATGCTGTCCTTGACTTCCCTTAACCAGTTTTCCATTAACCATATGTGTAGGTTTCCTTTGTCTCTGAAAGTGCATTACATTGTAAATGGGCAAATCCACAAGTGAAAATAATTTATCTTCATGAAACCTCCTATTTGAAGTCAAATATAAAATTTGGAAGGCAAATTCAAAGAGCGAATTTCACATGGCTTAGAATAGACCGAGAAATCTATTAAGGATGAAAATCTTTTTTTAAAAAAAAGTTTACACCAGTTTAATTTTTATTTCAGCTTGTGGTTATTGGAATGAAAAACCATTCTACAAACCTGCCAGTACAGCTGGCTGCTAGTGCATGTGTATTCAATTTGACAAAACAGGATTTAGCAGGTGGTATGCCTGTGCGCCTTTTGACAGAAGTGACACGCCTCTTACTGAAAGCCATGGAACACTTTCCCAATCATCAACAGGTAAAGAGTTGAAAGTGCTATACAACACTGTTGAATTAATATGCATTACTGACCTGTTTGCAAGCAGTCAACTATACTCCCCCATTAGTCTGTTGTCTGTAAAACCTTAGACACTTTGACCAGTTATTACTCAAATATTTTACTCTGGCATCTTTATTGGTGAGGCGACAAAGGACAATACAAGTGTATGATTTAACTAAATTTATTTATCAAACAGCAAAAACAGTTATTCTTCATAAATGATCCCAAACAATACTAAATGACCCCAAGATTTTTAATACTACCCGAGTTGATGAACTCAGTCGAGCTGAGTCTTGATTTCTCCAGGGCTGCTTCCTTCCATCCCAGGTCGGTTGCCCAATCTTCTTTGCTCCCTCCCTCTGCGTGGATTTTTCGCTGGGGAGGTCCTGGCTGGGCGATCTTACACACCTCTTTGTGCCTTTCCAGAAGGTTCTCTGGCCCTAAGCCAATGAGGTCACGGGGTGAGGGTCGCAACACCCAATGCCAGTCCTGGAGCTGACTGTGGTTTGATTTAATTTAAAGTGTCTGATTTTAACTGGCCTAAAATCTACGCTGCTGTCTATTTTACACCCCCCCCCCCCCCCCCCCCCCCCCCCGGGCCAATGGTACTGCTGACCATGGTGACCAAGACACCCATGCCAAGGATCTTGACTCCAGGTCACCAGTGGCCTCCGATGTCTTGCAGGCCTGTGATTTGACAAACCTTCCCAATAAGAGATAGCTTTGGTCTCTCTCTGGCGGTCAACAACATTTTGCCCAAGTGCAAACTTGTCACTGCCTGTTGATTAGGGTGTCTTCGTTCCCCTCCCTATGCTGGGTCCCTTTTGCACACTTCCAAGTCTGGCTTTTTTTTTTGCTGCTGCTGTCAGAATTTGGGTCTCTTAAACTGCTTTGTATTTAAATGAATGGGATCAGACAGGAACAACGTATAATTTATTGTGTTCTTCGACTTGGTCCTATAGTAAACCTGCTTATACATTTTTGTGAGCATTTTAAAAGTTTAATATAAAGTACATTAAATTTTTATTTTAGCTTCAGAAGAATTGTCTGTTGTCTCTGTGCAGTGACCGTATTCTTCAGGATGTCCCATTTAACAGGTAAGTAATCTCGTCAATAGCAAATTTTATTGTCGTAAATATTGGGGCTGAAATTTCTCTTAAAACATGGGAGGGTGTCTCTTGTGCACAATGAATACAAAATTAATGTAAATCACAGTCTCTGAGATTTATCCCATTGTATCAGGATTCATGTTTCTGATTCTGCAAGATCTGAAATTCTTCATAGAATCGTTACTGCACAGGGGAAAGTCATTCAGCCCGCTGTGTCTGTGCTGGCTCTCTGAAGGAGCAATTCACCTAATCCCACTCCTCTGCCTTTTGCTCATAGCCCTGCAAATTCTTTCTTTACAGATAATTATTCAATTCCCTTTTGAAAGCCTCACTTGACCGTACCTCCACAACACCCAAGGCCAGTATTTTCAGACTTTTTTCTCCGGGACCCACTTTTGCCAACTGGCTACTTTTGTGACACCCCACGTTCGCTTACCTTTAATGTGAAAGGGGGAGCCTACTTGGTCCTCGCGATCTCACTTGAATTGGTTTCAAAGGAAGAGAGGGCAGTGCACATGTCAGGTGCAGACTTCAGCCAGTTCCTTTGTGCCTTTTTCATCTTTATGAAAATGGAAAAGAAAACCTCGCACATGTAGGTGCTCGTGAAGGGTAATAGCAACAAAATGCTTATTTTACTTAGCACTGGATACTCCTAGGGGAGGCTACTCCAGAATGCTGACAACCTCATGGGCTTTTGGTGTGCTTTTAATGTGGTATCACAGGTCAGCTAGAGCAGCATAGTATTTTCATTTGTAGTCAGCTGGAGGTTAATAACTGACTCTGGGGTCAACTTCAAAAGGAAGTTTTCACCCAACACTTCTCTTTCAAAATCTAGAAATTCTCCTCATTTGCCAGCACTTCCCTGCGTATGACATACATGAGCTTTGCATCCTTATTTGCATTGGCACAATTGACAAAACTATACTTCAAGAAATCATCTTTATATTTATTTGTTCTGAGTTAAGTTTCTTCTTTGTATGCTGTTAACCAGATGCCCTGGAGCTCTGTACAGAGCTAACACTAGCACTGCTTTGTACTACCCTGGACTCTCCTGACCAGCTCTCTCTAGCAGATTTTGTTGTCCAGTAGATATGCTGCCTATTTAAGTCTCTGGTTGTTTCTTATTTTTATGAAAACAATCCATCGTCACAGTCCTCTTGCCGCAGCTGGAAAATGCAAGCAACTCTGCTCTGTGATTTGGCACCAAAAGCACGTATATGGAGGGCGCTCGATGTCAAGTGTACGCGCAGGGTGCGTGACCTGCTCTCTACTGCCGCTTCTAGCCAGAAGACTGCACACAGCTTCATTCATTTTCATGTAAAAGCCGGTAGCGGCCGTTGGGCGCTTCTCCTGTGATCGGGACTACCGTGGGAAAGCCATGACCGATTATTCCACGACCCACCTGCAGGTCGCGACCCATACTTTAAAAAAACCCTGCTCTGGGAAATGCATTCCAGATTCTAACCATTTGCTGCGTAAATTTATTTTCCTCGCTTTGTCCTTGTTTCTTTTATAGTTTACCTTCTATCTGTGTCCTCTGGTTCGCAATCATTCCTATCCATTATATCCAGACATCTCATGATATTGAATATATCTACCACATCTCATGTCCACCTTCTCTCCAAGGGGAACAGTCCTAACTTCCCCAATCTATCTATGGAACTGAAATTCATAATTCCTAGAAATGTTCTCCTGAACCTTTTCTACACCCCACAAAATGTGCCACGCATAACTGGATGCAATACTCCAGTTGAGGCCAAACCAGTGTTTTGTACAAGTTTTAACATAGCTAGCTTCTTTCAATCTATTTATAGTACAAAATATGAATTGTGTGCGAGTGTGTGTCCACGTATGTGTAAAAGACCTCTGGAATTTAAATAAATCTAATTTCACGGTGTTGCGACTCTGGGTTAAACCAGCCTGGAATTGACCGTGCACTAGCCCAGAGTGTCGCAACTCCCATTGTTTTAATAACCTATTGCTTTTCTGTTCTTCCTGCCAAAGTGGACAACCTCACATTATACTCCATTTGCCAAATTTCAGCCCACTTGCTTAACCTATTCATATCTCTCTGCTGTGTCTTGGGACCCGATTTTCGCTATCAAGGTGGGTAGCTCAATTCGGGAATCTTCCAATTCGCTGGACCCCCCTCAGTTTAAAAAGTGCTTCGATAAGTGCAATTTGCAGCTAGGCTAACTGACCTGTAATATCCTGTTTTCTGCCTTCCTCCTTTCTTGAATAGACAGCATTTACAGTTTTCCAATTTGCAGGGACTTTTTGGACGCTTATAACCAATGCATCCAATATCTCTGTTGCCACTTCTTTTAAGACTCTCTTAAATACAGGATATCAGATACGGGGACCTGTTAATCTTTCGGACCATTAATTTTCCTAGTACTTTTTCTCTAGTGATCACTATTGGTTTAAGTTCCACCTTCTCTTTTGTCCCTTGATTTTTTTGTTATTATTATTGGGATGCTTCTTTTGTCTTCTACCATAAAGACAGTTACAAAATAGTTGTTCAAAGTCTCTCCCATTTCTTTGTCTCTTATTATTAATTCTCCAGTCTTAAACTAGTCTATGGGATCAACACTGAATCTAGATACTCTTCCTTTGAGTAGTTAATGCTCTAGGGCATAATCTACCCGAATGGGAACCCAGTCCTGTAGTATATACTATTAGCTGGGTGCTTTCCGGTACTCGGAGCACTGAGAAACACCGCACTATCGAACGCGCATTCGGATATATTGGGAACCTTAGTGGGGAACTCGAGGCTGAGGCCACACTTAGTCCCATTTCTCACACTGAGGAGCTCCATTGTTGGAACTCCTCCATGAAGGATGAGATCGGGACTTGCCCAATGCGATCCCTGACGACCCCCAACCTGGGCACCTTGGTGCTGCTAGAGTGCTACCCTGCCCACAAAGCAAGAACTTGGGGCCTCCACTCCTCTGGGAGATCTCCAAGTGTGCCGTTCTGCCTTGTTCCCGTTTGTGGAGACAAGCACTGAACTGCACTCTCCCCTTGGCAACAGCAGGACCAGAAAATCATGCTGGACTGCCTCTTCAGCCGCCAAAAAACACGTAGCGGGTTGGTTGGTAAATCCCACCCTACACAAACTCAGAAATGGATGTCTTGACTTCTCAGCAGCATATACCCAAATCTATGCAGATGTAAGGGACTGGGATAAGTAAAATAAGAAAACAATGGGTTGAAGCTTGGTCTTGATCCTTTTCGTCTTGCAGAATAAACTTTTTGTAGTTATTTTGGTGGTTTTTGACTTTTTCAGGTAATTTCAAACCCAGTTTAAAAATAACCATTGGTGAAATGGAAATGGAATATTATTGACAAAATAAGAATGCACATTTAGTGGTATGTTAGTAAGTGGATCTTAGATCTAAAAAATTCTTGAGGAGAGAGGTTGTGTGTGAAAGTGAGGAAATGGAGACCAGTACAGCTCACCTCCACTGAAAACTAACTGAGGAATAATGAAGAGGGTAAGAAACTGAACATTGAGGAAGGCAGGAAGAACAGATACAAGTGAGGAACATGAAAATAATGTGTTGTGTGGTTACCAGTAAAATATGAAGTGCTCATTGTAGCTTGGCCCTCCTACAATGCATCCTTTTGTTCTTATTTATTTATTAAAACATTTAACCTAACATGTTGGGTTTTTCAGGTTTGAGGCAGCCAAATTGGTAATGCAGTGGCTTTGTAATCATGAAGATCAGAATATGCAGAGGATGGCGGTGGCTATTATCTCTATTTTAGCAGCAAAGGTATATGACTTTTTATTTTACTGCTTTACATTAATCAAGTAAGGATTGTTGATTCTGGGAATGGAATTCTCCCCCCCCCCCCCCCCCCCCCCTTTTTTTCTGCATAAACCCAGTTGAAAAGTAAAGTTCTCTTTTCTCTCCCTCGACATCTGCCTTATGTATGTCAAAAGAAAAACACTGTGGATACTGGAAATCTGAAATAAAAACAGAAAACCCTGGAAATAATCAGATCTCCAGCTTCAATGGAGAAACACAGCGTGAACAATGAAAACATTTCCTCTGTTTCTCTCTCCACTGCCAGACCTGCTGAATGTAGGTTTTAGGGGGTTTGAGATACAAAACTCTTTTCATTAAAATATCTAGGTTCTGTATCCTAACATGTAATGTGATCCTTATTTGTGCCTGATCTAACATGGTACAAATAAGTAGTATTTATGAAAAAAGAATATGTAAAATCTTCCTTAATAAATTCTAGTTCACAAAACATAGTGAAGTCTAAATGGAAGTGCCTTATCCCTCAGATCTTCGAATGCTGCCAGTACAAGCAATGTCTTTCTTCCCTCTCTGAAGTGACAATACGTCTCCAAAGAATAATACCACAAAATACCTCATTGGCTTAGGGTGAGAATCATCTGGTGTCACCCCAGCTCTGTAATTAGGCTCATGTAAACTGAAGACAAACTTATTTCCTCGTCTCCAGAGGTGCATTCCATTGTGAACAAGTGACATATCCTTGTAAGTCGCAGAACAAGTACAGTGTCACATCAACTTATCAATGATGCAACCTATTGTAAACTATTCACATCAACATATTTTAACCTTAAAGTTCCACGGTTACTAAAGCCATTAAGAGCAAATGTTAATAATACTCCCTAACATAATATCAGGAAAGAGTTTTTCCTTTAATGCGTATATATGTTTCAATCTTTATTAGTATCACAAGTAGGTTTACATTAACGCTGCAATGAAGTTACTATGAAAATCCCCTAGTCGCCACATTATAGCGGCTGTTCGAGGGAGAGTTCAGAATGTCCAATTCACCTAACAAGCACGTCTTTTGGGACTTGTGGGAGGAAACCGGAGCACCTGGAGGAAACCCACACAGACACAGGGAGAACGTGCAGACTCCGCACAGATAGTGATCCAAGCCAGGAATCGAATCTGGGACCCTGGAGCTGTGAAGCAACAGAGATGGTTAATCAATTAAACCTAACAATATATGGTTTGGTTTAAAGATGAGATGTCAACCTAAGATTTTAAGCTGCTGGACTCTTTTTGTTATTTCTTCAAAGCTGTGAAAGAAGCCCTTCATTGCACCGTGTAATTCCTTGAATCCAGACATTATAATACCTTTTAAAGTAATTAAGTCATAAAATTCATGACACCAGTTCCCTGCAAACTGCCTTAATTATAAATTGTCTCACTAGCAGAAATTCAAACTGAACTGTTTAAGAATTGGTCAAAATAAAATTCAGACCAACATAAAACTCTAAAAATTAGTAGTACGGGGCAGCACGGTGGTGCAGTGGATAGCACTACTGCCTTTGATCCCGGCTCTGGGTCACTGTGTGGAGTTTGTACATTCTCCCGTGTTTGAGTGGGTTTCGCCCCCACAACCCAAAGATGAGCAGGGTAGGTGGATTGGCCACACTAAATTGCCCCTTAAATGGAAAAAATAAATTTGGTACTGTAAAATTTATTTATTTAAAAAAATTAGTAGTACAATCAAAACAAATATTTCCAGCATTTTCTGTTTTTGTGCCTTAACTCTTCAAGCCAGGCAACATTTCTTATTGTAATAATGTGACCCCCCCCCCCCCCCGTCCTTTTTACACTTGCTTCACTAAGTGAGATTTTCAATTGGTACTGATTGTGGGTAATATTGTGCTGAAGATCTGCACCCATTTAAGAACTGTATTGATAATCTGTAGTTGAAATGTTTACTGATTTATCAGGTAGGGGAAAAGTTCAACCCCATCACTCTGTGCTAATTTTGATCTAGGATTTTAAAAGTGAAATGATAGTGTCCGAGTGTACTGTGAATGCATCACAAAACGTTCTGAACTTGTTGTCATTTTTGAATAAACCTTCTTTTACAGCTTTCCACTGAACAGACTGCGCAGCTTGGTACTGAGCTCTTCATTGTGAAGGTAACCTTTGTATTCCTTAGCCCCCACCACTATTTATTTTTTTTAAATATCTCTGATTTCCCACACAATGGGATGTAGTCTTTTTACTTGTTTGCGCTGGTAATATCACGATAAACTTTTTTTGGCAATTGGCCAAACCTTCAGAAGATCAGGGAATTTTAAATGCGAGTTACCTTCAATATCACATTTGTTTTACCACAATTCCAAATGTCTAATACTACCGCATGTTTTCCACATCCTCCCAAGTTAGTTTAAACCCTCCCCAATAGTACTAGCAAATTGCCCAAAGAAATTAGAAATGCTTCTTTTTTGGTGATGAACCCATTTTCACCTGTATTAATAAAACTACACTAGGTTATCATTCTAAAATTAATATTTTTATTGCAATGAAGAAAATAAATGATTGTGTTCAGCAGAACCTCTATCCCAATGTATCTATCACAGATTTGTTTTCGACCTTGAATAAGCATTAGGATTTACATGAGTGAACCTAATTAATTCTCTTTTTTTTTTAAACCTAAGTTTTCTCTTCATACAATATTGGTTTATTGTAAAATGATTGGATGCTAAATCAGCCTCTGCTAGAGTAGTAAAGTTTGGCCTGGGCTGCTTTACAATTACTATCAAAGCAAGGAATGATCCAGTGGCTCATTTGTCAGCACTCGTGCCTCTAGTGTCTGAAGATTGAAAGTTCAAATTTCGGTGTGCTGCACTGTCTGAGCTGCAGCAGATGAAATGTTGAATGAGGTCCCATCTATTTTCTTAGGTAGAATTAGAAGATCCCGTGCCGCTATTTTTAAAAAGCGCAGATCCTGATGTTTGGGTCAATATTTATCCCTCTATTGACATCACAAAATTATCTGGTTATCACATTGCAGCAGCAGATTTGCACAAGTAATGTAGAAAATGCTACATGCCAAGAGTGACCACACATCAAAAGTACGTTTATTGATTGTAAAGAATGCTGGGACATCCTGAGGTTGAGAAAGGCACGGTAAAAACGCACATCTCCCGTTTCACTTTATAAAAGATGCTGTTATACACTATTACATAATTTGAGATTTCCAACTGACCAGATGCACAAGTGTTACGTCTGAGTGAGACAGTTTGCAGACTTCAGCTGTTGTCCATTTGGCTAAGAGACTAGTGTTCCACTGATGGAGATTGCAGATCACTCCTCCATCTGTCTTACTTTTAAAACATTTTTAAAAATAGGGCTTTTACAGCTCCTAGACATTTACTCATTATAACTGTGTAAAACATTGTGGACAACATGCACTCTTTTTTCTATTTTATAGAAATTGCTGCATATAGTTGAGCAGAAGACAACCCTGTCATTAGTGGATACCACTTTAAAGTTTACACTTAGTGCACTTTGGAACTTGACCGATGAATCGCCGACCACCTGCAAGCACTTTATAGAAAATCAGGGCTTGGAATTATTTATGAAAGTACTGGAGGTAATATTTTTTTTAAGTAGATGATGCATCATAGTGTCTTTGTTTCTTCTTTTCTGTTTTTCACACATTGTGATTCCTTGATTTAAGAAGTTAGGCAGGTAGATTTTCCACCTCTTCCATACTGTCTTTCCCCCAACCATCCTCCATAGTGTCTCCTAGGCCTCCTTGTGGACCAGCTTTTTAAACAGATTTCTCTGTATCTCCTCAAAAGTGACATGAAGTGTCCACTTATTCTTTGGTGAAATGCCTGGCCTCGTCTCCCATTTGATGGTACAGAGATTAGAAATATGCTCTTGTAGGGAATTGCAAGCTCATCACATATCTTCTATTCCAGATTTTTGTGAAAATAAATGAGGAAAGAAGCAGTTATTGTGACTTAAATAAGTTGTCTGTTATTTTAAAAGCAATATTTATTTGTTTTTTTTAACCTAATGATTGCCTATGCGTAAGTTAGTTCAAACATTAACACATGATGCCATTAAAGATTTTAATTTTTGGTGGCCATCGTCATTTAGTTACAAATACTACTGGGCTTTTATGTGCAATAAAATTTCTTCCAGCTGCTGTCACGGAAGAAACAATTTGGCCATAGTACAGTGTCTTATTATTGGGGCGTGTGTTCACCATAGTCTCCATGCCATAATGAGCTGCTGTATTGATAAGCTATGAGCAAAGGTTCCAAGTACAGCTCTGATGTGCCTTGTTCACTCTTTCCTTCAAGCTACTTAGGATATGCAGTGAGCATGGCAAGAGGTTTCTCTTTGTGAAGCAAGAATTGTACTAGGGCTGTGTTACAGCATGTCGTTTTGAGTGCAGAGTGTTCTTATAAGCCTTCTCCTATGTAATTGTTTTACTGGCATCTATTGAGGGTTCTGAGCATGTGCGAGCTTCGGGCAGGCTTTTGCAGTCTGCAAGAAGTGTGCTGTAAGCCATAACTGTTACTAGAGCTCCTGTTTTCATTGCTTTTACTATCTTGTTATTTATTTATATAAAGAAGTTCCTTCTTTTAAACAATGCATTTTCCCACTTCCTTTGTGGTCTCAAGTTACCACAGACTGCTGTTGCTCCATGCTATTATTACAAAATGATGGCATTGGGAACAATGTGTATCCACCTTGGCTGCGGAATTATTTAATGTAGAAAATACATGAGGGATTAACATGGCTGTGCTTTTCTGCAACTTCATGCTCATTGCAGTTTAAATAAGACAAGCAACTCACTGGGGTAGGTCTTAAATATTTCACATACTTTGGGGGGGCAACACAGTGGCACAGTGGGTTAGCCCTGCTGCCTCACGGCACTGAGGTCCCAGGTTTGATTCCGGCTCTGAGTCACTGTCCATGTGGAGTTTGCACATTCTCTGTGTGTTTGCGTGGGTTTCGCCCCCACAACCCAAAGATGTGCAGGCTATTTAGCATGGATTAGCCATGCTAAATTGCGTGGGTTTCGCCCCCACAACCCAGAGATGTGCAGGCTATTTAGCATGGATTGGCCATGCTAAATTGCCCCTTAATTGGAAAAAATTAATTGGATACTCTAAATTTATAAAAAAAAGAAGAAAAAAATGTTTCACATACTTTTGAAATACAATGACTGTTATATCGGTAAATATATACAGCAAGTTCAAACTTCATTTGGAGGGTTAGTTGACCTGGGAGAACCCACTGATCTTTTAATAACTCTGGAATCCACAACATCCACCAAAGCTAATTTTAATGTATTAACTGAAGAACTGATTAGGAGCAGCTCCATCACTTCTTTCGCATTTAAATGGTTTGGTAACTGTTTCTGTGACTCCTACAAACTGGTAACTTGCACCATTTATTATCTGCTGTGCTGTGTTAGTAAAATCAAAATCTGATAACCCCAAACATAGATTAGTAACTGGGGATCTTTTTAGATTTTGGGGAATATATAGGATCGCCACTATATGTCCTGTCTGATCAGAGGCAGCAAATGTCAGTCACCATGTTGCATCACCTAAATATACATATATGTTTCTAATTCAGAATGATTTGGAGAAAAGCAAATACTAAATAGCACAGTATATGGGGAAAAAACTGTAAACTGTCCACCAGGGTGGATCTGCTCTTTTTAGAATGCAGCTATCAGATTTTCTTTTGTTTCTTGGAATAAAACTATTTCTTTGGATGCACCTAATGGGCCTTCCTTTGTTTCATGGTAAGCAGAATGCAATTTTTGTGATAAGATTTTAAATGTGGAATAGGGTCTATTCACTTAAACCCAAATTCTAACCCTTTTCCCATAACCTAATTACATTTTCTGCTCCAATTCCCTTCCTTTGCTTCCTTTGTGCTTTATCACTGTTTCTGGTGAACATCCTAAATTACCTGCTGCTTGGAAATAAAAGATTTTCCTCACGACTGCCTTTTGGTATTGTTCTCAGATTATACCTTGTAACTTCCAACTAACTGACCAGTGAAATAGATTTCTCAATTTACTTGAAACCTCAGTTTTCTAGCTTCCTCATATTTTAAAGCTCCTCGCCTCTAGTGGTATCTTATTGAACTCCTTTTGCATCTTTTCCATGGCGTTTTCTTCCTTAATGTGCTTGTATATTCCATCAGAAGTTTAACTCCTGGTCTGTAATAGTTATTCAAATTTTTTTAAAGCCAAAGATAGAATTTCCAATTTTGACACTGGAAACTGATGACTGAGCACTTCCTGAGTGCTGTAATTGACTATCCGTCTAGGATTATGTGCTAAAGTCCTGGTTTGGGGCTTGAATAGAAGAGAGTGCTGGTAATAAACCAAGCTGTTACTGTTGAAATTATCATTACAAACGCTTTTAAGACGAGAATTAAATACAGTACTAATGTGGCACACATTGCTTTGAAAAAATTGTCTTGCAAAGTTACTACTAATGAGAATTGTTACTAATGAAAATTGCATCTTTTGGTGTGGAAAGATCAGCATGGCATAAACTTGTTTGCCCTCTAAATATACAGACGCTAATGCAAATCAGTGAAGGATTTCTACAAATTTTACGATAACTTGCATAACACTTAATTACTATTAATTATTTTACATGATTATAAAACATAAGCGCTCCAAATAATGAGGGTTATGTAAATAATCAGATTTTGATTAAGTAAATTGGGTAAATCAGTGAGGTAATAATTAAGGGAAATATATTTAAGAACATCACCAAAGGGAGGAAGGTTGGAGATTTGTTCGGACATGGATTGCGCCACAGCAGTGGAGGCAAGGTCTATAATAGATTTTATAGAGAAGTGGATGGAAGGGTATGGAGAAATTACAGCAATGGTTGTCAATAACTCTGTCAGACAGATAGCATGGATGGGATTTCCTGATCAGTGCTGCAAAATTCTATATTTCTGTGAAATTTAAATCATTTTGTTCAATATTTATTTTTTAGATCAATTTATGTGCTTTCAGTACATTAATGACTTACTTTTGTATTTCTAGTCCTTCCCGGGTGAGCCATCCATCCAGCAGAAAGTTCTGGGTTTATTGGTGAGTAACCTTTGTGTGTCATGAAGATAATATTTAGAAAAAGAAATGATAAGTGTGGTACAGTATGGTACAGCTCATCAACAACAGATGCGAAGCTGCATATCGGAGTGACAAAATATTAGTTTACACTAAAGATGCTGCAGACAATTTGTTCTAGATCTTTGCTATAATTGTCATGCAGAGACCAGTATTTGCCTAGAAGATGTAGAAAGAATTGAAGCAAAAATTACCTGGAATAAGCTACTGAAGAGTGCTGGATGCAGGTTGACTGCAGCTATGTGCTTCATTCCTGCAGTCAGCTTAGTGGATGGAGATGAGGGGAAAGGAGAAAATTATTTGATGGGAAGGGTGAGAGCATGTCCGCAGCAGGGGGAAAAAAATTCTCTGTTTAAAAATGCTTAGTTTCTCATAGTTATTCAAATATTTTATTATGTTTTAGAACAACATAGCAGAAGTGAAAGACCTCCACCCTCAACTGATGAAGAAGAATTTTATTGAACATATCGGGTAATAATTATTTTGCCATCATTCATTTTAAAATTCTTCATTCTGGTGAATAATTATAGTAGATTCCACTTGTCATCCAGGCAGGTAACTGCAGGAAATTATGGGTTCCCAGTAGGAAGTATTTATTGTTCCTGCTAAGGAATGTTCAAAATAAATAGTTCTGTAATATTTTTATTCAAAGCTTTTATTTAAGGCCGAGCATGCAATGTTATTGAAGATCTTAACCTGCAACTTAACCTGCACATAGCTGGGCAAGAGGCCATTTGGCCCTTCAAGTCTGCATCGGCAGACCCACTCCCCAGTCCACCCCATAATCCCGTATTTAACCTGCACATCCCTGGACAATAAGGGGCAATTTAGAATGGTCAATCCATCTAGCCCACACATCTTTGGACTGTGGGAGGAAACCAGAGTACCCAGGGGAAACCCACACAGACAATGGAAGAATGTGCAAACTACACCAACAGCCACCCCAAGACTGGAATCGAACCCAGGTCCCTGGTGCTGTGAGGCAGCAGTGCTAATCACTATCCACTCTGTTCAGAGAGCTGTTGATACATTGAAGAGTCGAGAGACTGTCTACAATTTTCATCATATACTACCTATCATTAAAAAAAAAGCCTCCAGTGCATCACAGAAGCTTCAGGAAAATTTATATTTAAGCCATCAGTGATTAAGTGAGTGAATGAAGACTTGGGTAGAAAAGTAAGTTTTGAGGTTTTTAAAGGAGGGCAATATTTAGTGAAGGAATTCGAGAATTGAAGATTGACAGCTACAGGCACTTGTGTTACTAAAATGACAAAGGAAAGGTGCACGCAGCATGAATGTTTTTGCAGATCAGATGGACTACAGAGCTGGAAGACATTGCAGACACAAAGTGGGGAAGAAACTAGGCAAAGGAGGAGGAAAATTGTATATTTAACTATTTTGGGAGGGAGGGAAGCCATTGTAGGTCAGTGAAGTCCTAGCCTTATCAAGGATGATTCTGAGTCTTAGAAATTCAATATTATGTAAGAGGTTTACTGAAGTTAACATTATCTGCTTGAAGATATGTTTGAGGGGACCCATGGTCCAAATTCTGTTCAATAGATTCTTGAGGAGCTAAAGACTTTGTTTATGTAATGTACCATGTGTTTCTGTTTTAGTGTTTTACTACACAACAAGGAAGTGGAAGTCAGTTACTTTGCTGCAGGAATAATTGCTCACTTGATATCCCGTGGGCTAATTATCTGGACGCTGGATCTTGACCTTCGAGCTTCTCTTCTGGAGCAGCTGGTATATGGCCCATTGTATTTTGTAAAATGTATTTGCATGAGAAATTCTAATGTACAACATTGTTTTACAACTAATTAGAACTTTTTGTTGCTTTCGAGCTGATGCTAGTAATCCAGAGGAAAGACTTCCGTGGTTTAATATTTAGAATTAAATCAAATATTCTTTATTTACTGGTCTATAGTTCCACATCATTATCTTTGTGTGCTCTTGAAGGATCTGAAAGTATAAGACTTGAGTAGCAGTAGGCCATTCGGCCCTCAGGCCTACTCTGTCATTCGATAGGATCATAGCGCTGATCTGGTTGTGGTGTCAACTGCACTTAACTGTATGCTTTGCTCTCTTTCTTCCCCCACCCCCCAAACAAAATTAAAAACAGTGTGCTGGAAAAACTCAGGAACTGTGAAGAGAGAAACCGAATGGACATTTCGAGTACAATATGACTCTTGCACTTCAAGGTCCTCTATACTTCTGTCTTTCCTTTTTATAGTGTATTAATTTCCCTTCTTGACCTCCCCAAATGAATCATCTCTCACCACTCCAGATTGAATTCTATTTGCCACCTTTCTGCCCATCTGCAGGGATGTGGGGAGAGTGCGAGGGAATGGCAGTACATGAATTACTCCTGAGGAGACCCAACATGGACACAATGGGCCAAATGGCCGCCTCCTTTCATGTAATGATTCTATGATGACTCTTCAAACCCTTGATTCTATCTAACTCTGCCCTGAATAAATCGAATGACCCAGTCTCCGCTGCTCTCTGGGGAAGAGAATTCCACAACCTAATGACCCTCTCAGAGAAAAATATTCTCCTCAGCTTTGGCTTAAAAGGGAGATCTCTTACTTTAAATGGCAGCCAAAAGTGCTAGATTAAAAGTATTCGTCTTATTTGTCCTTTTTTTTGTTTAAACCTGATAACCCCTTTATTGTCAAGTGAATCTTTCTTGAACTGCTTCTAACACCGTTGTATTTATTTTATGGGGACCAATACTGTACACAGTACTCCAGATATGGCCTCACCAATCTGTCTTTGGTCCCTTCTTATTTCTATGTGTTGCCCTCGATGACGTCATCCAAAAACAGAAATGTTCAGTTTCACAAGCATGCTGATGCCGCCCATAGCCAAGAATGCCTGCTGCCATTGATGTAGGGCAGCACGGTGGTGCAGTGGGTTAGCACTGCAGCCTCACGGCGCCGAGGTACCAGGTTCGATCCTGGCTCTGGGTCATAGTCCTTGTGGAGTTTGGAAGGGGCTGATTTAGCACGCTGGGCTAAATCGCTGGCTTTTAAAGCAGACCAAGGCTGGCCAGCAGCATGGTTCAATTCCTGTACCAGCCTCCCCGTACAGGCGCCGGAATGTGGTGACTAGGGGCTTTTCACAGTAACTTCATTGAAGCCTACTCGTGACAATAAGCAATTTTCATACGAACATAAGAACTAGGAGCAGGAGTAGGCCATCTGGCCCCTCGAGCCTGCTCCGCTATTCAATAAGATCATGGCTGATCTTTTGTGGACTCAGCTCCACTTTCCGGCCCGAACACCATAACCCTTAATCCCTTTATTCTTCAAAAAACTATCTATCTTTACCTTAAAAACATGTAATGAAGGAGCCTCAACTGCTTCACTGGGCAAGGAATTCCATAGATTCACAACCCTTTGGGTGAAGAAGTTCCTCCTAAACTCAGTCCTAATTTCATTTCATTTCATTTCATTTCATTTCATGTAAAATCATCTGACTCCTTCCCCACCATGATAAGAGCATAGCCAATCTACTGCTGAAACCCTCATCTATGCCTTTTTGATTTATAGGTTACAATTTCAATGCTGTCTGGGCTAACCTCACATCTTCCACTGCCTAATTCATAAAAATTATGCTGGCATATCCTGATGTGCACCAAGTCCCATTTTTCTCCCATCGGTCCTGTGATTGCTGACCCTAAATTGGTTCCTGGTCCAGCAAGTCCTTGATTTTAAAATTCTTATCCTTATTTTCATATCACTTCAAGGCCACACCCTTCTATCTCTAGCCTCCTCCAGCCCTCCAAATCTCTGAGATTTCTGCATTCTTTCAATTCTGGCTTCCTTGAGCATCCTCCATTTTAATCACTCCAACAGTGGCTGCCATGCCTTCAACCGACCAGGCCCTTAACATTGACAGTCCCTCCCTAAGCACCTCCACATCTCTGGCTCACTTCTCCTTCTAGAGGATTCCTACATCGGCTGAGGTTATCCATGAAGGCTTGGCCTTCTCATCTAGTCTCTCACCTCCAAGGTGTGCTGACCCTTGGGTTAAATCACCACCAATCAGCTCCCAAAAAATGCAGAGAGCAGCTGTGGTCCTCTGGGACTTTGACAACTTTCATTACTCTGTCTCACTCCAGCCTCTCTCTCAACTCCAGCCTCTCTCTCTCAACTCCAGCCTCTCTCTCTCACTCCACCCCCCCTCTCTCACTCCACCCCCCCTCTCTCACTCCACCCCCCCTCTCTCACTCCACCCCCCCTCTCTCACTCCACCCCACCTCTCTCACTCCACCCCCCCTCTCTCACTCCACCCCCCTCTCTCACTCCACCCCCCTCTCTCACTCCACCCCCCTCTCTCACTCCACCCCCCCTCTCTCACTCCACCCCCCTCTCTCACTCCACCCCCCTCTCTCACTCCACCCCCCTCTCTCACTCCACCCCCCTCTCTCACTCCACCCCCCCCTCTCTCACTCCACCCCCCCCCTCTCTCACTCCACCCCCCCCCTCTCTCACTCCACCCCCCCTCTCTCACTCCACCCCCCCCCTCTCTCACTCCACCCCCCCCCCTCTCACTCCACCCCCCCCTCTCTCACTCCACCCCCCCTCTCTCACTCCACCCCCCCTCTCTCACTCCACCCCCCCCTCTCTCACTCCACCCCCCCCTCTCTCACTCCACCCCCCCCTCTCTCACTCCACCCCCCCCCCTCTCTCACTCCACCCCCCCTCTCTCACTCCACCCCCCCCCTCTCACTCCACCCCCCCCTCTC